>NW_006399771.1:10434390-10441341 GCF_000299155.1 Elephantulus edwardii
AGAGGAGAGGAGAGGAGAGGAGAGGAGAGGAGAGGAGAGGAGAAAAAATGTAGCCCACCCTTTTTCAGAGGTTTCCTAGGTCCAGGCCACTGGGCCAGACCTTACGTTAGAGGTTTCTATATAGCTGTTGGCACTGAGAAATCCAAGACAGCAGGCTGCTAGATTCCAAGATTGACTAATTCAAGATTGACAGATAATATGGCAGACCCTTGAGGCAAGTGCCTTGTCAAAAGTTGAAGGCCAGATGGAGTTCAGCCAGATGTAGGCTGGAGATCCAGTGAAATCAAGATACCATTTCCAAACATTCATCTATGTTCAATCCAGGCATAACCACAAAGAAACTCCATTACAAATGATTGTCTGCTCAAAGCACATCTTATCATGAGGTGATTACAATACTTTAGGACTCATTAAAGAAATGATTACATTATAACTGCTAGAGAATTATAGGCCGCTAAGTTGGCACACAAACCTAACTATCATTAAGATAAATACAATAGAAGAAGACAGAATTCTGGGTCTCTTTAAATATTGTCTGTCTTCTGTTTACTTGGTTGATTAAATTAGATATTTGTTTTATATAAAGATATTTTAAAGTAGGCCTCAGGATTTGTGCCACTAATCCAAAAGCCATGTTTCTGCAGGGGTTCAAATATACCAGCTACTATGAGGGAGATAGATGGGAAATCTCTGCCCTTATGATTTAGTGTCTTAGAAGCAGGCTGAAGGGTCACTTGTAAGTTTATACTGATTCAAAGGCTTGGAGTTTGCATTTGAGCTTGATATTTGAAAAACTAGTCTTGCATAATAGTTTGTATGTATACATGTATATTAAGTAAAATTATACTATTTTATCCTGAAGGTTTTATTTAGCAACATATTTAAAATATAGTTTAGAAGACTTAGTGACAATTATTTCAGATGTAGTATGTTTTTCCCTCAGCAATCTTGAGTACAAAAAAAGATAAAGAATTAGAGCAAACACTGGCTAGAAGAAAAAGCTAGGACTGGCTTGAATTTCTGGTATTTCTTTATGGATATATCAGTGTAACTGTTTCAATTCTCTTCAATAAGATTTTACTTGGTATAAATAATATTGCTCCATAATTTTTACATTCTGTTGTATTATTTTTCTTTGGAATGTGCACATATATGAATCTCTTCCTGTTGGTAGACCAGGGAAATTTCTTCCAAATATCTTGGCATAGATAAGTGAGCACCTTCAGTATCACAACCATTTCTGGAAATATTTCAATAGATATTCCTCCAAATTCAGGAGTACTGTCTTTTGTCAATACCTTCCAAGTGGCTTGGACTTCTTTCAATATTTTCCTGAATAAGTAAAATTGGTATCAACAAGTGAAAGGTGAAGGAGACAGAGTTTGGTTTAATATGTGGGAAAACAGTGTGTAAAAAGACATGTTAGTTAATTAAAAGTTTGTCTCTGTGTATGGTATGTTTCTCTTCACTCAACATATATATTTCTAGATATGATACAATGAAAGGTTGAAATGATTTATCTGTGATTGGAATATACCACCTTACATATTGCATTCATCCTTACAGTCCATGATTACATAAAGAAGAAAGGAATATCATATAACTTTATAAAATGATATGATACACATAAATAAAATCACTAATAAAATATGGAATGATAAAATTGTTGATTTTATTGTTAGGTACAAGTGAGTCAATTATGACTTATAGAGACTTTATTAACAGCACACCTGAATCCTGTTGTATACTGTGCCATCCTCACCATCTCTGAATCACTTGAGCTCATTGTGCAAGTTACTTTGTCAATCCAGCTTGTTAAAGTTGTCCTCTCTTTTTGGTGACCCTCCACTTTTTCTAGCATAATGTCCTTTCCAAGGAATAGCCTGTCCTAATAACATGCTCAAAGTATGAGAGTTGAAACTTTGCCCTCTTTGCCTCCAAGGAGCACTCTGGCTCTACTTCACCCAGAACATATCTGTTTGCTCTTTTGACAGTCCATGGGATATTCAGTACTCTTCTACAACATGACAATTCAAAGGCGTCAATCATCCTTATTCATTGTCTATCTCTCAGATGCATAGCAAGTCATCAGAAAGACTAGGAGCTGAGGCAGGTGTGCCTAAGGACTCAAACAGATATCATTGCTCTAAAAGAAAAAAAGAAATCTTAGAGAGGCTCCTGACAATAGACTTTCTAATACAACATGTCTCCTGATCTCCTGACTGCTTGTATAAATGTTTACTAAATATATTGTTACTCAAGTCCCTTTTTGGTTTGTACTGCAACAGTCTATAAACTACACTATCACAGCTCCTTCATTGTTTTTTCATGTTTTTTTTTTAAATGTAAAGACAACCCAGAAGCTTCAGAAAATCCTTCTTTTAATAATGACTAAGTAGCAAGTGATTTATTTTCAAACTGCTGTTAGGTGCCGCTGAGTTGACTATGACTTACAGCAACCTGATGAACAATATACGTGTACCTTGCCCCATCCTGCATTAGCCTCAGCCATCTCTGGTACGCTCAAGCCCTGTGTCAAAGCACCTTGTGGAAAATCTTCTCTTGCTCTGATGTCCACTTTTATCAGTCTTTTTCCAAGGGCTGATCCCTCATGAGTGTCACCATCTTTGCCCTTAAGGAGCATATTGCTTCCAATTCTTTCAAGGCAGACTTGTTTGTTCTTATGGTTGTTGTTAAGGTGCTGGCAAGTCAATTGTGAGTCACAGTGATGCTGTGAACAAGGGAGATGGACCTTGCCCTATCCTGTGTCATCCTCACCATTGCTGGTATGTTCAAGCCCAATGTTACAGTCATTCTGTCATTCCATCTTGTTGAGGGTTTTCATCTCTTTTGTTGGCACTTCACCTTTCCAAGCATGATATCCTCTTTCCAGGGACCCTCCTAACAACATACCCAAAGTGTGAGATGACGTGTAATCATCATTGCTTCCAAGGAGCACCCTGGTTGAGTTTTCTCCATGACACGTTTGTTTATTATTTTGGCAGTACATGAAATATTCAGTACTCTTCTCCAACACCACAAGTCAAAGGCACTGTTTCTTCTGTCATCCTCATTCATTGTCCACCTTTCAGAGTTGCAAATAATTAAAAAGACCACGGTTTGAATCAGGTGAAACCTAGTCTTTAAACTCACATCATTGCTCCTTGGCATTTTGATAAGTCATTGACAGATTTTCCCAATGCAACATGTCTTCTTATCTCTTTATTGTCAATACTAAGGATGTTGGTTATTATTGTTGTTATATGCCATCTAGTTGGAAACGACTCACACTGATACTCCAGCAGGTTTACAGAGGCAGTAAATCATGAGGTAGGAGATTTCCCATCTTTCTCCAGTGGAAGAGAAGGTGAATTTGAACTGCACGCCTTTGAATTTGCAGTACAGCTCCTTACCACCAAGCCACCAGAGCTCCCTAGGGTGTTTGTAGTCCATGGGATACTCAATAGTTTTCTTCAATACTACAATTCAGAAGTATTGATTCTTTGGTCATACCTATTCTTATTCAACTTTCCTTCTGTAGGGAAAATATTTAGCTTTGTAAGAAAAGTAAGTGGACAGTTTTTGATGATGCTTCCTGATTAAAATAAGCTTGGAAGCAGGAGTGAAATCCACTTCTGAAATGGCTTGCCTCCGGAAACTCTATGAACAGTGCTCAGGTATTTTGTTCATATAGTTGCTATGAGTCTATGACTTGATGACACCTAACAACAACAACAAGAAAAGTAATGCTTTAGTATATGCATCCATAATCATTCTGATTTAATTCTTCTAGAAAAAAAATCCAGAATAAAGTCCCAAGCAAAACTTCCATTTCAACCTTTGAATTTAAATTTCTTCTTCTGTGAAATGAAAATAATAATTTTCTGCTGGCTCTCATTTTCCCATTTATTTTTATTTTAGGTTTATCCAGTATAGAATTTATACATTCATTCCAATATCACTCACCTATTGCCCATTGACCTAGAAGCAACTGATAGCTAACCTTCCAACTAATTTTCAAAGGCTGCAAATTTCATGCAAGGACATGACTCAAAGACATACCACCATTGAGCTAGTAGTATAACTCTTCATGGACAACACAGCCAGAGTTGCCTTAATTTAAAAATAGAAGGAGTCAATAATACTTGTGACACTTCACCAAAGACATTCAGATGGCTAACAAGCACATGAAGAAATGTTCACAATCCCTAGCTCTAGGAGAGATGCAAATCAAAACAACTATGAGATATCATCTCACCCCAGTCAGAATTGTAAAATTTAACAGAACAGCAAGCGACAAATGCTGGTGAGACTGTGGAGAAACTTGAACCCTTCCCTTATTCACTGTTGGTGGGAGTGTAAAATGGTGCAACCACTGTGGAAGGCGGTATGGTGCTTTCTCAAAAAATTACAAATAGAGATACCATTCAACCCATACCCCAAAGAGACCATAACTGACATCCAAGCAGACATATGCACACCCATGTTTATTGCAGCTTTGTTCAAAATAGCAAGGAGTTGGAAACAACCTAAGTGCCCATCAACAAACGAATGGATAGAGAAGCTGTGGTGTATTCAAGCAATGGAATACTATACTGCATTGAAAAACAAGGAACTCATGCAATATTATTCAAAGTGGGTGACCCTGGAGGACATTATGCTGAGTGAAGTATCTCAGTCAGAAAAGGCCAAATATTTCACTGTGCCACTATTATAAAACAGGACTGACCTCAGGGTTTGGGGGAGACTTAGAAAGATGGGTTCAATAGTGTATACTTCATTGAAACAGATGAGGGCGAAAACTGTTTAAGAGGGAAAATTATTAGGTATTTTTGCCATGACAGGAGTCCAGAGTGAAGGCTATATAGTGGAGTGGACCTGGGGGGAGAGACTGTAAAACAATGAAAGAATTTTTCTTTTACTTTTACAAGAGGGTAGTGTACTAGGAGGGAGGGTTGGGAGGGGAGAAAAGTGCAACAATGAATGAATGGAAATCCAAAGTCTCTGTAAATTTTCATTGAAATTAATAATAAATTTTTAAAAAGACACTATAAAATAATAAAAAATGTTTGTGAATGTATAAAGGGAGTGCTTTATTGTCTGTTTCAAGTGATTGAAAAGATCATAACCGGACTCAGGAGAACCTTAGCACTGATATCATTGCTCCTCAATAATTTGGAGAGGTCCCTAACAGCAGACTTTCCCATGCAATACATCTCCTGATTTCTTGACTACTGGTACCAAGTGTGTTGACTGTGGATCTAAGTATATGAAATTGTAGACAACTTTACTCTTCTCTCCATATATCATGATATTGATGTAGAGATTGTTGTTAAGTGCCAAGTCGTAGACAACTCATAGCAACCTTATGAACGAAACACCTACAACAAGAGAGTTCCATTGGCCTAGTGGATAGAAAGTTACGCTACCAAGCCAAAGGTAGGTGATTTTAATCTGCATCCCCCAGGCCTGGTTTTAATTGTTTTTTGGCAAACATTCTTCTAAGTGGTGTTATACAGAGGTAACTCATGGTTGCTGTGATGCTAAACACTGTGACAATAATGTGTCATATGCAATAGTGGTTACCCGTGGTGGACAGTGTTTGCTGGAGCTTCCCAAGTAAAACAAGCCTAGAAGCAGGATTGGCATCTACTTCCAAAATAGCTTGCCTCAGGAAACTCTGCAAATGTGGAGAAACAATGGAAGCTATACAAATGTTCAGGTCTTTCGTTCATAGGGTCGCTATGAGTCATCTATGGCTTGACGGCACCTAACAAGAACAACAACATGATATTGCTTATTGGTTCAGTGGTAAGAATCTTTGTTTACTTGCTGTAAACAAAATGCACTCTGTATTGAAGGATATATTCCTTGATCTTCTGAAAGAAGTGCTTTAAGTCCTCTTCATTTTCAGAAAGCATGGTTATGTCAGCTGCGTAACATTGATTATTGATGAGTCTTCCTTTGATTCTGATGCCACATTCCTCATAGAGTCTAGCCTCCCTAATAATTTGTTCAGCATACAGATTAAATAGGTGCGGAGAGAGAATATATCCCTGACATACATACTTCTTTATTTTAAATCATGTAGTGTTCTCTTGTTTTGTTTGAACAACAGGTTTTGATATAGATTTTTTTATAGCATAATTAAGTGTTCTGGACTTTGCATTTTTCTCAATGTTAGCCAAAGTTTGTTATAATTCATGAAAGGAAGAACAGCCAAAAAAGAAGACTAAGAAGGAGAAGAAAGTAAAATTGGAGTAAAAGTAAAAGAATCTGATATTTAATAAAAGCTGGATCATTGTTTAATTGTGAACTGAACCTTTTGTGGAAGGATTACTCATTCTTGCTATTGGCATATGAGTCAGGTTCCCTCCCTTTATGATTTCAGTGAAAGTTGACAGAAAAGATGGATTTTCATTCATTCATTCTTGCACATTTCCCTCCCTACTCCTCCTCAGTTCATTGTTTATTCAAAGAAATAGTCATTCATTGTTACACATTTCTTCCTTCCTAACCCTCCCCGAGTCCACTTTGCAATGCACCTCTTATTCTGGGCTGTTGCCATACATATAATTCCTAATCATACATTCCTTTCAGGTTCCTTCATCTGTTCATAATGAAGTGTTCATTATCTATCCCCTCCTCTTTTCCTAGTTTTTCCTCAACACCCATGTCAGTCCTGTTTTATAGTTGTGGTGTTATGTAGTATTCGTTCTTTTGTGACTGAGATATTTCACTCAGCATAGTGTCCTCTAGGGTCACCCATGTTGTGTAATGTTTTGTGAGTTTCTTTTTTTCCCCGTGTTGCATAGTATTTTAGTATAT
Organism: Elephantulus edwardii; assembly: GCF_000299155.1. Lineage (NCBI taxonomy): Eukaryota > Metazoa > Chordata > Mammalia > Macroscelidea > Macroscelididae > Elephantulus > Elephantulus edwardii. The sequence continues at coordinate 10,441,219 of NW_006399771.1, forward strand.
GAATATACCATAATTTTTCTATCCATTCTGTACAGCTGATGGACACTAGGATTGCTTCCATCTCTTTTCTATTGTGAACAGTGCAGCAATAAACATGGGTGTGAATGTATCTGTTTGAGTGGC
>NW_006399771.1:10445185-10451545 GCF_000299155.1 Elephantulus edwardii
TCTTCAGTGCTCTGGAGAGGTTCCTGAAAGCAGATTTTCCTAATGCAATTCATCTTTTGATTTCCTGACTCCTGGTGCCAAAAGTGTTGATTGTGTAGCTTGAACAAGCTAAAATAATTAATAATCTAAATCTCTTCTCTGTCTATCATGGGCAAATTTGCCCAGTGGTATATCACTAGCACATTAATACAAGACATAAAATGATAGCTGGATATAAGTATATCACCAGATGTTTGTGAGAGACAGGAGATAGCGCAGCATGTATACTGAAAGAAATTATTAGTGCAGAGAGAGAAATTAGTAGCATAGAGAAATGAGAAAAGATAGGGTAAGGAGTAAAATCTTGAGAAAATGAAAAGATTATGCATTTAAAACTGGCCTTTGAATAAAGAAAAATCCCTCATAATAAGAGAAAAGAAACCAAAACCAGGATTGCTGCAGGTACACTTTAGATGGGAGGATGGAGGGGTTCTTGATTGTCAGCTAAAATTTTCTGATAGAAAAAGAACAGTGAGTTCATTATGTTAAGTTGTTGATTCTGATTCATGGTGACTCCATATGAGAACAAACTGAAGTACTCCATAAGGTTTTCAAGGCCATGACCTCCCAAAACCAGATTGCCAGGCTTTCATAGGGACTTCTTAGTTGATTAAAACAATCAACACGTAACTTTTTGTGCCAACCAGCAATTACATTGCTAGTAAGTATGTGTATCATCAAGTTGGAACTGACCCATACTGACAATATAGTAGGGTTTCAGAGGCAGTTAATATTTTTTTGTTTTTTTAATATATTTTAGTTTATTTATTTTTCATTTCAATTAACATCTACAGAGATTTTGGAATTCCATTCATTCATTGTTGCATCTTATAGGAGGAGATTATCCATCAATAAAGAGGTATAGGGGACCTCAGAAGAAAAGATAAAAGTACAGAGTTGATGTTTCCAAAATGAGCAAGCAAAGATACTAGTAGCAGTAGGATGGCTGGACAGGGTAAGATTCTCACAAGAGATTTAGGGTCATAAATTTAAAAGGAAACTAGTTTGATTATAAATATGCCATTTTAAAGAAAGATTCCTTTTCTTTAGTAAAGATATGAAAACTGAATTGTTTATTTTGAGGCTGCAATTTTGTGAGATATGTATACAAGTGTGAAAAAGGTTTGAGGAATAGGAGCTGCTTTCAAGGGAAATATTATAATTGTTGTTCATGAAATGGAGTTTAGTAAAGAATGAAGAAAAAAAATTAGGTTATAGATAATAGAATTGAAGGTATTCAATAGATTGAAGGTCTTGATGAATAATTAGTGCCCATGTAGTCTATTTCCTGGGTCCTTAATCATTACCAGTGCTTTAAGCTCAGCTCTGACTTTTTTCTTTCATTATCAGGGGTTCCTGATTATATGTGACTTCATCATAATCCCGTGTCAACCTTTAGTGGAATGCTAATTGATATGTTTCATCAAACCCATTCATCTCTAGTCTGTGCAAATAAATTTGGAAGACAGCTACCTGGACAATTGATGGGGGGGAAATATTTGTTCCCATTCTGAAAGATGTTTGTTGTTGTTAGATGTTGTCAAGTCAAGTATGACTCATAGCAACTTTATGAAGAACATATCTGTCCTATCCTGTACAATCTTCATCATCTCTACTACAATTGAACATATTGCTGTGTCAGTCCATCTTCTTGAGGATGTCCTTCCCTTTCATTGACCTTTCATGTTTTTAAACATGATGTTCCTCTCCAAGGAATAACTTCTCTTAGTAACATGCCCAAAGTATGTGAGATGAAGCTTCTTCATCTTTACCTCCAAAAAGTGTTCTAGGTACACTTTTACCAAGACATATGTGGTGTTAATCTAAAAATTGGCTTTGTTTAGCCATTTCAGGTAGGCCTCTCTGATTCCCAGCTACATTAACTGCAGACACATGGTCTTGAAAATCCATATAGTCTCGCAAATCACCAACAGCTCTAGGGCTAGAATAGGAGAAAGAGTGCTTCCCACACTAAGCAGTAAGACTCGAGGCAAGCAATGCTTGTGGTGAGAGCAAGACTCTGTTGGTGGAGAGACTATAGCATTGCTGTGGACAAACAATGGCAAGGTGTGAGCAGAGGCTTGTTGCATTTGTGCTAGCCACAGTTAAGGGTTTGGCTGTTACTGCTGGATATTTGAAGGAGAGCCAGACTTATAACAGCGTGAGGCAAACCTTGCTGGATGATTGCATTTGACTGATAAATTGAAACCAGAGACTGCAAGTATATAGGAATTGTGTATTGGAACTGCTGGGCTAAAGCCTAGACTTTTATTGTAAGGTATTCTTTGCCTCTTCCACTCACTTCCCTAATAAACCCCATTGTTGGTACCATAAACTGTGAGTCTGTGAGTCATGAGTCAGCAATGAATTAAAGAACTAATTGCTGTTGGTGTGGTTCGAGAGGCACTATGGGGCTGGTGTATAGACTCTTTATCTGCATTCTACTCTGGAGCAGTGATAGACTGTGCTATTCTCACTCCTGGCCTTTTCAGAGAGAAGCTCATGGCCCTGTGCAGATGCATAGTTTCTCTTCTTTAGATAACATATCTGTTCTTTTAAAAGTCAATTAAATAGTCAATACTCTTTTTCAACAATATAGCTCAAAGGCATCAATAATCTTCTGTCATCCTTATTCTTTATCCAACTCTCAGATACATAGTAAGTGATTGAAAAGATCCTGGTCTGAATCGGGCACATCTGAATCTTCAAGCTAACATCATTGTTCCTCAGTACTTTGGAGAGTACCCTGACAGTCGACTTTGCCTAGTGCAGTATGCCCCTGATCCCCTGCCTGCTGGCACTAAGTGTGTTAATCATTGATAATTTCAACCTTTTTCACATCTATAATAATGTTGCTTATGAGTCTAGTTAGGATTTTTGTTGTCTTGATATTATTCAGCAGTCCACATTGAAAGCTATAGTCTTTGATCTTCTGCAACAAGTATTTCAATTTCTACTCAACTTTCAGCAAGCATAGTGTGTCATCAGCAAAACAAAGGTTGTTGGTAAGTCTTCCTCCAGTCCTGACACAGAATTCTTCACCATACAGTCAAGCTTCTCAAATGATTTGCTCAGCATACAGATTGAATAGGTATGGAGAAAGGATACAACCCTGATGAGTGTTTCCTAATTTTAGGCCATGAATTATTCCCTTGCTCTATTCTTGCTTCTTAGCTTAGATACAGGTTTTACCTGAGGACAATTGAGTGTTCTGCAATTCTCGTTCTTTCATTGTTAGCCATAATTTGTTATGATCCACAGTCAAATGCCTTTTATTAGTCAATAAAACACAAATAAACATTCTTCTGGTATTCTTTGCTTTCAGCTAGGATCCATCTGACATCAGCAATGATATCCATGGTGTCATGGTCTCTTCTAAATTCAGCTTGAACTTTTTGGTAAACCCATTTTGATAGATCCCTAACAATGTATATTCTAGCCATTTTTGGATGACTTTGAGCAATATTTTGCTTGCATGTGATATTCACGATATTCTTCTATAAGTTCCACATTCTGCTGGATCACTTTTCTTGATAATAGGAATAAACATAGATCTCTTCTATTCAGTCAGCCAAGTAGCAGTCCTACAATTTCCTGAAACACAGAATCCCCTCCCTCCACTACTGAGATCTCCAACAATGGGATAAAAGAAGATAGAGTCTCTTTCCATCATTGTTAGGCCAAGCACCAGCACCAACAATCCAGGTGAACCACTTTCTGTGCCATAATATCCTAATCCAAGACCTCGTCCTGCCATGCTGCCATGGGCCTCAGCTGATGCCAGAGAAGACTGTCTTATGCCATGATATTGATATGTCTTATTGTAGTTATGGTTTACTGTTAGAGGTAGACTATCTCTCAATTTGTTATATTGTGGAATGATTTACATGTTCATGCCTCTGAAAACTCTATGAAATTCTTGATGATTATAGAAAGGCTTCAGGCCTTATTGTTCATAGGGTCGCTATGAGTCATGCTTGACTTGATGGCAATCAACAACAACATCAATAATTTTCTTTGTAGTTTAGGTGAGTATATATTCACTTGTTTATTGTTTGCTTTTATCAGTACAGCATTTGTCTGTCAGTTTTCTGTGGAGGTAACTTGTGGCTTGCTGTGATGCTGGAAGTCATACTACCAGTGTTTTAAATGCCAGAAATGTCATTCATGTGGACAGTTTTCAGCAGTGCTCCCAGTTGAAGACAGACTAGGAAGAAGGATTGGTCATCCACTTTGGAAATAACAGGCTTTTGAAAACTCTATGAACAGTAGATGAATATAGCATTAGAGGAGCAAGAGAGGACTATATAGTATTACACACAGGTAGAGCCCCAAACGGAAGTCACTCAATATGAGCAGAAACAGCTGTAAGCACACTTTGATAATTTGAACATGAAATGTACAAAGTATGAATGTTGAAAACTTGAAGTTGTACAAAATGAAATGGAACACATAAAGAATGACTTTCTAGGAATTAATTAACTGAAATGGACTTGCATGGGCCACTTTGAACCAGATATCATATTATTTATTATTCCAGGAATGAAAATATAGGGAAGAATCATGTATTCATAGAGAAAAAGACAATTTTAAAGGAAATCAAAAGACAAATTGCTTTGGGAAAGTTTGTTGTCAGGGACCTCTCCAAAGTACTAAAGAGCAGTGATGTCAGTCTAGAGACTAAGGTGCACCTGCTCCAAGCCATGATTTTCTCAATTACTTGCTATGCCTTTGAGAACTTGTCAGTGACTGAGGATGATAGAAGAGTTGATACCTTGAAGTTGTGGTGCTGGAGAAGAGTATTGAACATGCCATGCATTGACAAAAGAATAAATAGGTTTATAAGCACCGTGGAGAGGGCAAAAACAGGTTGCTCCTTGAGGCAAAGACTATGAAGCTCCTGGTGACATACTTTGGTTTGACATTATTGGTGATTGGTAATCAGAAGTTGGCAACAATGAAGCAGAATAATAACACATGGTCTTGGTAACAAAAATGAGGCTGGATACAGAAGAACTGAATTTTGCACAATTATTTACTCACCAAAAATTAAAAAACACACCAAAGAAACTTTATACATGAATCTCACTTGATATATTGCATAAGAATAAAATTTATTACATCTGTAGAAAGAATCTTTGGAGAAGCACAATATCGGCAGTCAAAACCAGGTCAACTACTGACTGTGGAACAGATTATCAAGTACTCATGTGAAAATTCAAATCGAAGGTGAAGAAGATGAAAACAAGTTCACAAGAACAAAAATATGACCTTGTACCTATCCCATTTGAATATAAAATGGCTCTCCTGAATAGGGTTGAGACATTGAAAACTGATGATCAAAGACCAGATGAATTATGAGATGGCATCAAAGATCTTACCCATGACGAAAGCAAAAGGTTGTTACAAAAACAGAAAAGGAAGGGAAGACCGAAATGGATGACAGAAAAGACTGAGAAGGACACTAGAGTGTTGAGAAACCAAATCAAAAGAGAGAAATGTCAAAAACCTTTCAAAGAGTAGCTGGAGAAGAAAACCAAAGTGTTAGAATAGAATTTGCAAAAAGCTGCAGTTGGAGAATAGAAAGAGAAAAACGTGTTTACCGAATTCAAGCCCTTAGTTGCAATGCTGAGAGATGCTACAGGCAAAACCTTGAATGACTCAGGTAGCATCCAAAGAAGATGGAAGAAATAGATACACAGTCTCCTTATTAATATATATAGTCAACACTGAAAAATTTCAGAAAGTACCATATGAACAAGAGCCAGTGGTAACAGAGGGAGACGTTCAGGTTGCAGTGTAGTCATGGGCAAAATATAAGGCCCCAGGTATTGATGGGATACCAATTGACATATTTTACGTAAAAAATGTAGCCCTAGTTATGTTCACCTAAAAAAAGTAGATCCAACCAAATGGGGAAATTACCAAACAATAGCCTTAATATTAAGTGCAAGCAACTCTTGCATAAGACTTTTTTTTTTAAGTGGCTGGAATAGTACCTACAGGACACATGACCCTCACTTGGGAAATATTACCACTGATCTCAAGAGACACTGGCCACAGCATAAGAAATTGTCAGCAGTTGAAGTGTATGGAATCACAGAAGCCCATAAAGCTTGAGATATAAGCTATCAGATTATGGGCTGGGCAATGGGAGATAGGTGTTGAAGGGAGTGGATGGGGAGGCTGGTGGATGGTGGAGCTGGGAAATAAGTGGGTTAAGACACTTGTGTCATCAACAAACGAATGGCTAGAGAAGCTGTGGTATATTCGCACAATGGAATACTATGCTGCATTAAAAAACAAGGAACTCATGCAATA
>NW_006399771.1:10452780-10461797 GCF_000299155.1 Elephantulus edwardii
AAGGAAGTCCAATGAATACCACTATCATTCAGATATATGCACCAACAATCAGAACCAAAGAAGAAGAAATAGAAGATTTCTACCAACTTTACAGTCAGAGATCAATCAGACATGCAATCAAGGTGCATTAATAATAATGGGTGACTGGAAGGCAAAAGTTGGGAACAGAGAAGGATCAGCAGTTGAAAAACATGCACTTGGTGACAGAAATGAAGCTGGAGATAGAATGATTGAATTTTGCATAATCATTGGCTTATTTATTGCAAATACTTATTCATTGCAATTGAGAGAGAGCTGTCAGAAATTCAAGCTGGATTCAGAAAAAAACTGTGGTATGGGGACTATTGTTGCTGATGTCAAATGGATCTTGGCTGAAGAGCGAGAATACCAGAATGATGTTTAATTGTATTTATAGAGTATAAAAGGACCTTAGCTGCATGAATCATAAGAAATTATGGATAACATCAAGAAAAAATATGGGACTTCCAGAACACATAAAATCTATACATAGAATAAGAAGCAGTTACCTGAACAGAGCAAAGGAATGTTATATGATTTAAAATCAGGGATGGTATGCATCAGGGTTGTATTCTTTCTCCATATCTATTCAACATGTATTCACAGCCAATGACTCAGGAACTTGAACTATACAAAGAAACATATGGCATTAAGGATTGGAGGAATACTCATAAACAATCTATGTTATGCAGATGACACAACCTTGCTTGAGTAAGGGAAGAAGATTTGAAGCACTTACTGCAGAAGATCAAAGATAACCACCATAAATACAAGAAACCAAAAATTCTCGGCACTGAACCAATAAAGATCTCATGATAGATGGAGAAAAGATTCAAGTTTTCATCAATTTCATCTTACTTGGATGTACAATGAACATTAATGGTTGCAGTAGCAGAGAAATCAAAAGGGACCTCGGGAAACCTGCTGTCGAAGACTTCTACAAAGTATTATAAAGATCCAAACCATCATATTTTCAATTTTTTTATGCATCTGAAAATTGATCATTGGATAGTGATAACTGTAGAATTGATGTCTTTGAATTGTGATGTTGAATAATATTGATTATACACCATGGACTGTTAAATGAAGAAATAAATCTATCTTGGAGGAGATGCCAAGACAATAAACAGGTCTACCCTGGAGAGGGTGAAATTACGTTGCTTCTTAGAGGTAAGAATAGTGAAACTTCATTTCATATACTTTGACCATATTGTCAGGAGGGTTAATCCTTGAAAAAAGACATCATTCTGGAAAAGATTGAGGATGAGAGAAATATAGCAAGACTCTCAACAAGAAGGATTGACACAGTGACTTTAACAATGGACTGAAGCTTGTCAGAAATCATGAGGATGGTAAGGATACAGGTTCATAGGTTCTCTACAAGCTGTAGTCAATTCAAAATCATATAACAAAAACAATGGCATAGTCCACAGGCTATTGGATGTTAAAGGAATAATGAATAATGAAGGTGAGCCAGTACCATTGTTAGGTGGCTAAACGGCACTAGTCAGAAGGACTCATGGGACCATATAATTTCACACATAGCATGTTACTGGTTGTAGTATAAGTTTGTATTGGTATTTTTCTTTTTCTTTTTAAAGTCATGTTTTCATTGTCTGCGTGTGCAAAATGTTGGTAATATTAGGGCAAATACAGCTTCTAGAAAAAAAAATTAAAATTTAATATTAGTGTATCAAGGATTTAAAGCTGTGATTAAGGGAAAATTAGGTTTTCAATTTATTTTATTTATTGTGATTTGAGTGAAAGTTTACAAGTTAATTAATTTTTCCATGTAACTATTCATACACACTTTGTTTTAGAAAATGAATTATAATACTTACAATACAATCACTCTCTTTGCATTTCCCTGTAGTTTACTTCTAACAATCCTTTCTATCTTGCCCCTTCCTGCTGTCCTCTGGCCTCTATCTTTCATCAAATACTCTTTTAACAGTGTTGTAAGAAGTGAATGCTTCACCTGCCTAATACTCCTGCTTAATATTACATTCTTATCAACTTTGATTTAAAATTGAACCATGAAGGTGAATTTTCCCGGTTCAAAGAATAACTAAAGGCCATAATCCATAGGGTTTGCTAGGCTTTATCAAACAAATAAATCTGGCCTTTTTATTGTCTTGGAGTTTTGTCCCACATTTTCAGCTACTTGATCTAGAATCTGGCAATAGCGTTCTTTGGTTTTGTTTTTTTTTTTTTTTAAACCACACTGAGGGAAAGCAAGCTATTATTTGAAATTAACTAAGAAATAAAAACAAAGGAAAAAAACCCCACTGTGTTAATTCTTGTATTACAATGATAAAAAAAGGATGGAGACATCTTCAGAATAAATTCTAGCCCAGATTTCATATTTTATCCCAAAGAAAGGAGTACACATGGAAGTAAAATATAGAAAGATACTTTCTCAATAGCTAACCCTTAAATATATGAAAGTCTAGAGTAAATAGTCAAAAGACTGCTAACGCCATAAATTTTTTTTTAAAAAGAATTACTAGAATCCATTTTATTTCACTTTTCTCCATATTTCTAAACTCTCCACAAAAATAGTATCAACCTTTGGTGAAATAAATCAGTTATAAATGAACGAATGCTGTGTAACAGTGCTGAAAAATCAAAGAAAGATTTTCATACAGAGAGAGCCAGTCTAGTATGGTTACCAGTGAGGGGAATGGAGGGTAGTAGAAAATTAATGTACAACACATTCCACCAGAGCTCCCTAAGATCAGTGATAGGAAGGAAAACAGGGGATGAGGGGACAATCAGATATTGAGTGTACTAGAATTTATGTTATTTAAAAAATATGCATGAATTTCTGGGGGAGGAACCCACAAAAAAGCACCACACACAACGAACACAATATGCTTTGTAAGTTTTCCCTCAAATCATAACTAAAAACTACAACCAAAACAAAACCTCAAAAAGTAGGAAGGGAGAGGACAGAGGAATGAGTGGAAACAAGAAGCACTGTGAGATATTAGCAGGGATGAGGTAGGAATTCTAATCATAAAGTAATATCATAAAGTAAAAGTGAAATTTGTATGAATGGTTGAGTATAATACCTATTTGTTCTGTAAACAGTAACCCAATTCAATGAAAAATATTTTAAAAAGATCACAGAAAAATGGAAATATGCTTTCTAATACTCATAATAAAATGCTCTTTAACATCCACTGGTGTTTTCTTAATTTAATGTACTTTTGTTGCTTGTTACAGTAAATGTAGAAGGTTCATATGCTTTTTATAACTTTATTCATAGTGTTGTTCCTTTTAATATTACATTTTCTGCAGGCCAGGGATTCCTTGGCCATGGTTGCTTCTCCAATGGTTTTAAAAGATAAATGGTACTTGCTACGCATCTTAGAATGGAACAATACAAAGATGACAGGAATTGCTACCTTCATGTTGTAATGTTAGAGAAAGACTGCCAAAAGAACAAATAAAAATACCTTGGAGAAAGTGTAGCCAGAGGGCTCTTTGGAGACACGATGACAAAGCTTTGTCTCACATACTCTGGGCATGTTGTTAGGAATGTCTATCCCTTGGCTTCATTCTTCTTTGAAAGGGTGGAGGGACAGTAAAGAAGACCCATAACCAGGTAGATTGAAACTGTGAATGCAGCAATGCCCTCAAATGGGTCAGAAATTATAAGAAGGGTGCAGGATAGGACAGGACTCAGATCTGTTGTTCTTTGGGTCACTAGGAGTCATATTTAGCTCAATGGCACCTAAAAACAACCAGATATTATCAGGGAGCTCTAGTTGCTTGGTGGTAAGGAATTGCATTGCTAATAAAGAAGTGCGTGGGAGAAACACTGGCAATCTCTCCCCAACCCCGCATATGATTACTGCTTCTGAAAACCCACGGGAGAGTCAGCTACAGACTGATTCTGACTCAATGGTACACAACAATTGTTGTTTGTTGTTATGTGCTGTTCAGTTGTGTGCGACTCATAGTGACCCTGTATATAACAGCCCTATACCGTGTTCTATAATGTGCAAAATCTTATTCTCTCTGAGACACCTACTCCCATTACCCCACTCATTGAATCAGTCCGTCTCATAGTGAGTCTTCCTCACTTGTGCTCTCCCTCCACTCTCCCAAGCATGACGTCCCTCTCTAAGGACTTATCCCACCTTGCAACATGTCCAAAGTATGTCAGACGGAGCTACAGAATCCTTGCCCACAAGGAGCATCCTGGCTTCACCCTCGCCAGGACAAACTAGCAGTCCATGGCATAGTCAACACTCTTCTCCAGCACCACAGCTCAAAGGCATCAATTCTTCTTCTATCATCTCTAGCCATTGTCCAGCTCCCTGATACATAGCAAGTAATTGCAAAGACCATAGCCTGTATCAGGTTCACCTTAGTCTCCAGATTGTCATCATTGCTCTTCAGTACTTTGGAGAGGTCTCTGACAGCAGACCTTCCCAACAACTATATTTTTTAAAAAATCTCATTTTTGTTTGAGATACAGGAACAATTCATAGATTAATAAGAATAGAGTTCCTTGGTAAAATACAGAACACACAAGTACATGTTTATTTCAGGTAAACAATTTTTTAAATTATAACCATGTCCCAGGCAATAATTGGAATTCAAACTTTATCTGAAATTAAAATTTGTGTAATCATCTTATAGTTTATTTGTTGATTTTGGCAATCCTAAAATGAGTACACTGTCAATGAGCTGTACCCATTTGTCATCCCATTGCCGTCTCAAATCCTTTTACAAATTTCAAGATATCCAAAATGTTGAGTTGTGAGCATAGTGGTCATGTGGAGACTCACAACATGTAAAGCTTGGACATAGATGATACTTATTCAGTAAAAATAATGTAGAAAGTAGGGTATTCCACTAGATACATTATATAATTGTACAGAGGTATAAAATGTTGTTTTATCTGCTGTTCTCATTATATTTTCATGATTTAATTGACTTTCAAGTGTCCTTGGTGAAGCAGTGGTTAAGTATTCAGCTGTCAACCCAAAAGTCAATTGTTGGAACCCCCAAGCCACTCCATGAGAAAGACACGAAGTAATAATCTTCCATAAAGGTTATAGCATTGTTAATCCTTTAGAGACATTCTACATTATCTTCGAAGGTCAATATGAGAATTAACTAGATCATTAACCTTTACCCTCTCTTTGAAAGCTAACACATATAAATGAATCAAAATATATTTTATTGTCATTTTTGGCACTGTGGAATTGAAGAACAATTTGCCTTTGAAACAATACTGTTGAAAACACTCTTTGGAATTCTGTTGTGGTGTCAAGAGTTTATTGTTCAAAATTGCTTTTCTATCCATTGATGGATTTTTACTTTATCACATGGATGGGTAGAGACACACAGATAGCAGACATTGGTTTATTCACCAGGGTCTTATTTCACCAATAAGTTGAGCAGACACAGTAGCAAAAATTGAGAATCTAACCATCAGAAAAGAAGAATCAGGGAGTGCAGTGTGTGCCCTGGGGTGGGGGTGGGGCCAAGAGATTCTTATACCAGCCAGACTTACAGAGAGCAGCAGCAGCTGCAGCGGAGAACCAGAGACCCAACATGAAACAGAAGTGACCTGGGACTGCTATCCTACAGAACCAGAACTAGGGGCCATTGCACAAGCTTGTTGGAGAACTTTGGGGGAGACATCATAATTTCCAGGATTAAGAGACCTTTGTAACACTGTTCTAAAGCCAGACGCTGAAGGTCAAAGTGCTTGTGATCACACTTCAGAAGTCATTGAGAAATTGTATCCTGTTTATTAACTTCCCATTCAAGCCTATAATCATGAGTATGGCTCTCTGTGGTCTGTGAAATATTCCAATTGATTTTGTACACAATACCACAGTTAAGATTGGTGTTGGAATTAGTAGATGAATTGTGTAACAGTGTGGGAGGTATTTGACCTCCTGGGAATTGGTTTTGTGCTGTGCATGATTTTTTTAAAATAGTTTTTATTGTTTTTTATATGATAACTCTTTTAAATTCTTTCATTCATATTGTTTTATTCAATCTTTCATTTACATTGTGTTTCATACAATCATTCATATACATTCTATTTCACAATATTTTATTTGGTTTGCTTACAGTTTATATACATCGTGTTTCACACTATTCTTCATTCACACTGTTTTTCATACAATCATTCTCACGCATTATGTTTTATAAAATGTATCACCATTGGACCTTGCCATCATTACACTGTCTTTTCTCCTGGATCCTTCCCTTTTGCTTCTTCCCCTCCCTCCAATCCACCAAACTTACAGCCCTGTGGTTTCACCCCTTCACTTTTCTCTCCCCCACCCCACCTTGAGTTCCTGTACATGTTTTATTAGTAATCTTTCTATTTTGACAATAATGGTCTTTCGCAGTATATGTTCTTATGAGTCTGGGTTAGTTCACTCAGCATAAAGCTCTCCAGCCTCTCCCAAGTTACATAATATTTTTTAAAATAATTGCTCCTGACTGCTACATAGTATTCCATTGTGTGAATGTACCACAATTTCTCAATCTATTCAGTTGTGGTTGCATATTTGGGCTGCTTCCACATTCTTGTGATAGCGAATAATGTTGATTTGAACATTGGTGTACGAATCTCCATTTGCATCTCAGTTCTAATTTCTTTGGGGTACGCCTAGTAAAGGAATAGCTGGGTCATATGGAGTTTCTATGCTCAACTTTCTGAGGAAATGCCAGACTGTCTTCCAGAGTGGTTGCACCATTTTACAATCCCACAAAAAGTGTATTGAGCTTCCATATTTCCACATCCTCTCTATAGGAACAGGTTCCCTTTGGGGACTTAGCAGAGGTTAGATATTGCCATTTCCAAGTTACCATTGCTCCTTTTATACAGTCATTGTTGTTGTTAGGTGCTGCCAACTTGCATGTGACTCATAGCAACCTTATGTACAACAGCTCTGAAGCTTGTCCTGTCCTGAGCCAGTCTCGCTAATTCTAACACACCTACCCTCATTGTGCTTGTAACTGTATCACTCCATCTCATCTGGGGGTCTTCCTCTCCTGCATTGTCCCTCAGCCCTTCTGAGCATGATATCCTTCTCCAGGGATTGGTCCCTTCTGGCCACAGGCTCAAAGTATGCAAAATGGAGCTTCAAAATCCTAGTCTCCAAGGAGAAACTTTGTTTGACCCTCTCCAAGACAGACATATTTGTTTTCTTGGCAGCTCATGGTATATTCAAGACTATTCTCCAGTACCATAATTCAAAAGTGTCAGTTCTTCTTCTGTCAGCCATCCTTAGTCATTGTCCAGCTCTCTGATGTTTAAAAAGTAATTGTGAAGACCATTGCCTGGATAAGGGATGTGTTCACCAGGTTGTGACAAGAAATCTGGAAGACAACTATCTTGTCACTGACTGGAAGAGATCCTTATTTATTCCTGTTCCAAAAAAAGGTGACCTGACAAGAGTGTGGAATTATCAAACAATATCACTAATATCACACACTACCAAAATCCTGCTGAAGATTATAAGTAATAACTGGAATAGTACCTTGACAGAGGACTACAAAAAATACAAGTTGGGTTTAGAAGAGGTCATGGAACTAGAGGTATTATTTCAATGTCAGATGGATTTTGGCAGAAAGCAGAATTCCAGAAGAATATCTACCTGTGTTTCATTGACTATGCAAAAGTATTTGACTGTGTGGATCACAACAAACTGTGGCTAACTTTGAAGAAAATGGAAATCCCAGACAACTTAATTGTGCTTATATAAAAATCTATACTTGGACAAACAAGCATTTGAGAGGCTAGCCTTTATGAGGAGGAGTGTGGCCTCAGGATTGGAAGACTTATCAACAATCTATGTTATGCAGATGACACAACCTTGTTTGCTGAAACGGAGGTGGACCTGAAGTGCTTGCTGCAGAAAGTCAAGGACTGTAGTCCTGTTATACTAGGAGTCACATTAACATTTTCTTTAAAAAATTATTCATATTCCTTAGAGTGTGCAATAGTACAACTTCCTAGCTAATAAGGAAAGAAGAGAAGTCATTTCTCAATGATATTTTGGCTGAATTCTAACTAATATTGGGGTTTTGCATTGTCATGAGAAATGTCAATTCATAGCTAATTGTTGTCATTTCACCCTTAGTTCCATTTGGCATTGTCAGAGAAATCATTTAGAAGTATTAAAATTCAAGATGCCTGGGGACTCAGTAGAGAAACTAATAATTTCAACGCTCAGTAGGATTCTGAAATTTCTGGCAGATGTTATTTCTAAAAGATGCATTGTTTTAATTGGAGATTTTCATGTTAACTGATATTAGAGCAGATTTTCCTCAGTAAATTACAAATTCTTGAAAAATAAGAAAATCTTCTGTTGTCTTAAATACATACAATCAAACATAGAGAAAGGGAAGACAAAGAGAAAAAGAGAAACCTAATTGAAATAATGAATAACTGGACACATCAAATTAATTTGTTGTCATAGTAACTTATGTATTTAAAAATAGAAAAGATATGGTATGTTGTAAACTTGAATTTACTTTTATTATGAAAATGCTGTCCCCCATTGTACTTAGGGAACTAATGTGCTTGTTTTTAATATAATGCCTAATTCCAGGTAGTGAGAGGATGGGTCTGCCAGCCGGCCTGGAGCCTGGAGCCTGGAGCCTGGAGCCTGGAGCCTGGAGCCCGAGCCTTCTCAACTCTAGGAGCTGGCTGCTAGTGCCTGGATGGCCATCACCTTGTGCTGGCAGTCATGTAAAGAAAGTTCTTGGGTTGTATTTGATGTTTGTTACTGTTCTTTTTCCTCCCCAAAGCAGGTGTCCTTTGAACCTTTCACCAAAGGTGGAGACCTGCTAAAGGTTTTGTCTTTAAAATCCTATAGGGCCCTCAGGATAAATTTATTAATTTTAGAATGAATATTATTCAAGTGACACAGCAATAGTTTGTCTATTTGCTGTACTGAACAACTTGGAGTTGCTGTGATGCTGAATACTGTGCTATAATCATGTCAAGTACC
>NW_006399771.1:10463800-10466181 GCF_000299155.1 Elephantulus edwardii
TCTTCTGACATCCATTTTGGTCTTTTCTTCCTCTTTTGTCTTTGTAATAACCGTTTGCACGCTTCTCGGATGATACCATTAACATCCTCCCACAACTCAGTAGGTCTTTGCTCATTAGTATTCAAGGCCTCAAACCTGTTCCTGAGATGATTCTGAAATTCAGGTGGGATGAGCTCAAAGTCATATTTTGGTTCCCATGGATTCGGTTTAATTTTCCTCAACTTCAGCTTGAACTTTCATATGAGTAGTTGGTGGTCTGTTCCACAATCAGCTCCTGGCCTAGTTTTCAGCTAATATTAAGCTTCTCCAGTGGTTCTTTCCAGCACTTAACCACTGCTAAATGAGACTAGTGCTGTTATATCTGGAGGAACACTCTTCCACTTTGTACATCACTCTTTGTCAATGTACGGTATGAAGTAACCTGTATTGCTGTGATGCTGAACCTTGTGCCATTGACATATCAAATACCAGAATAGTTTCCCAATGTGAACAGTGTTTGGTGGAGCTTCCAGTTGTAAAACAGATTTAGAAACAAGAGTGGCATCCACTTCCTACAGCACATGTCTCTGGAAACTCTATGAATTTCAAGAAGCAATGATAGTTATGGAATGGCATTAGGTATTTTGTTCAGAGTCACTAGGAGACATCCTCAGTGAAACAGAAATTGACAACAACCTAACTCCAAGGTATTTCTGATAGACACTCTAATGATATTATTGTTTGCAAATAAGAAAATAGAAAAATGGAAGACTATTTGCCTGGTTTTGTCTACAAATATTACAGCAGAATGAAATATTCTTCCTTTAATTTCCTAAAATTTTTAAAAAACT
Source organism: Elephantulus edwardii (assembly GCF_000299155.1). NCBI lineage: Eukaryota > Metazoa > Chordata > Mammalia > Macroscelidea > Macroscelididae > Elephantulus > Elephantulus edwardii. The sequence continues at coordinate 10,464,631 of NW_006399771.1, forward strand.
AAAATTATCCTTCATGTTCAGTACCTAAACAGCTTAATTTTTAATTCAATTTTAATTACATCTCCCCCGTCCCCATATGTTGACTAGTACAGTTGTCTCCGTATCTTTCTGGCTAGGACTCTTGTATAGCTAATAGAGCACTACTAAACATAATTGTGGAGATAATGCGAAGAGTCAGTTTTGGTGGAAGCGAGCTTTTATCAGATTTCTTTAATCACTTTTAATTTTAAGTTTTGGTTTTTTCCTAAATTAACTAAAATGTCATCTGTGGATGATTTATCTTGGGAAATGTTCTGCACAATGCCCCACATTAATAAAGCATTTAATGATGCTAAAATTTATGTAAATATCTTACTGTCCAAAACTTTTGACAAAATAGTTAATGAGCATTAAACATGGACCAGACCTGTGTTATGTTTCTAGTGCACAATGATGAATATATGAATATATCAAAGCTCCTGTTCTCAAGAACTTAAAAAGGGGGAAAAGACAACTAAACAGACAATTAAAATACACAGAGATGTGTGATATGATTGTCAGGTGGAGTTCAGAAATCTGTGAAGCTGAAGCACTGAGCTTTCACCTTATGGGATCATGGAAGGATTGCCAAGGGAGGCAATTTGTATGCTGACTTCTACAATTTCACTAAGAGAGAGGCAAATAGCAAATAGTGTTCTTTTGTAGGGGTGTTGGAAAGGAAACAATAACTTGGTGAAGAGCTTTCTAGGTACAGTAGAAAATGTGTTTCTATGTGTGTAAATATATTGTTTTAGTCTGTAAATAGTTTAAAGTCTAACACACATCTGATCCAAGCATTGGTATTTTCAATTACTTCCTATGCATCTGAAAGTTGGGTAATGAAGAAGGAAGACAGAAGAAGAATTGATCCCTTTGAATTGTGGTGGTCTCAGAATATTGACTGTCAAAAGAACATAGCAATCTATCTTGAAAGAAATGTAACCAGAGCCCTTGTTAGAGGCAAGGATGGTGAAACTTCATTGCACCAATTTAGGGTATATTTTCAGGAGAAATCTGTTGATGAGAGAGACATCATGCTAGTAAAAGCAGAGAAGATATAAAGACCCTCAGTGATATAGATGACTACCACAATGGGCTTGAGCAAGACAGAGATCATGAGAATCCTGCAAGACAGGGTGAGGTTCAGACCTCTTGTTCATAGGGTTGCTATGAGGTGGAGTAGACTTGATGGCATCTAATAACACCAACTGATAAAATGTCACAGTTTTGCCTACAAAGAGATATTTCTCCATGCATCTCATGCATTTCTGCATGTCTTGTTCTAGACAATCTTTTCTAGATTGTGTGTATAGTGACCAGTGTGTGGAGACAAAGATAATGAGTTCCTCAGATACAAATGGCTGTTTTATTATTTCTCACTGTGACAGTATCTCCCTACATATGAAGGTTATGGTGAGCTATTACTCATTATAAAAGATTCAAATTCTCTTAGTTCAAGGTTTTTCTCTGGTATATAACCTTCTAGGGAGCTCTAGTGGCATAGTCTATAGGGATTTGTGTTTCTAACACAAA
>NW_006399771.1:10468301-10470220 GCF_000299155.1 Elephantulus edwardii
AAACTCTATGAACTTTGATAAACATCGATGGTTGTAGAGGGCCTTCAGGCCTTTTGTACATGGGATTGTGTAAGTCATGCTCACTCAAAGACAATTAACAACAACAATAAAAACATATGATACATATTCATTCTATATTAATATTATTTCATTTTTCTATACTTTTAAATTAGTTTTTATTGAGATAATCTTCTATTTGACATTGAATATATTATATATGAACAATATGTATGTGTGTGTGTGTATATATATATATATAGGCTGAAAGCAGGGAATACCAAAGGAATGTCCGTGTTTCATTGACTATGCAAAGGCATTTGTGTGGATCATAATAAACTGTGGCTGACTCTGAGAAGAATGGGAACCCCAGAACACTTGATAGTGCTAATGAGAAACCTATACTTGAACCAAGAGGCAGTAGTCAGAACAGAGCAAGGAAACACTGCATGGTTCAAAATTGGGAAGGGCATATGCCAGGGATGTGTCCTTTCTCCATACTTTTTCAACTTGTATACAGAACAGATTATCCAGGAGGCTGGGCTCTATGAGGAGAAATGTGGAATCAGGATTGGTGGAAGATCTGTCAACAATCTGCGTTATGCAGATGACACAACCCTCTTTGATGAAACTGAGAAGGACCTGAAATGCTTGCTGCAGAGGTCAAGGACTGCAGCCTTCAATATGGATTGAGGCTCAATGTCAAGAAGGAAAATATTCTCACCACTGGACCAATTGGCAGCATCAGGATGGATGGTGAAGAGATTGAGATTGTTCACAGCTTTAGTTTGTTTGGCTACACAGTCAACACTCTTGGCACCAGTACCCAGGAAATTAAAAGATGTATTGCAATGGGAATTTCTGCTGTTAGGGACCTTTCCAAAGTACTAAAGAACAATGGTGTCTCTCTGGAGACTAAGGTGCATCTGATACAGGCCATGGTCTTTGTAATCACTTGTTATGTGTCAGAGAGTTGGACAATGACTAGGGAGGATAGAAGGAGAATTAATGCCTTTGAGGTTTGGTGCTGAAGAAGATATTGAATGTACCATGGACTACCAAGAAAACAAACAGGGTCATCCTGGAGAGGGTTAAACCAGGCTGCTTCTTGGAGGCAAGGATTCTGAGGCTTCGTCTGACATACTTTGGACATATTGCAAGGAGGGACCAGTCCTTGTAGAGGGATGTCATGATTGGGACGGTGGAGGGACAGCACAGGAGGGGAAGACCCTCTATGAGGTGGATAGATTCAGTGACTGGGATAATTGGGATGGTTGTGTCGGAGACAGTGTGACAGGTACAGGACAGAGCAGAGGTTAGGGTTGTTGTACATAGGGTCACTATGAGTCACATAGTGAGACTTGATGGCACATAACAACAACAACAGCAACAGGGAATTCTGGTGGTCTAGCGTAAGAGCATGGTCATATGCATAATGTAGGTTGTTGATGAGTCTTCCTCCAATCCTGATGCCACATTCCTCCTCATAAAGCCAGCTTTCCAAATGATCTGTTCTGCATTATAAAACAGACTTTCAAGGGGGGGTTGGAGAAGAACGGACTGGGGAGGAGGGTAGAGAAAATAGTGCAACAATGAATGAATGAAAACCCAAAATCTCTGTAAATGTTCATTAAAATTAATACAATTTAATAATCTTAAAAAAGATATGGAGACAGGACAAATCCCTAACATACTCCTTTCACGATATTGAACCATGTAGTGTTTCCTTGCTCTGTTCTGACTCCTGCTTTCTAGTCCAAGTATAGGTTTTTCACAAGCATAACCTAGTGTCCTGGGATTCCCATTTTCCTCAAAGTTAACAACAATTTGTTCTGACTCTAGTTTCTTGCACACTTTATTATAATACTTTGCCTTGTCTTCAAGAACAGCCTCTTGAAATCTTCTATTCAGCACCTTAACTT
>NW_006399771.1:10470320-10472853 GCF_000299155.1 Elephantulus edwardii
CTGTTGTGCATAGGGTCGCTATGAGTCGGAAATGACTCGATGGCACATAACAACAACAACAACATAGTGTGGAATATAATTTAGGATTAAAAGTAAGTGTTTTATCTTTCTTTCCATATACTTTTAATACACACTAACCTAAAAATCTTGACCATAATAATTTCCTCCTGTGGCTTCTCTGGCCCGTTTCTTATTAACTCAAATTGGCTTATCAACTTTCCTTTTCTCTTTGAAAAGAACTCAAAACACAGTCAAAACATGACCTTGTGAGTTAATGGAAAAGATTATTTCTATAAATTTTAATTTCAATATATAATATCTTCTTTGTTCTTCATTCATTGTACAGCTTTCACAAGCACTGATAACAGATAAAAAAAAATACCATGACTTGAACCAGGTGCACTGCATGTTAGTCTTTAAACTGACATCTTTGCTTGTTAATACTTAAAGGGGGCCTTGCTAGCAGATTTCCTCAATTCAACACATTTGTTTATTTCTTGAATGTTGCTACCATGATTGTTGATTGTAGGATACAAGTGTAATGAAATTATTGACATTTTAATCTTTATTCCATCTACCATGATGTTGCCTTTTGGTCCAGTTTTCTTGATGTTGAAATATATATCTCCTATTGAAGGCTATAGTTTCTCTTCCTCTTCAGTAAGTCCTTGTCTTTCTGCATAGTGTGTCGTCTGCATAGCACAGATTGTTGATGAGGTTTTTTTCTAATTAATTAATATTTTTCCCAGCCAATGCCTTTGAGTTTTGGTGTTGGAGAAGGGTGCTAAATAGCCTATGGACTGTCAGAGGAACTAGTATATGTATCTGGAGAAAGTGTAGCCCGAGTGCTCCTTAGAAGCACAGATGGTGAAACGTTGCCTCACATATTTTGAGTACATTGTCAGGAGAGGCTAGTCTTTGGGAAAAGACATCCTGCTAGGAAATGTAGAGGGTAGATGAAAAATAGAAAGATGCTTGATGAAATGGATTATACACTGACTGAAATAATTTGTTGCAGCATAATAGAGATTGTGACAACACTGCACAACAGGTCAATGTTCAGATATGTTATCCATGGGGTTGACATGAGTGGGTTGATATGAGTTGACTAGATGACAACTGACAACAGCCATATTCGTGATTCTGTACAGTTTACTTCAGATCATTGTTAGTTGCCCAACAACACATCCTAGTTGTTGCCTATTCTAGACATTTAATGTGTTACTGTTATGTGTCAAGTCAGAAGCAATTTATAGCTGACCCTCCAGTGGATTTTCAGAGGCAGTGAAATGCATGGGAGGAGACTGCCCGTCCTTTACCCATGAAGCAGATGGTGGACTAGAATGGCATACTTTTGAGTCAGCAGCACAGCTTCTTGTTACTAGGCCACGAGAACTCCCTTAATATACGTAGGACCATACTGTTGTGAATAATGTTACAATGAACACCGATACTAAAATACCAAGTTTGAATCCAGTGATCAAAATTTTAAATCTCCAAATGAGGCTCTGTGTTTATCTCTTGAGTCATGTTATCAGGTAAGTTTTGTTTTTTCAAAGGATGAGATACAGAGAACTGAAATGGATGCTCTATTATATCCAGAGACCCTCTGAAGATTGGCTTCAGTTTACTGTGAATGAATATTTTGTTATATACCATCAAGTTGGCTCTGAATTAGCAATTCTATATACAATAGAATGAAATACTGCCCATTTGCTCCAGCCTCATAATCCCTGCTATGTTGGGAACGTTGTTGTAGCCGTTCTGTCAATTTATCTTATTGCGTGCCCTCCTCTCTTAACTCGATCTCTCCTTTACAAAGTACGATGGCCCTTCCCCAGGGACAAACTCCTCCCAATTAAAGTGCATGAAATAATGACTCACCATCCTCACTTTTTAGGAACATTCTAATTGTTCTTGTTACAAGACAGATTTGTTAGCCTTTCCAGCGGGACATGTATTTAGTTGTCCTTGCCATAAATCAAGCACCTGTTATTGTGGATTGCTCAATGAAATGATCTTGGATAAAATATCTCTATAATGTATCTCATATTTAATGTATGGCTTTCTCTTTATTAATAAATAGTTCAGTGCTAGCTAGGTGAAGATATTATTAAATGGGTAAATGGTAAGTTCTGTTAGGGAATCAATCTCTTCACTTAAAGAATAAGTCTTCCTGTATAAGATATCTGGATATGAGACTTCTACAAGGACAAATCATGTATTTGCCATGTCACTTCTTAGCCTTACTTGTAAATGTTTATGGAAGGTATCTGTGTTCCATACTCTTATTACGTGTATGTATGGTGCTGGAGAAGAGTATTGAATGTACCATGGACTGCCAAGAAAACAAACAGATTCTTCCTAGAGAGGTTAAACCAGGCTACTCCTTGGAGGCAAAGATTCTGGGGCTTCGTCTGACATACTTTGGACATGTTGCAAGGAGAGACAGGTCTTTGGAGAGGGACATCATGCTGGGTAGAGTAGAGGGACAGCGCAGGAGGGGAAGACCCTCTATGAGGTGGATTGATTC
>NW_006399771.1:10472953-10478767 GCF_000299155.1 Elephantulus edwardii
GAACTACTTGCTGCAGAAGATCAAGAACTGTAGTCTTCAATATGTATTGAAGCTCAATATCAAGTAAACAAAGATTTTCACCACTGGGCCAATTGGCAGCACCATGATTGATGGAGAAGAGATTGAGATTGTTAACAATTACAGCTTACTTAGCTCCACAACCAACACTCTTGGCACCAGCAGTCAGGTAATTAAAAGTCTAATTGCTTTGGGAAAATTTCCCAATGAGAGGTCATGGACTTCTCCAGAGTACTGAAAAGCAATAGTGTCAGTCTAGAGTCAAATCGGCACCTAATCCAGACCATGATCTTTGTTATTACTTGCTATACATTGGAGAGCTAGACAATGTCTAAAGATGACCAGAAGTTGTGGTGCTGGAGAAAAGTTTGAACATACCACGGACTGCCAAGAAAACAAGTAGGTCTATCTTAGAGAGGGTGAAGTGAAGTTTCTCCTTAGATGCTAGAATTTTGAAGCTCCATCTTTCATTCTTTGGGCATGTGACCAGGAGAGACAAGTCCTTTGAGAAGAACTTCATGCTCAGAAAGGTAAAGAGATGGTGCAGGAGAGGAAGACCCCTATTGAGAAATGGAGTTAGATATCTTGGAATCCATGAGACTGTCTCAGGACAGGACACGGTTCAAAGGTGCTGTACATAGGGTCACAAGCAACTTAATGGCACATGGCAACAACAGCAGCAGCAGCAACAACAACAACAACAGTAATAACAAATGTGGTAAGAAGCTGCATTGTAATCCCAAAGACACATCGCTCAAATCCTCCAGTTGTTACATGGAAGAAAGATGGACAATATCATCCCTTGTGACTTATTTCCTCTGAAAACCCACTGGAAGGTCAACTATGAGTTCATTCTGACCTGATAACATACCTCAACAACATAAGCAATCTAAAAATTAAATGCTAACCAACAGGTGTCTTTAAAGAGAAAAAGTGAAAAATTAGTCTGTATGATACATATATTTTCATGGATGAATCTAAAACTTAATTGTGAGTTGAGAAACAAGCCTGATGTAACACGTATAGTCAGAGACAGCAAGCATGGCTCATACAGGGCAAAGTTCAGAGCCAATTGTTTGTGGATGTCACTATGGGTTGTGGTTGCTATATAAACTTATCATGTTATAAAACTAAAAAATACAAAAATATTTCATTTCATTACAGGTACAAAAATACTTGTGGTAAAAGTAAGCAATTAAAAAAAAGTATTCATGATGACTGACCTGATGAGAGGAGAAAGTGAGGCATAATGAGGAAAGCCAGAGTTCTATTTGTCATTTTTTTTTGCATTAGGGATTTCATTACTTTTGCAACTCAGTTTTATTTATATATTCGTCTGTAAAATGGAAATATTTTAAACTAAATAAAAAATTTAGGAAAACAGCAAACAGGGGAGCTGAGTTGAAGAAACGAATGTTTTCTCTAATGTGGTGCTAAGGAATGTGTCTGAATTTCCGGAGAGAGTAGTGAGGGCCCAGGGACTCATCTCTGTGAGGTTGAATCTGATTCCATGTGTTACAGAGTAATACCCATGTATTTCACAGCAGAATACTCAATTGGGTTATTGTGACTGAAAGTTTTACGGAAGCAGATCCCCATTCATTTCTTTTGTGGCTCCACTGGAGAGTTCAAAGGGTAAATCATTTAGTTGTCAAGTACAAACCATTTGTGTCATCTAAGCCGTATAAAACCCTATACCATTCCTTCTTCATTGTTTCTAACTTTTAAGTTCCTGTCACCCATTATCCTTAATGCATCTTGAGTGTATGTTTGGACAATTTCATATTTGATAAAATTTTCAATTTCGTCCTCTTTGGCTTTAGCCATAGGAGTTGTTGTTGTTGATGATGATTGCCATTGAGTTGAGCACGACTCATAGTGACTCTATAAACAAAAGACCTGAAGCCTTTCTATAACTATTGTCATATACAAAGTTCATAGAGTTTCCAGAGGCATGTTGTTTAGAAAGTGGACTGGTCTTCCTTGTATGTGTATGGATAATATCGTTTTACTCACAACATTGTACTTTAGGATGGAAACAACTTTTTAACTGTGAATGTAACACCATTCTTTGGTTTTTCATTCCTAGCATAGTATACCTTGTGATGAGCTGATTGAGCGTGGCCAAAGCTTATCCTTCTCATCTCACTAATGCCTAGAATGTCTATTTTCATTAACCACATTTAACTTTTCCACAACTTCTGGTTTCTAGCATTCATGTTTAGTACACCATCTGTTCCAATTTTTAAAGGATGTTTGCCACTATTTTTCCTCAGTTTGGTTGACTTTGAATCTAGACTCTACCTCTAATACTATAACTATCCTTGTTTCTTTACTGTTCATAGGGTTCTCAGAGGCCTATTATTTAAGAGATGGATGTCAGAAGAGATTCTAAATGTTGCACAAGAGTGCTTAGAAGCCAAAAGCAAAGGGAAGAAAGCAGGAAGTTAAGGAGCTGAACAGAGCATCTCAAAGATCAGCTCTGGAAAACAAAGCAAAGCATTACAATGAAATGTGCAAAGAGCTGGAGTTGGAAGATCAAAAGTTCTGAAATTGCTCAGCATTTCTTAAGCGGAAAGAACAAATTTAAAGGAAAAATATAAATTACAAATATAAGTCATGAGTTTCAATACTTAATGATGCCATGGGCTGAATATTGAATGATCTAGGAAGCATTAAAAGAAGATGGAAGGAGTACACAGAGTCATTGTATCAAAAAAGAATTGTCTTGCAGATGAATTTCATGAAGCAACACATAGTCAAGAAACAATGGTGATGTAGGAGGAAGTTTAAGCTGCTGAAGGAGTTTTCAAAAATGAAGTCCCAAGTATGCATGGAATACCAACTGACATATTTCAACAGACAGTTCCTGCCCTGGATGAGTTCACCAAATGTGCCAAGAAATCTGGAAGACAACTACATGGCCAAATGACTGAAAGAGATTTCTATTTTTTTGCATTTTAATATAGGGTCACCTGATAAAGTGTAGAAAATATCAAATAAGATCACACACAAGCAAAATCCCTCTGAATATTATCCAGAAATGACTGGAATGGTTCATCGACAGAGAACTACCAGAAATACAGGCTGGATTTAGAGGAGATTGTGGTACCAGAGACATTACTGTCAATGTCAGGTGGATCTTGGTTGTAAGTAAATAGCATCAAAGGATTGTCTGTGTTTCATTGTCTATACAAAGGTATTTGACTGTAAATCACTGTGAATTGTGGTTTACCTTGAGAAGAATGGGAATTCCAGAACACTTGTTTGTGCTCATGGTGAAACCTATACTTGGACCAAGAGCAGAGATCAGAACAGAGCAAGGAAATACTGCATGGTTGCAAATTAGGAAAGAAATGCACTATGCATACATCCTGTCTGCATACCTCTTTGATATATATGCAAAATAGATAATTCAGGAGGCTGAAATTAGATAATTCAGGAAGAATTAAACATTAGGATTGAAGGAAGACTCATCAACAGCCTAGGTTATGCAGACAACACAACTTTGCTTGCCCAAACTGAGAAGGACCTGAAGCGTTTGCTGTAGAAGGTCAAAAACTGCAGTCTTCAGTATGGATTGAAGATCAACATTAAGAAAGCAAAGATTCTCACCACTGGGCCAACTGGCAATACCATGATAGATGGAGAAGAAAGAGATTAAGGTTGTGAGTCATTTCATTTTGCGTGGCTCCACAATCAACACTCTTGGCACCAGCAGTCAAGAAATCAAAGGACAAATTGCTCTGAGGAATGCTACTTTCAGGTATCTCTCAAAAGTTCTGAAGAGTAATGATATCTGCCTGGAGACTAAGGTACACCTGATGCAGGCTATGGTCTTTGCAATTTCTTATTATGCATCAGAGAGCTGGGAAATGACCTAAAATTACAGAAGAAGAGTTGATGCCTTAGAATTGTGCTGCTGGAGAAGAACATTGAATATATCATGGACCACCAAGAGAACAAAGAGGTTTATAATGGAGAGGGTGAAACTAGGCTTCTCTTTGAGGCAAGGATTATGAAGCTCTATCTCACATACTTTGTACAGGTGGCCAGGAGGGACTGTCCCTGGAGAAGGACATCATGCTTTAAAGTACAGTACAGGCGAGGATGACTCCACGTGAGATGGAATGACACGGTACCTGGAATAATAGGAGTAAGTGTGTCAGAGAGAGTGAGAGTAGTTCAGGATAGAGCAGAGTTCAGAGCTGTTGAACAAAAGGTCACTGTGAGTTGCAGAAAATTTGATGGCACATAACAATAACAACAGGAAAATTCTTGCAATAAACAACTGAGTCATGCTGACATAGGTGATCTAAAGTCTCATCTAAATCACATTCAAATTAAGACAGACTAGGAAGAAGGATTTGCCATCCACTTCCAAAATAGTAGGGCTTCAAAAACCTGATTTACAATAGAGCAAATTTATACTAGCAGATATGGCAACTGAGGCTGAGCTCTCAAGTAAGGAAACACAGAGGAGCAGAAACAGTTGTAAGCAGATACTAGTTACTGAAACATGGAATGTGAGAACCATGAATGTAGAAAAATTGGATATTGTTAAGAAAGTAATGGAATGCATAAATGTTGACATACTAGGTATTAGTGAGATGAGATGGACTGGCATGGGGCATTTTGAATGAGATGACTATATGATATACTATGCTAGAAATGAAAAGGCAAGAAAAAAATGGGATTATTTTCATAGTTAGAAATTAATTTTTTAGATCCATCTCGAAATGCAATGTTGTGAGTGACAGGATTATATCCATACATATAAAAAGAAGTCCAGTGAATACAATTATCATTCAAATACATGCACCAACAGTCAGAGCCAAAGAGGAGGAAATAGAAGATTTATACCAATTTTGTAGTCAGTGATTGATTGAACATGCAATCAAGATTCATTAGTAATAATGGGTGACTGGAATTCACAGTCAGGAACAGAGAAGAAGGATCAGTAATTGGAAAACAATGACTTGGTGACAGAAATGAAGCAGGATCAAAAAAACAACAACAGATTTTTGCAAAATCAATGACTTATTCACTATAAATACATTTTATAAGAAACATAAACACAGATTATATACTTGAATTTCACCTGACGGTAGGCATAGGAATTAGACCCATTAAATCTGTGGAAAAAATCTGTGGAGAAGCTCTGTATCAGCTGTGAAAAGTAGGCCAGGTGTGAAAACTAGGCCAGAGGTTGATTGTGGAACAGACCACCAACTACTCATATTCAAGTTCAGGCTGAAGCTAAGGAAAATTAAACCAAATCCACAGGAAACAAAATTAGACCTTCAAACTATCCTACCTGAATTTAAAAACCATTGCAGGAACAGGTTTGAGGCCTTGAACTGTGGAAGGATATCAAGACTATTATCCAAGAAGAAAGCAGGAGGTCATTACAAAAAAGGAGGAAGAAAAGATCAAGATGGATGTGAGAAGAGACTCTGAATATTGCACTAGAGTGTTGAGAAACCAAAGCAACAGAAAGAAATCTAGATATTAAGGAGCTGAATAGAATATTTCGAAGGGCAGTGTGGGAATACAAAGTACAATAATGAAATGTTCAAAGAACTGAAGTCAGAAAATCAAAGGGACAACTTGCTCAGCTTTTCTTAAGCTGAAGGAATTGAAGAACAAAGTCAAGCCTCGAGTTGCAATGCTTAAGGACACTTTGGAAAGAATATTAAGTGATCTAGGAAGCATTAAAAGAAGATGGAAAGAGTATATAGAGACATTGTACTTAAAAAAAAAATTGGTGGATACAAAAGAATTCCATGAAACAAA
>NW_006399771.1:10483462-10485544 GCF_000299155.1 Elephantulus edwardii
TGACTCGATGGCACATAACAACGACCACAACAACAACAACATTAAAGATGAACCTTGGCTGATGTTTCATTGGAAGCAGAAACCTACCCTTATATGCAATTTGTGATGGAAAGTTTCATGGTTGCCTGGAATGTTATGCTATCTGCTTAGTAAAATGTTGTGCCATGCTTGATTCTAATTTCTGATGAAAAAAAAATATTTTTAAAAAATTAATTGATGCAACAAAAACCTGAATTACGCTCAGAAAGAACTGTGTGCACACTCAATTAATGTTTTGTTCAAACTATGAAAGATGCAGAAATACATTTGATTTGTAAAAAGGAATAATTGAGAACACAGAAAGAAAAATTAAAGATCAAATCTGACCAGGATCGTTGATAAGAAAAGAATGATGTTGTAAAAGCAACAGCATCATAAATGAGAAGATGTTTTTGTTGTGTTGTCATGTGCCATTGAGTGGGAACCAATTCATAGCTATCCCTCCAGCAGATTTTCAGAGGCAGTAATTGCAAGGGAGGAGATTGCCCATCCTTCTCCATGGAGCAGGATTTGAATGATGTGCCTTTGGGATTGCAGCACAGCTTCTTCTTACCACTAGGCCACCAGAGCTCTTTCAATGAGAAGAGAGGAAAGAAATTATAAAAAATGAAGAACCAAAATATGTACATGAACGTCTGATGTCTGTTCCCCAGGTGGATTAGATCTTTTATTTTTCTGTAGTTTTTTTTCTGAGATGCTTTCTCCAACATGCAGTGATTTTTTTTGTTTGTTTTGATTTTCAACCTCCTCACCTCTCTCTGATGACTATCAGCTTCTGAAATGTTCTCAAGAATATTTTACTTTGATTACTCGATGGAATGCCAGTCCAGATTACCTGAAATCTGTGAATTCAGGGACATGTACCCTAGAGTTTAACTGTTGTGATAAAATACCTGATGCACCTGTTTCTAACAGAGTCCCAAGGCTTTTTCTCTTGTTTCTTTTTCAGAGGGCAAAATAACCATATTTTTGTCATTTTGTATTTGGGAAGATCTAAATGAAAGGAAGTATGTAAATGTTAATAAGACCAAGTATACTGCAGTACATTGCCCCATGTCTCTAGGATGACTGAAGAATGTTAGAGACCAAAATCAGAGAAGAAATGTTGTATTGTGAGTAAAAAGTGAGCTTATCTTTGATATGAAGGTAATTTTACTAAAACTCTCCGCATGATTTCATATAAAAGTCTCTGGCATTACCAAACGTTCATCCTGAAAGCACTGAGGATTATGATCAAGTATTTGCATCCAGATTTCTCTCTATAAACTTTTTATCATTAATTGTATGGCAAATATAATTTAAAGTAGCCCTGTAGGTGAAGTGTTTAAGTGTTGACAAATATCCAAAAGACTGTAGTTTGAACTCACAAAGTCCTATGCAGGAGCAAGATGAGACAATCTGCTTTCATGAAGATTTTAACCTTTGAAACTATGGAGGCAGTTCAACTTGGTCTCTACGAGATAGAATCAAGCTGACTGCAGTGGTTATGATTTTATTATTATATATATATCTTAAATACTTATTTTATTGCATAGTAAGACATTTTTATTTTGGAATAAACCATATTAGTAGAAATAAACACAAATAAAAGAAAGGAAGTGTATGTCTAATGAAATTTCATTGTTGTTTTTATGTGCCATTGAGTCACCTGCAACTCGTAGTGACCCTATGAAATGGATTTAAATACGTTAATCTGTGTTAAGAATGTTGTGATGCTTATGTTACCTTTAAGGTAGTTTTGGTAGCCCACAGGGAAGGAGTAGCATGCCAACCCAAAAGTAGATGCTTCAACTCCACTACTTGCTCTAAGGAGGAAAGTGGAGCAATCTCCTCTCACTTGATTTACAGCCTCTTAAAACTTGCTAGAGGATCAGCTATGAATTGGTCTCTGGACAGCACATAACAATGACATGTTACTTTTCGTTAATTCTTAATCAAGATAAAGTAATTTTCCTCCTTTGTCATTGCTTTATATGTTGTTGTTGTTATTGTTATGTGCCTTCGAGTCGTTTCCGACTCATAGCGACCCTATGCACAACAGCC
>NW_006399771.1:10487209-10545118 GCF_000299155.1 Elephantulus edwardii
TATTTTTAAAAAGACTTTGAAATAAAAGAATTTTTTTTTCTTTCTGTCTTTATTTATTTTATTTTATTATTTTGTGTGTGTACCATCAAATTGGATCTGACTGGTACAGGAGGAGATTGTCCCTCCTTCTCCAGGAAAGCATCTGGTGGATTTGAACCGTTCACCTCTGGGATTACAGTGTAGTTTCTTGCCACTAGGCCACCAGAGCTCCCTAAAATAAAATCATTTTTTATATTAATTAGTGTAATATGTCCAGGGAACACTGGTGGTGATGTTTGTAGGGCCTTACATTACTAAGCTCAAAGGCTATGTATGCCTCTTTGGTTGTTCTCATCCACAAATGGCTCTTAGGGAGAAAGATCAGCAATCTCTCCAGCTATCTACACCCTGGGCATTCAAACGGAGGGTCAACTATGAGTCTGTTTCATATTACTGGCAACGAGAAAGAGAGTTTTTAGTTGTGTTGTAGTTGTTGTTGTTAAGTGCCATCAAGTCATAGAGGACTCATAGCAACCCTATGGATGAAAGACCTGAACACTTGTACAATTTTCATCATTTCTCCACATTCATAGAATTTCCAGAGGCAAGCCATTTCAGAAGTAGGTGGCACTCCTACTTCCAACCTTGTTTTAATCAGGGAGCTGCACCAAATACTATTATTTCATTTGAAACATTAGTGTCACAGTGTTTAGCATCACAGCAGCCACAAGTTACTTCTGTACAGCAAATGGGCACACCAGTGCTATACCACTTAGAAGAATGTTTGACCGAAAACAATTAATAGCAGGCTCAAGAGCCACAGGCCCGAGGGCTCAAATGTGTTTTTTAATAGGAGACTGAATAAAATCATCTCACAGATAATGATGAGTAAACATTCTACCCTAATCCACACCAGAACCAGAAAACAAACCTCTGTAGAATCTAGCTACTCCAGATCAAACAGTATCATTAATATCTCACAAAAACAAAACAAAGGTTCTTACTATAGGACCAACAGTCAACCTTACAGTAGATGGAGAAAGGATTGAAGCTGTCAAATATTTCATCTTCTTAGGATCAACACTCAACACTGTTAGTATCAGTAGTATAAAACCCCCAAGAGATTGTGCCTTGAGCATTGCATTGGGCAAATTTGCTGCCAGAGACCTCTCCAAAATTATGAAGAGCCATGATGTCATTTTGAAGTCTAAGGTGAGCTTCATTCAAGTGTGGTCTTCTCAGTCACCTGGTACTCAGCAGAGAGCTGGACAATGAATGAATAAGGATAACTGAAGAACTGATGCTTTTGATCTGTGGTGGTGAAGAAGGGTACTGAATATTCCATGTACTGCCAACAGAATAAAGAAATGTGTCTTGGAAAAAGTACAGCAGGAGTGGTCCTTGGAGAAAAAGATGGTGAAGCACCATCTGGCCATACACTGGCCATGTAGCTAGGTGAGTCTATTATTTGGAAAGGGACACCGGGCTTGGAAAGATGGAGGTTCAGCAAAGGAGATGAAGACTGTCAATGAAAGGAATTGACATGGTGACTTTACCAATGGACTCGAGTGTATCAGAGATGATGAGGATGACACAAGATAGGGCCAGTTCAGGTCAGATGTTCATAGTGTTGCTGAGAGTCATGCTTGACTAGACAGACCCTAACAACATTTTGGAATCTGTGGGGGAGTTGGAGTAGGAAAAGTTTACTTTTCTCACATATTTGAGGTACAGAAGTAACAATAAGCTTCTATTTTTATATTAAACTAATAACAATTATTATATTCTTTCCAAGTTTTAACAGATTTGAGCAAACATATATTCCTTAATCACTGACAATTTATAAAGAATGATATTTTCTTGAATGCTTACAGTGTATTATGGAATTAGTTTATCATAATGTTGGATTTCCTGTATCCTATTAGTGAAGGCAGATAGTAATAGTGAACTGGATGAAGAAGAATGTGGCATCAGGATTGGAGAAAGATTCATCAATAACCTTCGTTATGCAGATGACACAACCTTACTTGCCAAAAGTAAGGAGGATTTGAAGCACTTGCTGCAGAAAGTTAAACATTGCAGCCTTCAATATGAATTCCATCTCTACATTAACAAAACAAAAAATTCTTGACACCAGACAGATAGGCAACATCATGATGGACAGAAAAAGGATTGAGACTGTCAATGACTTCATCTTACTTGGGTCCGCATCAACATCTTCATCTTAATTGGATCCAAAAGCAAATAATCTCTACTACCAGTATTACTAGCACTTGCTACCAGCAGTCAGGAGATCAGGAGATGTATTGGACTGCAAAAGTCTGTAGTCTGTACCTCTCCAAATGCTTGAGGAACAATGATATCAACTCGATGATAAAGGTGTGGGTGATTCAGGCCATGGTCTTTTCAGTCACTTGCTATGCATCTGAGAGCGGGACAATGAATAAGGATGATGGAAGAATTAATGTCTTTGAGTTTTGGTGCTGGAGAGAAGTACTGAATATGCCGTGAACTGCCAAAAGAACAAACAGAAATGTCTTGGAGAAGGTGAACCCAGAGTGCTTTGTGGAGGCAAAGGTAATGATGGTGCATCTCACATACTTTGGGCATGTTGCTAAGAGAGGTTATCCTTGGAGAGGGACATCATGCTTATGAGAGTGAAAATATGGTGAAGGAGAGGAAAACCGTCAATCGAATGGGTTGACACAGTGACTGCATCACTGGGCTTGAGTGTGTTAGAGATTGTGATGATGACACAGGATAGAACAAGGTTCAGATTGGTTCTTTATAAGGTTGCTATAAATTGCACTTGACTGTACCGCACCAGCAGAAACAACATCAGAGAAGGACATTATTTTACACATTTCCTTTTCAGTCTTGCAGATACTTTTCACATGCACATTCCAAGTGTGTTGTTGTTTTGTAATTTTGAATGGAACAGAATCATAGTTGACCCTCCATGGAGTTTTCAGAGGCAATAAATTACATCAGAAGATACTGTCCATCTTTCTCCCATGGAGCAACTGGTGAAAGTGAACCATGTACCTTTGCATTGGCAGTTTCTTATCACTAAGACATCGGAGGTCTGGTGGCCTTGTGGTAAGAAGCTGTGCTGTAATTCCAAAGGAATGCAGTTCAAATTCACCAGCTTCTCTGTGGAAAATAATAGACAATATCCTCTTGTATGATTTATATGATTTATTGCCTCTGAAAACTCACTTCAGTATCAGCTATGGGTTGGTTCTGACTCAATAGCACACAACACCAAGAAGTCACCAGAGTTGCTTTCAATTCAGTTCACTGTTCATGCTTTCCCTATTTGACATCTTGGACATAAATGTTTAGAATTTCTTTTCCTTTATATTGTTGTTAGGTGCCATCAAGTTGAGTATGACTCAGAGAAACCCTATGAATAACCAATCTGAACACAGTCCTGTCCTCTATAATCCCCATAATCTCTGACACACTCAAACCCATTGCCACAGTCACCTTGTCAACCCACCTAATTGAGTCTTCCTTTCCTCCACTCTCCCTCCGTCTTTCCAAGCATAATGCCCTTCTCCAGGTAATAATCTCTCCTAGCTATATGCCCAAAGTATATGAGATGAAGCTTCATGGTTTTTGCCTCCAAGAAGCACCCTGGCTATGCTTATTCTGAGACATTTTAGGATCTTTAACGCTCTTCTCCAACACCACAAAGACATCACTTCTTCTCTTACCCTAACTCATTGTCCAGCTCTCAGATGCATACATAGCATGTGACTGAAAAGACCATGGCCTGAATCACGCACACCTTTATCACCACACTCACTTCATTGTTCCTCAATAATTTGAAGATACCTTGACTTGATTTTCAAAATGCAATATGTCTCCTAATCGCCTAACTGCTGGTACCAAGTGTGTTGATCATGGATCCATGTAAGATAAAGCCATTGACAGTCCCAATTCTTTTATGTCCAACATGGTGTTGTCCATTTGTCCAGTGTCAAGGATCTTTGTTTTGTTAACGTAGAGATGCAATCCATATTGAAAGTGGCAGTGTTTTAACTTTTTTTGCAGCAAGTGTTTCAAGTCCTCCTCACTTTAGGCAAGCAAGATTGTATCATCACATAACGAAGGTTATTCATGAGTCTTCCTCCAATCCTGATGTCACATTTTTCTTCACAGAGTCCAGCTTCTAAAGTAATTTGCTTATAGATTAAATAAGTAGTGAGAAATAATATAACCCTGAAACATACTTTCTTAATTTACAACATGCAATAATCTCTTGTTCTGTTCACACAACAGCCTTGTGGTTTAGGTATTCCCTTATTTTGTCTCAGATGAATTCTTTTCAATGAGATATTTGCCTGTTGTGTTTTGAGACCATAGAGTCAGCACCAACCCACAACTGACCCTCCAGCAGGCTTTCAGAGACAGTTAATCACATGGGAGGAGATTGTCCATCCTTCTCCCACAAAACAAGTGGTGGCCTTAAACCTTCAGAATTGCAGCCCAGCTCCTTGCCACGAGGTCACCAGGGTATTTATCTCAATTTAATTTCAGGAGATCTTGAATATAACGGCGTGATCCTCCTTATCCAGCAATCTCACTTTTAGTCTTTTGCTGTTTTTTTCTACATGATTTACCCATAAATTGCCATTGTAGACATAAAAAAGGAACAATATTGCATGGCTCAACAAATTCCATATAACTTATTACCTTTCTTGTTACTGATATGTAGATTGCCAATGTCTTTTCTCGTTCTTATTCTTTCTCAGGAAGTCCCATAATGATGTAGCACAAATAATTTTTACAATTATAATATCAAAGAATATCCTGATGGAAGTCAAAGTATATTACTTATTAATAAGAGTCATTATGAAGTATTCTCTACATGCTAAATGTTTCTGTAAGCTTTGCATGTTTTAACCCATTTGCTCCTTCAAACATCCTAGTGAAGGAGATCCTTTTATTCTCATTTTACAGGTGGGAAGTGAGACTATTGGTTGTTAAGCAATTTCCCAATAGTTACACAGATAGTACAGAGCGAGCTAGTGGCATAGTGGTAAGGAGCTGCACTGCCAATCCAAAAGCATGCAGTTTGAATCCACCATCTTTTCTGCATGAGAAAAATGGGAATCTCCTCCTGTGTGATTTATTGCCCCTGACAACTCCTTGGAGTGTTGGCTATGAGTCACTTCTCACTTGATGGTACACAGTAGCAACAACACAACATACACAGAGCTCATTTGGCCTAATGGACAGAAAGTGATGCTACTAAGCAAAAGGTGGGTGATTTTAATCTGTGTCCCTCAGGTCTGCTTTTAATTATTTTTGGTCAAACGTTCTTCTAGGTGATATAGCACTGTTCTGTTGATTTGCTGTGTAGAGGTAACTTGTGGCTGCTGTTATGCTGAACACTGTGACCCTGATGTGCCAAATGTGATATGGGTCACCTATGGCGGACAATGTTTGGTGGAGCTCCCCGATTGAAACAAGCTTGGAAGCAGGAGTGCCATCCACTTCTGAAATACCTTGCCTCTAGAAACTCTGTGAACTTGGAGAAAGGATGAAAGTTATACAAGTGTTCAGGTCTTTCTCTCATAGGGTTGCTATGAGTCACCTATGACCTGATGGCCTTTAACAACAACAACAAAGACAATGAAAATGACTGAGACAAAAGGGAACAGGAACTAAAAGAATATGGGACAGAATAAGGAAGGAACAGTAATGTAGTAATCTTAATAAAGGGTAAATGAGAGAATATTTATTTTAATTAGGAATACATCAAATTTAGACCATTTTTCTGGAAAACAAAGATCTTATTATTAAAAAGCCAGCCAAAACATCAAACTGTCAAATCAAAATTATTTTAATTCATGAAAACCTTCCATTGACTTTCTGAGGCTGTAAATATTTCTGCAGAGAAACATATAGTTTCAAAATGTTGACTGCTGTTCCACTGCTCATGCACCCACTTATTCATTTACTGCTGGTGAATCAGAACTGACTCATAGTTGATCTTATACTGAGGCTGGAGATTATAAATTGTGGGAGAGAAGAGTCCCATCATTCTCCTGATGTGGATTCAAACGGCAAGGGAGATACAACCTCTTTTGTGAGTTAGCAGGACAATTCTTTGTGGACTACACCACCAGAGCCCCCTCACGCCACAAAGAGAGCCTTGAAACACTTATAGCAGCTAATAAATAGTAGAAACTTTGAGAATTTAACTTCTGAAGTATATCGTAGAGGTTGCGGAAACAAACGTTGCAAAGTATTCTATCCAGAAGATGAGTATTGGTGTTGCTAAGTGCTATCAGGTGCACTACAACTCTTAAAGAGCCTAGGAACAACAGACCTGAACTTTGCCCTTCCTGTGTCATCCTCACAATCTTTGATGTGAAATAATCTATTGTTACAGTCATTATGTTAATCCATCTCATTGTGACTATTCTTGGTTTGGTTGGTGGTTGTTTTTTTGTTTGTTTGTTTTTTGGTGGGTTTTCTTTTTGTGACTTTCTGCCTTTCCAAGCATGAAATATTTTCCCAAGGACTGATACTTCCTGGCACCATATTCAAAGAATGTGAGATGGAGTTTCATCCTCCTTACCTCTAAGGAGACCAGTGGTTACACTTCCTCCAACATGGATGTATTGGCTCTTTTGGAAGTGCTTGACATATTCAATACTTTTTGCAAACATCACAATTTGAAGGCATAAATCCTTCTTCAGTCTTCCTTACTCAGTGTCGAACTTTCAGATGAATAGTAAATGATTGAAAATGTATTTGGTTGGATCAGGTACGGGTTGTTGTTAAGTGCCGTCATGTCATAGACGACTCATAGTGACCCTATGAACGAGAGACCTGAACACTTGAGTTTCTGGAGGCAAGCCACTTCGGAAGTGGATGCCATTCCTGCTTCCAAGCTTGATTTAATCGAGGAGCTCCACCAAACACTGTCCACCATGGGTAACCGTTATCGCATTTGACAGGTCAGTGTCACAGTGGTTAACATCATAGCAATCACGAGAAATGCACAGACCAGTGTTATACCATTTAGAAGAATGATAAAAAGATAAAACAAAACAACCCACAAAACCACCAATTTAAACTAGGCCTGAGGGCGTCAGATTAAAATCACCGGCCTTGGGCTTGGTAGCAAAACTTTCTGTCCACTAGGTCAACAGAGCTCTCTCTGTACGCATTAGTCTTTAAAATAATATCCATTTTTCTTCAGAACTTTGAAGAGATTATTGAAAGGAGATTTTTCCAATAAACACATCTTTTGGTTTTTTGACTACTTTTGCTCTTGTTAAGGAGTTCTGGTGGCTTGCTGTTCAAGTTGAACCCGACTCATAGAGACCCCATGTCCAAAAGGCCTTCCACAGCCATTGCCATTTGTAGATGTTCACGGAGCTTCCGAGGCATGCTGTTTAGGAAGTGGATGCCCCTCCTGCTTCCTCCCGCTTCTGGTGGCTTAGTGGTAAGGAATTGTGCTGCCAACACGAAGGCTTATGGTTTGAATCTACCAGCAATCTCCTCCTGTGTGATTTATTGCCTCTGAAAATCCACTGGAGGGTTAGCTATTAGTGAGTTCTGACTTAACAATGATAACAAAGCTACCATGCAAGTTGGTTATAGATCCAGAATTTAAAACTTAAATGATTCATGCACAGCTTTGCTTCCATGGACACCGGGATGCTGTGAATTTCTTTGTGGCAGTCTCAGGTCAAGTCACCAGTCCACAAAATGGCAGTAGTGGCACCGATCTAGCAGCTGACAAAGCAGGATCATCTGCACAGGAACCTGACAGCCAGACACCCTTGAAGTCCAAGCTTGTCATCAGTGGAGGAGAGGGCTACGACAGCTTCCGCATGGGTGATGAAGGGGGAGAACCGGAACTTCTTGGAGAAGATCTTTCACTTGAATCATCTGTCACCAAAGCAGAAAGGAGTCACTTGATAGTGTGACAAGAGATGTTAAGTCAATGAGTAAGTCCATCAGAAACAAAACGTGGAGAAGCTGTCTCTTCTGCATGGTTTATTTCCCCCTTTATCTAATTCTATTTTTGTTAAATAAGTTTCACCACATAATGTGTAAGCATTTTCCCCTGTTCACTTTGTATTACAGAAATCTATCCTACCACAGCAATGCAGAAGCTAGCTATTTTACTGCACCAGCGTTACAGGCAATTTCAGAATATTATGAACAAATAGAATGCTTACTTTCTGCAAACTAGTGAGCTACAGAAAGCAATCCAGATGTGGTGTACTCTGCCATTGTCCAATGTTACTCAGTTGGTTTGATGTGGGTCACTTTTTAGCTAACATTAATAATGGAATTAATGGACAAACACTTAAGTTAAACTGTACCATTAGGTACAATAGCGGGGTTTCTCCCATTGTATTATAAAATTGACACCAAGAGGGACATCATGCTTGGGAGGATGGAGGGACAGCGCAGGAGAGGAAGGCCCTCTATGAGGTGGATTGATTCAGTGACTGGGATAATCAAGATGGGAGTGTCAGAGACAGTGCGATTGGCACAGGACAGAGCGGAGTTTAGGGCTGTTGTACATAGGGTCACTATGAGTCGCAAGCGACTCGACGGCACATAACAACAACAACAACAATATCAGGTAGCATATCAGGACATATCTAATTATCTTGAGAGAGCTAAAAGCTAACTGTAAATGACTTCATCTTTCTCTTCCCAATCTGACAAATCTTGTTTATATGGTATATAAAACTTCATTTTCATCAGATTTTGGGGGCTTTTATTACTAAAGAAATTAAGACTACACAATTTTTTAAAAAATCCAAATTTAAAAGACAAATGGACAGATCAGATCTCTGAACAAAAAGGCCTACTAGTCAATAAACTGAGGTACCTATCCAGTCTCCCCTGATCTGGAATATCTGTGCCAAAATCTGGAGGCCAAGGGTTGAGAGAATCTCCCAAATAATAGAGGATCGTGTAGGGGACTCATAGAGATGGCCCAACTTTCTCACAGAGATGTTCCAGAAGATCTGCTTATTTATTATCTATGTTGAATATTTGCTGGTGCAGCAGACCATTTCTACAATGTTGTTATTGATTGCATGTTCATCACAATCAACAGGAATGACTCCAACTGTGATAATTAAGCAAAACTAAAAAAAATTTATCGCACATTCCAAATAAATATACTTCATACTCTTAATTAATGCAAACTTTGCTAATGTAATTCAAAATTACAAGCTACTAGTAAATCCTTCTAGTAGATAACTGTAAGTGTTTATAGGGTATACTACAAAACATTTAGCATGAATACAACATTTTTTAATATGGCATTATTAAGAGGGAAAATTGAATATGTATGATAACTAATTATGTAAAGTTTAATTTGTGACTTTTTAAGATGTCAATTGTAATACATTTGAATATATATGTAACTGTGATAAACTGAAAAAAACTGAGACAAAAGATTCTCAAAATAAAGAGAATTTCATTATGAAATTGTTAGATAAAAAGATTGACTTTGTAATGAGTAATGTTCTGCTTTCAGCCTGTTTGAACTTAACCTCAGTGAGAAGAGTTTTGAGTCATGAATGAGCTAAAGTTCCAAAGAGCCCACTATCACTCTAAATCTTAATAGGAGGAACTACTTCATCTATTACTGGCAGAGCGGCTGTTGGGTTCTAACTGCCAACCTTGATGACCAGCCCAACACGTAAACTACAGTTGTTGTTGATCGCCTTTGAGTTGAGCATGACTCAAAGTGACCCTATGAATAAAAGGCCTGAAGCCCCTCTACAACTATTGACATTTATCAAAATTCATAGATTCTGGAGATGTTGTTTAGGAAGTGGATGCCACTTCTGCTTCCAAACCAGTCATAATATGTTATTGTTGTTATGTGCCATTGAATAGCAGCTCTGTACCCTTTTCTGTCCTGAGCTAGTCTCACTAATTATGACACACCAACTCCCATCACTTCAGTTACTGTATCAATCCGTCTCATACGGGGTCTCCCTCTCCTGCGCTGTCCATCTAGCACTCCAACTTGAAGGCATCTATTCTTCTGTCATCCTTAGTCATTGTCCAACTCTCTGAAGCATAACAAGTAATTGAGAAGACCATGGCCTGGATCAGGCGCATCTTTATATCTAGACTGACATTGTTGCTCTTCAGGAATCTAGAGACGTCCCTCACAGCAGGTCTTCCCAGTGTAATTAGTCTTTTGATTTCCTGAGTGCTGGTGTTGAGAGTGTTGATTGTGGATCCAAGCAGGCTGTAATTGTTAACAACTTCAATCCCTTCTCCATCTATTATGGTGCTGCCAATTGGCCCAGGGGTGAGAATCTTTATTTTCTTGATGTTCAGCTTCATTTCATCTTGAAGACTATAGTCTTTGACTTTTTGTAGTGAATGCTTCAGGTCTTCAGTTTCAGGAAGCAAGGTTGTGTCATCTGCATATCATAGGTTGTTAATGAGTCTTCCTCCACTCTTGATGCCACACTCCTCCTCATAAAGCCCAATGATCTGTTCCTCATATAGTTTGAAAAGGTATTGGGACAAGATGCATCCCTGACACACTCCTTTCCTGATTTTGAACCATGAAGTATATCCTTGCTCTGTTCTGGGGGCGGCTTCTTGGTCCAGTTTTAGGTTTTGTATAAGCATGGTCAAGTGTTCTGATATTCCATTTAGCTACAATTTATTATGACCCACACAGTCAAATGCCTTTGCATAGTCAATGAAACACAGATAGACATTCTTATGATACCGGGACTCTAAAATTCTTTGGAAATTTTGGTTGCTTTTATATCCAAAGAAAATTCATTGATTTTGTTACACATTTTTTTTTTATCTTAGGCCAGTCATTTGCATAATACAAAACTCATTGCTATGTAATTGCAACTAAGTTGGAGCCAATTCATAATTGGTTCTCCAGCAAGATTTCTGAAATTTTTAAATTCCATGAGAAGAGATGACCCATCTTTATATATCTTTATCAGTATATGACTATTTTGTGTGTGTCCACACCATGGACTAGTAAGAAAACAAATAGGCTTGTCTTGAATGAGGTGAAACCAAGTTTCTCCTTGGAGGCTAGGATTTTGAAGCTCCATCTCACATACTATATAGGCACATGGTCAGGAGAGACTGGTCCTTGGTGAAGGAAAGCATGCTTGGAAGAGTGCAGGGACAGCCAGGAGAGCAAGACCTTGGATGAGATGGACCTACATAGTAACTGGGGCAATGGGAGTTGATGTGTCAGAATTAGTGAGACTGGCTCAGGACAAGGCAGGGTTCAAAGATGCTATACATAGGGTCACTATGGGTTGTAGGTGACTCGACAGTACATAACAAAAACAACAACTATGTATATATAATTAGGTGCTATGAAGTTGCTTAAAACTCATAGTGACCCTGCAAATAACAGACCTGAACCTTTCCTTATCCTCTTGTATCATTATCCTTAGGACCCTTAATATGCTCAGACCATTGCAACAGTCACTGTCATCATCTTGTGTTAAGAGATTTTCCTCCTCCCTGTCATTTCACTTTTACCAGCATGCTATCTTTCTGCAAGGGCTGGCCTGTTCCTGACAATATATTCAAAGTGTGTGAGGTGAAGTTTCCTTTTATTTACTTCTAAAGAGCACTCTATTTGCATATCTTTTAAACGTACTTATTTGTTCTTTTGGTAGTCCATGGAATATTCTGTACTTTTTTGCAGCAAAAAATTGGAATTGCATTGATGCTTCAGTCATTCTTATTAACTGTGACACTTTCAGATATATAGCAAGTAATTGGAAAAACCATGGCTTGGATCAAGTGCACATTAATTTTTAAACTGCATGGCATTGTTGTACATCAGCACTTTAAAGAAACCTTAACAGTAGATTTTCCCAATACAACTATTAATGTCATTGCTTTGAGTGTTTATCATGAATCAAATAAAAATCAAATTAACAATTTCAATCTTTTCTCCATCTTTTATGATGTTTGTGTAGTGATCCAAGGGATTTTATGTTTTCTTAATGTTGAGATGTAATCAACATCAAGAAGACAAAGATTGTCACCACAGGGCCAACTGGCAGAACCATGATAGATGAAAAGACTGAAGTTGTTAACAATTTCAGCTTGCTTGGCTCTATAATCAATACTCTTCACACCAGCAATCAAGAAATCAAAAGATGAATTGTCTGGGAAAATCTCTTGTCAAGAGTTCTTTCCAGAGTACTGAAAAACAATGATGTCAGTTAGAAATGAAAGTGTGTCTGATCCAGATTAACACAGATAGATGTAGAAAACTTGAACAGACCCAAAACAATAAAAGAAATAGAACAGATCCTAAAGATAAGACTGCCACAAAAAAGTCCTGGCTCAGTTGGCCTCACAGGGAATGCTAATAAAAATTATCATCACTTCCATTTAAATTATTTCAAAATTAAAAAAAGAAAGATAATTCTCAGAGTCATTCTATCAAGCAAGCATAGTTCCAATTCCAAAACTTGGCAAAAATATTAGTAAAAAAGAAAACTGTAGCCAATATTTCTCATAAACATAGATGCAAAAATCCTTAACAAAATACTGGCCAATAGAATCCAACAATATATAAAAAATTAATTTATCATAACCAAGTGGGATTCATAAACAGGTATGGAAGGATTGTTCAACATAAGGAAAACAATCAGTTTAATCCATCACATTAATAAAGCAAAGAACAGGAACCATATGATCCTATCAATTGATGCAGAAAAAGGACTTTCACAAAATCCAACACCTCTTCATGATTAAACCACTCACCAAAATAGGAATAGAAGGGAATTTCCTCAATATAGTTAAAAGTATGTACGGAAAACCATGAGTAAACATCATTCTATTCAATAGAGTAAGACTAAAGTCATTCCTTTTGCAAACAAAGACCAGATAATCACCACTCCTATTCATCATAGATTTGAAAGTACTTACTAGGGTAATGTGACAAGAAAAGGAAATAAAAGGCATCCAAATTGGCCTAAAGGAGATAAAAATGTCACTATATGCTGATTATATTATATTGTAAACACACAGTCACAGAGACTCAAAAAGTTAGACCTACTAGAGCCATTTGGTAGAGTGTCAGGATACATGAACAATATATAAAAATCAGCGCCACTTTGGAACAGCAACAAAGAAGGCATGGAAAAGGAAACTAAGGAAGCAATACCACCTTACAACTGCAAGATGAAATACTTAGGAATAATCCTAACTAGAGACACAAAGTCCTTTATAAGAAAAACTACAAAGCCTTATTATAAGAAACAAAGAAACTTAATTAAATGGGAAAATATTCCCTATTTATGGATAAGAAGACTCAACATTGTGAAAATGACAATCATACAAAAAGCAATATACATGTTCAATATAATCCAAATACAGATACCAAACTTATAAACTCATTCTACAAAGAAACAGAAAAGGCAGCTTTCAGTTTTATTTGAAAAAAGAAATGACTACAAATAAGCAAAACTCTGAAGAAAAAAAAAAATGAAGTGGGAGGCATAGCATTCCCTGATCTCAAAACATATTACACACCTATAATAACTAAAACAGCATGATATTATGACAACGACAGACACTTAGACCAACAGAATAGAATCAAGATCCCAGAAATCAAATTATCCATCTATGAATAATTGGCATTTGTTAAGAAAAACAAAATCTACACAATGTGGAAACAACAATCTCTTCAAAAAGTGCTGAAAAACTTGGACATCTATCTGCATAAAACTGAAGTATGTCTCACATTGTACACAAAAAAAATCAACTTAAGATGGATCAGAGACCTGTGGTGTAAAACCAAAAGCTATTAAGAATCACAAGAGACAAAATGGTACCAAAAGTCACAGCCCTAGCTTATGGCATAAACAGTCTTGTAAATACAGCAAGAAATGCACAACCAGGAGAAGATGACATTTCCAAAGGGACCCTCTAAAAATCAAGTCCCTGTACTTTTTCAACAGGGTGAAAAAACCGGAAAAACAGACTTTAAAAAACATTTGCCAATCAAATTTCAGAAAAGGGTCTCATAATTAAACTATAAAATACCACAGGGCCTCCACAAGAAAAAGATTGATAAGCCAGTAAAAAAAATTAAACAAAAAACATGAAAAGACTCTTCACAAAGGACGACATTTTGGTGGCCAGCAGGCACACGGAGAGATTTTCAAAATTCTTGGTAATAAGAGGAATGCACATCAAAACAACGAGATGACAATTCACCCCAGTAGCAGTAGCGAAGATTAACAAGGCAGCGAGAAACAAACATTGCAAGGAACGTAGAGAGATACAAACTTGTATGTACTGCTGTTGGAATTGTAAAATGGAACAAACACTATGGGAGATAGTTTAATGTTTCTTTAAAAAGCTGAACATAGAAACCTAATCATTGTTAGGTGCTGTTGAGTTGACTACAGCACATAGTGACTCTATGAGCAGCAAATCTGAACCCTGTTCTATCCTGCGCCATCCACACACTTCTTACACAGAAAAGCCCATTGGGGCAATTACCACGTCAATCCACCTGGTTGAGGGTCTTCTCCTTCACAGACCTTCCACCCTTCCCAGCATAGTGTCCTTCTCCAAGAAATAGCCCCTCCTAGCAACATGCCCAAAATATGTGAAGTGAAGCCTCATAATTCTTGCCTCCAAAGAGTATTCCATCTGCACTCTCTCCAAGACATACCTGTTCATTCTTTTGGCCGTCCATGGGCTATTTAGGGCTGCTCTTAAAAACCACAGCTTAAAGGCATCAATTCTTTTTCTGTCATCCTTGAGTATAGCTTTGCATAATATTCTGTTATCTATTTAATCTGATTCTTTTGTGATGTTACTTCTTTAATTTCTTATTAAAGTTTTTTATGTCTTTTCTTTTGTTTAGTTTTCCAATGGTTTACTTATTTTATTAACTTTTTCAAAGAACCAGCTTCTCTTACTGATGGTTGCAATTGTTTTTTTCTATTTTTCTCTCACCTTGAGTTCAGCTCTTGTCTTTATAATTTCTTTCTTCTAGAGGCTGTGAGATTAGCTTGTTGTTCTTTTTCTAGTTGATGGAGGTGTTACGTAGTCTATATTGTTCTTTGGTTTTTGAAGTTATTGCAATGAATTTCCCCCTGAGGACTGCCTTAGCTGTCAGAAGATTTGATATATTGTATTTTCATCTTCATTTATTTTTAAGAACTTTTAGATTTCTCTCCCCACCCCCCTTTCTGTATCCCAATAGTGTTCAAGCAGTGCATTATTTAGCTTCCACATGGGTAGGGTTTTTTAATCTTTTTTCCTCTTGGTGTTAATTTCTAGTTTTCTGATATTGTGGTTTGAAAAGATACTTTCTATTGTAATAATGTTTCTGAATTTCTTGAGGATTGCTTTGTGTCCTACTATATAATCAGTTCTGAAAAATGTACTATATGCACTTGAGAAGAAAGTAAATTGAGTTTTTGTTCAGTGAAGTACCCAGAGTATGTATATAAGGCTGAGTTGGCTAATTAAGTATTTTAGTTTTTCTGCATCTTTGTTGCGTTTCTTTCAAGTTGACCTGTTGTTTGTTTAGTTTTTTATGTTAAAATCTCCTACTATTGTGGTGCAGTATATTTCTTTCTTTAATTCTTTTCATGATGTTTTATGTATTTTGCAAGTCTATAATTTGGTGCATATTTATTAATCATCATCTTGATGATTGTATGTTTAATCAATATATAGTGTTCTTCGTTATCTTTTACGGTGGTTTTCATCCTAATGTCCATTTTATGAGAGATTAATGTTGCCACTAGATACCATTGGCTTTGTATATTTTTTCCCAACCTTTGATTTTATTTTTTCCACATTTCTTAGATATGTCTTTTGTAGGCAACATATTGGTGGGCTTTGCTATTTTAATTTTTGTGCTACACTTTTTTGTCTTAATAGGTGCATTTAAGCTATTCACGTTAAGTGTGATTATTATAGTTGCTGTTTTGCTGTGTTCCTTTTTTCTTCTTTTTCCTATTACTTTTGTCCATCCACTTTCCTTTGGTGTCTCTGTGTGAAGACTTAGTATTTCTTTTAGAGCAGGTCTGGTTTTCATGGATTATTTAAGTTCTAGTTTTTTTTCTGCAAATGGACTGATTTTTTTTTTATATTTGATGAACAGATTTGCTAGGTACAGTTTCTTTGGCAGGCAATTGTTTTCTTTCAGCCTTGCTTGCATGGTTTCTCCTGAGAAGTCTGAGATTAATCTAATTTGTTATCTTTGTTTTTCTGCATTTTTTGTGTTCTATTTTTGTTTTTGGAGAATTTAAGTAAGATATGTTTTGATGTGTTTCTTTTGGGATCTGGTCTGTTTGGAGCTCACTAAGCTTTTTGAATGTGGATTTCCTTCTTTTTCATATCTTCTGTTTTCTTGCTGCTTTCCCCTTCACTATTATTAGAAAATTCTGATCACACATATATGATTCTAATGTTTTCTTTCTTTTCCTTCCTTTTTTGTCTCTTACTTTTCTTCTAGTAATTTCTCATTTATATTCTTGTTTTCTAGCTCACTGATTCTCTGTACCACTTTTTCTATTCTGGTTTTTTTTTTTTTATGCTCCATCTTTTTAAAAATTTTTTTATTTTATACTGGTTTACTTACAAAGTTCGTATACATTGTTTTTCATTCCAGATCTTTGCCCTTTCCTTCATCCACCGACAGCCGTCCACCCATCAAACTGTGCAACCATATGATTAAGCCCCCCCTCTCATAATCTGCCTTTTTTGTCCCTCTAACATGTTGGAAAAATTTGCCAGTTTGGTCTTGGTACTCTGGATTTCATGTTGTTTTTTTTTTTTTCATTTCTGTCATTTCTATTATGGTGTGGGTTATACTCTCTCTGTCTTGCAATGAATTTTTTTTAATTCTTGTACCTCTTTATTTATAATTTCAATTTTTTGTTCCATCACGTGTAACTTCTTTAGTGTTACTTCATGTAACTTGATGTTAATACAGTTCATCTGCCTCCGTGTCAAGTATCCAATGGGTTTGTAATCTGGTCTGCTCTTTTAAAATAAGGCTTATTTTGGTGATTTTTATTTATTTATTTAAATAATGGTTAAAGCTACCTGCTGTTTTCTTGACCTTATGCTCTTCTTGGTATTTGTGAAGTTGTTTATGTTATGTCAGCATAGGTTGTTGTCAGTTCTTTATCTTTACGATGCTATTAATATGTTGCAGACTTTAAGTGTTATCCCTGATTCCATTTCTCAGTGGCAATGTTCCCTGATCTTTGTTGTGACTGTGTTCTGTGTTCTTTTTCTATGACAAGCTTCTTATTCTCTGAGGAGCAGGGAGCTGAGATTTCTTCTTTTACCAGCTTTGGTGAGCCCGCTACTCTGTCCTGTACTGTAGTTTGATCAGAAGTGGCAGTTTCTCCAATGGGAAAAGCCCCAGATTTGCTGCCTGCAAAATTTTGTTCAGGTATAAACCCAGGAAATTGGGAAGGTCCCAACAATCCAGTCATCATTTTAGTTGGTGGTAAAGACCCATTTGACCTTCCTACTTGTCTCCTCTTTTGCAGCTGCTTAAGACAGGGCTGATCCCATCTGAGCTGACAAAGTCCAAGGAAAGTGGCAAAGTTCCAACATTTCAGGGGTCAAGACTCAGTTGGTGCTAATGGCTGACTCATGTACCTGTGGCCTCTTCTTTGATTAGCTGGAA
Organism: Elephantulus edwardii; assembly: GCF_000299155.1. Taxonomy (NCBI): domain Eukaryota; kingdom Metazoa; phylum Chordata; class Mammalia; order Macroscelidea; family Macroscelididae; genus Elephantulus; species Elephantulus edwardii. The sequence continues at coordinate 10,504,881 of NW_006399771.1, forward strand.
GGCAAAGCACGAAATTTATTCTTGATATTTATATAGCTAGGTTATAAAAATTGTTTTGCATATTTTTGTAGTTATAATTATAGAGACTCTGGTGGCCTATTGGTAAGAAATTGTGTTGTCAACCCAAAAAGTCATGTGGTTTGAATCTGCTAGCTACTTCACAGGAGAAAAGATCGGAAATCAACTCCCATATGATTTACTGTCTTGGAAAACCTGCAGGAGATTCAGCTATAAGCTGGTCCTGAATTGACAGTATACAACAATAATAATTATAACTATAATTAATTTTTTTAACTAATGAGATCTCTACCTCTATCTCTCCCTCTAATTCTCTATATCTCTAATCTCTTTCTCTATTTCTATCTCTATATCTATCGTCTCTATCTATTGGTATCTCTATATATGTCTGTATGTCTGTATCTATCTGTCTATCATCTATTATCTATCTATCTATCTATCTATCTATCTATCTATCTATCTACCTACCTACCTACCTACCTACCTATCTATCTATCAAATGTGGTTTCATGTTTAGAAATAGATATACTTAGGAAAACTATTTGAGGTATAAAATTATATAGAAGATTAAACAAGAGTTTATCAACAATAATTGTTTTTTGACTAGAGATGGTAGAGAATAGATAGAGGATATTTGACTATAGAACTTGCATTATCTTAGTACTTTTTGTTCAAGTCAAGTACTTGTATCAGAAAAAATGTAGTTTTGAGGAATACTTTTGTATGTTAGTCCATCCACTCTCTATAAAAAAAAATTAAAACTTACTTTTATTCAAGTGTAATTTAATTTACAAATTATATTAGTTATTTATATGATCATTTCCAAACTTTTAATAACATAATTGCTATTGATTAATGGAATTAGCTATATTTTTTAAAAAATAAACTCTTTTTTTTGTGTGCTACCTTTTCCTTCACCAACTTACCTATTTATCAATTTTCGCCAACTTACCTATTTACCAATTTATCAATTTATCACCTCTTTTCGTTCCTTCCCATCCATGTTATTCCTGTAATTTGTGTTTGAAACTTTCCTTAGCTTTTTATAATAATAGTTGTATACCATAAGCATATTTTTGTGACTGGCTTAGTCTGTCAACATAATTTGTTCTACATCCATCCATGTTGTGCAGTATTTCACAAAATTTTAATCAGTTGTTGTTGTTAGGTGTCATCAAGTTGAGCATGACTCATAGTGACTCTATGAACAACAGATCTGAACCATGCCTATCCTATGATATCTTCATTGCTACAGTCATTGTGTTAATCCATTTCATTTCTCTTCAGTAAATTGGAGAGGTCTCTAACAGCAAACTTTCTCAATGCAATACATCTTTTAATTTCCCGGCTGCTGGTGCCAAGAGTGTTGTTTGTGGAGCCAAGCAAACTAAAACTGTGAACAATTTCAGTGTCCTCACCATCTATCACGATACTGCAAATTGGTCCAGTGGTGAGAATCTTTGTTTTCTTGTTACTGAGTTTCAACTCATATTGAAGGTTGCAGTCCTTGACCTTCTGTAGTAAGAGCTTCAGGTCCTCCTCATTTTCAGCAAACAGGATTGTGTCATCTGCATAACACAGATTGTTGATAGATCTTCCACCAATCCTAATGCCACATTTCTCCTCATAGAGCCCAGCCTCCAGGATAACCTGTTCCACATATAGACTGAAAAGATTGGAGGCAGGACACATCCCTGTCATACGTTCGTACCAATTTTCAAACAGGCAGTGCTCCCTTTCTCTCTTCTTAAACCTGCCTCCTGGTCCAAGTATAGGTTTCACATCAGTATGATCAAGTGTTCTGAGATTCCCAGTTTTCTTAGAGTTAGCAACAGTTTGTTGTGGTCCACACAAACTGCATAATCAATGAAACACAATTAGATGTTTCTCTGGTAGAGCAACGATGTCAGTCTGGAGACTAAGGTGTATCTGATACGGCAATGATCTTTGTAATCACTATATGTCAGAGAGCTGGAAAATGACTAGGGATGATAGAAGGAGAATTGATGTCTTTGAGCTGTGATTTTGGAGAAGAGTATTGAATATACCATGGACTAAGAGAATAAACACGATCGTCTTGGAGAAGGTTAAACTAATCTGCTCTTTGGAGGCAAGTATTCTGAAGCTTCATCTGACATACTTTGGAAATGTTGTGAGGAGGGACCAGTCCTTGGAGAGGGAAGTCATGCTTGGGAGGGTAGAGGGACAGCGCATGAGAGGAAGACCCTCTATGAGATGGATTGATTTAGTGACTGGGATAATGGGTGTAGGAGTGTCAAAGACAATAAGATTAGCACAGGACAGAGCGGAGTTTAGGCCTGTCGTACATAGGGTCGCTATTAGTTGCAGATGATTTGACGGAACATAACAACAATAATATTTTATTGAGTGTCTTCCTATTTTTTGCTTAACCTCCATCTTTTTAAGCATGATGTCCCTCTCCAAGAAACAGCCTCAGATTGCAACATGGGCAGAGTATGATAGATGAAGCTTTAACATCATTGCCTTCAAGGAACAGTCTGGCTTCACTTTTTTCTAAGACATCTGGTTTTTTGCAGTCTGTTCAGTACTGTTCTCCAGAACTACATCTTAAAATTATCAATTATTCTTTTGTCCTTCTTAATTATTCAGTCTAGTTTACAGATAACATAGCACATGATTGAATCAATTCAAACTAGCAACATTGTACCTCAGTAGTTTGGAGCAGTCTCTGACAGCACACTTGTCTAATGAAAGTCATCTCCACATCTCCTGACTGCTGGGACCAAGGGTGTTGATTGAGGATCCAGGTAAGAGTAAATCATTGACAACTTCAATCTTTTCTCCATCTATCATAATGGTGCTTATTGCTTGCATGGTGAGAATTTTTGTCTTTTTGATGGTCACATGAAATCTATATTGAAGGCTTTAGTCTTTGATTTTCTGTAGTAAGCCTTTCAGTTCCTTTTCACTTTCAGCAAGCAAGGTTGTCTCATTTGCATAATGCAGGTTGTTGGTGAATCTTCATCCAATCATAATTTCTAATTTTTCCTCATACAGACCTGATCCTCAAGTTATTTCTCATTGTCCAGATTGAAAAAGAATGGAGAAAGAATACGACTCTGATATAAACCTTTCCTGTTTTTAAACCATGGAGTGTCCCCTTGCTGTTTGTACAACAGCTTCTTGGTCTAGGTATAAATTTCATATGAGAAAAACTAAGTGTTCTTAATAATTTTATAGTGATGTATAATACTCTGGTATGTGACTGTACCACAGTTTGTTTACCCATTATTCCACTGATGTACACTTGAGTTGTTTCCAACGTTTTGCTATTGTAAATAATGCTTCCATGTTGTTATTGTTGCTATGTGCCGTCAAGTTGCTTGCGACTCATAGCGACCCTATATATAACAGCCCTAAACGTTCCTCTATCCTGTGCCAATCTCACTGTCTCTGACATACCCACCCTGATTATTCCAGTTACTGAATCAATTAACCTCATAGAGTGTCTTCCCCCACCTGAGCTGTCCCTCTACCCTCCCGAGCATGACGTTACTCTCCAAGGACCAATCCCTCCTTGCAACATGTCAAAAGTGTGTCAGATGAAGCCTCAGAATCCTTGCCTCCAAGGAGCAGCCTGGTTTAACCCTCTCCATGATGAATGACACTGTTCGTTTTCTTAGCAGTCCATGGTACATTCAATACTCTTCTCCAGCACCACAGCTCAAAGGCATCAGTTCTCCTTCCATCCTCCCTAGTCATTGTCCAACTCTCTGATGCATAACAAGTGATTGCAAAGACCATGGCCTGTATCAGGCCCTCCTAAGTCTCCAGAGTGACACCATTGCTCTTCAATACTTTGGAGAGGTCCCTAACAGCAAACTTTCCCATCATAATATGTCTTTTAATACTTGAAAAAATATATAATGATCAGCTTAAATATCTCATTCCACTGAATGACAATTTCTTGTTACTTGTCAGTCAGTAATATCACAGTGCTTTGCACATATCACTAAAAATCACTCGGTATGTCACATTTTATGTGTGTATATTATCTGGGGCAATGGGAATTGGTGAGTTGGAATTAGTAAGATTGGAACCGGACAGGGCAGGGTTCAGAGATACTGTAGATAGTGTTGTTTGTGACTTGATGACACATACAACATATTTCTTGTTATCTAAGAGACACATTCCCCTTGTGTTATTTTTCTCTTACTACCTTAACAAATTATCATGAAGTTAGTGACTAAAATTTATTACTTCATGTCTTCATTGAGGGCCTGGAGCCTCTACTCTGGGAGTTTGGCTGCTTGCTTCCATCTTGATAGCAACCCTGTTGGTCACGTAAGGGAAGTTTTTTGGGTCCTGTTTCATGTGTATTACTGCTCTTTACCTTCAGGAGTGGGTGTCCTTGAGCCTTTGCCTAGGATGGAGGGCCTGTGGCGCTTGGGCCAAATTTATTAATTTTCAAATGAATATTCCTTAAATTATACAGCAATCTTTTGTCTATTTGCTGAACTGAACAGCTTGGTGTTGCTGTGACACTGCACACTGTCCCATAGTCTTGTCCAATACCATAAGGGTTACCCATTATGTACAATGTTTGGATGAGCTTCCAGATTGAGTTATGCTGGGAAACAGGAGTGGCACACACTTCCTAAACTTGATGCCTCTGGAAACTCTACAAACTCTCTAAACTCTATAAATGTACAGAAATTATGTTAGTTATAGAACAGATCTGTACAGAAATGATATTAGTTATAGAACAGAGTTCAAGTCTTTTATGCTAAGCTTACTCTCAGTCATATTCGACTGATGACATTTAATCACTGCTAAATGAAACTAGTCCTGTTATATCTGGAGGAACACTCTTCCGCTTTGTACAATACTCTTTACCAATGTGCTGTATGAAGTAACCTGGGTTTGTTGTGATGCTGAACCTTGTGCCATTGGGGTATTAAATATCAGAATTGTTTCCCAATGTGGACAGTGGTTGGTGGAGCTCCCAGATGTAAAACAGGTTTGGAAGCAGGAGTGGCATTCACTTCCTAAACCACCTGCCTCTGGAAACTATGAATTTGGAGAAATGACAATAGTTATGAAAAAGCATTAAGTCTTTTGTTCATAGAGCTGCTATGAGTTGCGTTCAACTCTATGGCAATCAACAACAAAAACAACAAGATATCTCCATTAGGAGACAAATTTTAGTGTCACTGAGCTTCAATCAGTCTTTTCCGGAGGTTTTAGGAAAAATTCATTTTCTTACTCATTCAGATATTGGCTGCAGATCAATTGTTTCTTTTCTGAGGTTTGACTTTAAAGTGAGTTTTCTACTTCTTTGATGGATGTCAGCTAAAACCATCCTTAACTTCTATGTTGTTGTTGTTTTGAACTGTCAAGTTGGAACTGACCCATTGCTGACTCTCCAGTGGGTTTTCAGATGCAGTTAATCGCAATAGAGGAGATTACCCATCCTTCTCCCACAGAGCAGCTGGCGGCTGCGAACTGTGTGCCTTCAGGATTGCAGCGCAGCTTCTTCCCACTAGTCCACCAGAACTTTTCTTTCACCCTTGCATATGTTGCTGCCAGTGTGTGCCATTTAGTCAGATCCTTCTGGTGGATATGCAGAGACTGCAAATTCCACAGGAAGAGACCCTTCATTTTTTTTTCTCAGAGTAGCTGGGATTCCAACCACATGTGCCTTTGTGTTGGCAGCACAACTCCTCTCTCTTACCGTTAAGCCACCAGAGCTTCATACACTGCATATCACCCCCTACATCTCTGAGCTACTGACAGATTACCAAATTTACTAGAGCTGACATCTCTGTGAACTCTCATTGTTTAATTTCTTTCTAACCACAGTAAACCGTTTTCTGCTTTTAAGGGTTCATGTGATTGTTGTTGTTAGGTACTGCTGAGTCAACTACAACTCATAGTGGCCCTAGGAACAATGAATCTGAACCCTGCCCTATTCTGTGCCATCCTCAACATTCCTGATGTACTTGAGGCCATTGCTCTAGTCACTGTGTTGACTCTTCTTGTTGAGGGTCTTCCTGTCTTTCACTAACTCTCCACCCTTTCAAGCATGATGCCTTTTTCTGAGGACTGGCCTCACCTAACAACCTGACCAGATTATTTGAGATAAAGTTTCAATATTCTTACCTCCAAGGAGCACCCTGGTTGCACTTTCTCCAAGATACATTTGTTTGTTCTTTCGACAGTCTGTGGCTTATTCAATACTCTTCTCCAACACTGAGGAAAAGTTCTGGTGACTTTGAAATTGCGTTGCCGACTCAAAGGTATATGCTCCAAATTCACTGGTTGCTCCAAGGCAGAAAGACAGGATATATCCTCTCATGCAATTTACAGCCTCTGAAAACCCACTGGAGGGTCAGCTATAAGTCCATTCCTGCTTGATGATACTCAACAACAACAACAATTCCCCAACATCCCAACCCAAAGGCATAGTTTCTTCTGTCATCCTAAGTTATTGTCCAACTTTCAAATGCATAGGGAGTGACCATAGCTTGAATCATATGTGTCTTAGTCTTTAAACTCTCATTGCTGCTCCTTAACACCTTGGAGAAGTCTTGATTTCTGGAACAACAGTACCAAAGGTCTTCATTGTAGATACAAATAAGATGAAATTGTTAATAATTCCAGTCTTCTCTCAATCTATCATGATGTTCCCTAATTTTTCAGCAATGGGGAATTTTGTTTTTTTAATATTGAGATGTAGTTCACAGTGAAAGCTTTCATCTTCTGCAATAAGCCCCACAAGTCCTCCTTGCTTTTGGCAAACAATGTCGTGTCATCTGCATAATATATGTTGTTGATGAGTTTTCCTCCAATCCACTCTCCTTTGTAAGTCCAGCTTCTTGAATTATGCATTATGCATGTAGGTGGGAACTTCACATGACTTAAGTCAATTCAGTTAATCTAAAATTTTATTTCGACCTCAAAGTTTGTACCCTGAATCACATTGGCAAAACTTTTTTACCATAGAAGGTAATAGACATAGATGTGGAGGATTAGGGCCCAGATATGTTTAAATTTCAGAGAACATTTCTTTTAAAATGTTCCTTAACCTTTTATATTACCTGAAAAGCAGATTTATAGCTAATATTTTTTTATTTGATTGTTGTTGTTATTGTTGATTGTTTTTGAGTCGAGGTCGACTCAGAGGGACTCTATGAACAAAAGACCTAATGCCTACTGTAGCTATCGTTGTTTCACCAACTTTATAGATGTTTTTATCAGATGCTTAAAATCCAGAAAAATAAAGATAAGTTAAGAGTGAGGTAAAGAACAAGGATAAAAAAGTTAAGAAAGAAAATAGAGAAGGAAAGAAAGGAAATGGTATAACTTTGAGTCAGCTATTAGTTGGTTCTGATTTGATGGACATGAGAGAAAGAGAACAAAAGAGAATGTCATCAGGGAGAAGAGCTGCTACATTGCCTTGGACATAAAGATTTCCCTTATATTACAACAAATATAGATCTAGATTTATCTATCTATCTACTATCTATCTATCTATATCTAGACATATCTATCTAGATATATCTATCTATTTTTAAATGGTTCTTAATAGAATATTGGTTACAAATTTGGCTATAAACCAACTCACCAATTAATAATGTAGAGAGCTGATATATTACTATAAATTATCTAGAATGCTTATAAATGAGACACTTGTCAAGCAATTATTTTAGCTCTATTACATTATATTATCTTCCCTATTTTTTTTATGATGGTTAAAAAAATACTGAATGGTGCCACTTGTTGTAGAATTTGACTGACATCAGGGTTGGGGTAAGACTGAGAAAAACTGGATAGATTATGTATACTGAACTGAAACAGATGAGGGAGAGAACAGTTTAAAAGTGATATATGATAGCATATTGTGATTATCACAGCAATCCAGAATTAAGGTTGTGTAGTGGAGTGCATTTGGGGCAGGGGTGGGATAGGGTCGGAGGGGGGTTGGGGGAGTATTGTGTACCAACGAAGAAGTTTATCTTTTGCTTTTCAAAGAGAGGAGTGAACTGGGGTAGGGGGATAAAGAAAAAAGTGCAACAATGAATGGATGAAAATCCAAAATCTCTGTATATGTTCATTCAATGAATAAAAATAAAAAAAAAAACCAAAAAAGCAAAAACCATTAAAAAAAACACACAACACACACTCTTTAGCATAGTTTAATCTTTTGTGATGACTTAGGAAAACCCTGAAAATCTTGGCATGAGTCACATTATCATTATACATATCCTTCAGGGTAATGCCATTAACTGGAGGCTATATTGTCATATTAACTAAAACCTACTGCCTCTTTTGGGAAAGTGTCTGTCCTATGAACGCCATTTGACTTGGAGAGGCCCCATTGATTTAGGCATTTTTTACTTTAGGCAGCATTTCTTGAGAAAAACAAAATTTAAAAAGGGGGGTTTGAATAGAATTTGTTATGCATTACTTTCAAAGCAACTATTGAGAAGATATTCTGTTTCTTCTATTTTGGTTGGGTTTTATGGGGATATGCTTTAATACAATTCAGAGGACTTACTCAGCTTCAGACAATTCCCAAAAGATGGTTCACAGAACATCTGAGAAAACACGATGCCCTTGTGAAGACATTACAGGATGTCACAGCAAGATAGACCCTATGGTCATAAAGTTGCTTTCTTGACAGTTTTAGATTTTCTTCAGCTAACTAACTGCTTATAGATCTCGTAATAGGTTTGCTGAAAGTGCATAGATTTTCCTGTCAATTGTTGTTTTCATGGCAGACAATCTACAAATATCCTCTTTAAGCTGTGCCCTGCAGTTATGAATTTATTGGCAACATTTTCCTTTTTTTTTTTTTTTAATGTGAGAGAAACAGGATTTTGTTCTTTAGGTTAATGTGCCAATTCCAAACACATTACGTCTGTTCACCTGAAGTGCTTTGCTACTATGGTAACCCACAATACTGAAGGCACAGATGATATTTACGGCACTCTGTTTCTCAATGTGTGTGCAGGAGCGGGCTCTTTGTGCAGCCTCCCAGGAACAAAGAGAATGGGGTGGGCCAGAGGTGGGAGTGAGGAAACTGGGGGCAGGTTTCTTACACACAGTGTCTTACCTAGCCTCCAAATTTGCTATTTCTGAGTAGAGGCATTTTTCTTAATGCCGTAAAATGGAGCCCAATTATCTATGTTAATTGAGTTCAGAGTTAGAAAAAAGAAAACCCACTGGTAATCCAAAACAATATTTTAAGCACAAGTTTCCATTTCCTCTCCCAACAATATTTAACCAATACTCTACAATTATAAAATTATTTCTTTACCCAGTTCTCACTCATGCTGTTTCTCTGTTTTTGAAGCAAGTGTTAGAGAAATTACAGATGAAGGAGCTTTCTGGATAATGTTTTAATTGGATAATCAAATTCTTAAATCATTAGGCTAATAGTGAGTCAAATACATTTTCTCCACTATAAGATCTATGCACCACATTGCATTTTACTGTAATCATATATTGTTCCTTTTAAGATCTATTGTTTGTAATATGTATTTTTTTACTAATTTTACTTATTAGTCTATTGTGTGTATATGCATGTGTGGTATGTATGTCTATAAGAAGTAGGGAGCTAGTAGTGATTATAAAGTATGACTTTGTAATGGTACAACTTTTTTGTACCTATATGTTGGTGCTGAGTACTATAGAGTTGGAACCCACCCATAGCTGACACTCCTGTGGGTTGGTTTTCAGAGGCAGTAAACCACACAGGAGAAGGTTGTCCATTCTTTTCCTGCAAAGCAGTTGGTGTATCCAAACTATGTGCCTTTGGGATTGCAGGATAGCCTCTCACTGTACATAATATTCATAGCATTTCTTTGTTCTTAAATTTTTATCAGAATAAAACATACTTGATGTTTTCATATTGTTAGAGGACAAATAGAATTGTGACTTGACTTTACTGCTCTAAAGTGTTATAACTGTAATAGATGAGAGGAAGGACTGTCCAAAAGGAATATATGATTAGGCTTTGTTTGTACAACAGTCATCTTGATTACGGCAGAGGAGGGAGGGAGAAGAAGGAGAATATGCAACAATGAGTGAATTAAAAAATTTAAAAATGAGAAAAAATAGTGACAACCGGCTTCTCAGTGAGTTAGGGTACTAGTGTTAAGCTATTTCATCCATTATCTTCTAATTCTATATTTTATGCTCTTAAAACCCCCCAAACTCCTTAATATCAAATTGGAACTGACTTGCAGCTAAGCCACCAGTGCGTTTTAAAGGCTGTAAGTCACACAGAAGCAACCGGAGAGGTACCACTCAGTGTCATCACCTGTAGATCAACAAAAGAAACTTTCATTTTCTTTCTGGTTATTTTTAAAGCTGTAAAGGATTTGTTTTAATTTCATAAGATGTCACTTATATAATTGTAAACTGGAAGTAAATACATAAACATCAAGAAAACAAAGATTCTCACCAATAGGTCAATTGGCAGCACCATGATGGATGGACAGGAGACTGAAGTTGTTAACAGTTACAGCTTGCTTGGCTCTACAGTCAACACTCTTGGCACCAGCAGTCAGAAAATAAAAGGAAACATTCCGTTGGGTAAATCTGCTGTCAGGGACCTTTCCAGAGTACTAAAATCAACGATGTCAATCTAGAGACTAAGGTGTCTCTGATCGAGGACATAGTCTTTGCAATTACTTGCTATGTATCAGGGAGCTGGACAATGACTAAAGATGACAGAAGAAGAATTGGTGCCTTTTAGTTGTGGTGCTGGAGAAGAGTATTAAATATACCATGGACTGCTAAGAGAACAAATAGGTTTGTCCTGGAGAGGGTAAAACCAGGCTGGTCCTGGGAGGCTAGATTCTGAAGCTTCATCTGACATACTGACATACTTTGGGCATGTTGAAATGAGGAACCAGTCCTTGGAGAGGGACAGTAGGCTTAGGAAAGTGGAAGGAGAGTGAAAGGAGGGGAATACCCTCAAAGAGATGGATTGACTCAGTGATTGTGATAATGGAGATAGGTATGTCAGAGACAGTAAGATTAACTCAGGATAGAGCAGGATTTAGAGCTGTTGTGCATAGGGTTGTTATAAGTTGCAAACAATTTGACAACACATAACAACAACAATAAGAACAACAAGGAAAAGCTGCTGTCAGGGACCTCTCAGAAGTACTGAAGAACAATAATATCGGTCTGGAGACTAAGGTATGTCTGATTCAGGCCATGGTCTTCACAAGATGACAGAGGAATAATTGATGACTTTGAATTGTGGTGCTGGAGAAGAATGTTGAACATTTTATGGACTGCCAAGAGAGCAAACAGGTTTATCCTAGAGAGTATGAAACAAGGCTACTCCATTGAGACAAAGATTTTGACACTTTGTCTTACACACTGTGAGCATATGGCTAGGGGGGACCAATCCCTGGAGAAGGACATCATGGTTGGAGGGCACAGTGCAGAAGACGACCCTGGATGAGATGGATTGATACAGAAACTGGGATAATTGGGGTAGATGTGTTGGAAATGGTGAGACTGGCTCAGGATAGAGCAGAGTTCAGAACTATTGCATATTGGGTTGCTATATGTTGCAGATGAGTCAATGACACATAATGACAATGACTGCAGCAAGCTCAACGTATGTGAAATTAAGCTTTTTAATATTTTTTCAGGTTTTCTTTTTTAAAACTTTATTATTAATTTCAGTGAAAATTTACAGAGATGTTGGCTTTCCATTCATTCATTGTTGCACTTTTCTCCCCTCCCAACCCTCTCCCTTAGTACACTACCCTGTTGGAAAAGTAAAAGAAAAATTCTTTGATTGTTTTACAAACCCTTCTCCAGGTCCACTCCACTATGCAGCCTTCACTCTGGATTCCTGTCATGACAAAAATACCTAATCACATATCCCTTTTAAACAGTTTTCTCCCATATCTGTTTCAATGCAGCATATATTATTGAACCCATCTTTCTTTCTCAGTTTCCCCCAACCCCAATGTCAGTCCTGTTTTACAACAATGACACCATGCAGTATTTGTCCTTTTGTGACTGAGATACTTCACTCAGCATAATGTCCTCCGGGACACCCATTTGGAATAATATTGCATGAGTTCCTTGTTTTTCAATGCAGCATAGTACTCCATTGTGTGAATATACAACAGCTTCTCTATCCATTCATTTGTTGATGGGCATTTAGGTTGTTTCCAAATCCTTGCTATAGTGAATAAAGCCACAATAAACATGGGTGTGCATACATCTGCTTGGATGTCAGTTACAGTCTCTTTGGGGTATATTTCCAGTAGTGGAATTGCTGGGTCAAATGGTATCTCTATTTCCAACTTTTCGAGAAAGTGCCATACCGCCTTCCACAGTAGTTGCACCATTTTATACTCCCACCAACAATGAATAAGGGTTCCAGTTTCTCCACAACCTCACCAGCATTTGTTGCTTGCTGTTCTGTTAAATTTTGCTATTTTCACTAGGGTGAGATGATAACTCATAGTTGTTTTAATTTGCCTCTCTCTTAGAGCTAGGGATTTTGAACATTCCTTCATGTGCTTGTTAGCCATCTGAATGTCTTCTTTGGTGAAGTGTCTGTTTATATCCTGTGCCCATTTTTCTATTGGATTATTTACCTTTATTTTGTTGTGGTGCTCAAGTATTTTATAAAATCTGGGTATAGTCCCTTATCTGACATGTCATTACCAAATACTTTTTTTTTCCAGTCTGTGGCTTCCCTTTTTAACCCTGTTGGAGAAGGTTTTGGATGTGCATAGGGATTTGATTCTTAGAAGATCCCATTCATCTATTTTATCTTCTCCTGGTTGTATATTTTTTATCTCTATTTGCTTTTTTATCTTTGCCTCCCAGGGGAACTCTGGCTGCACTTTCTCCAAGATATATCTATTTCCTTTTTGGCAATACATAGCATAGTCAGTACTCTTCTCTAATACCACATGTCAAAGGCATAAATTCTTATTATGCACTGTTACTGTTGTTGTTGTGTATCATGGAGTTGGAATAAACTCATAGCTGACCCTCCTGTGGGTTTTCAGAGACAGTTAATCACACAGGAAGATATTGCCCATCCTTTTCCCTTGGAGCAGCTGGTGGCCTCACACTAGCCTCAAACCAAGGGTCTTAGAGATTGTAGCTCAGCTTCTTGTCACTAGGCCACCAGATAGCACTTATTATGCATTAGTATTTACAAAATAATATAAAATAATTTTGTCAGTTTTTTCAACTCAGTCTTTTTACAAATATTTATTTGTTGATTGGTGCTAAAATAAATTGTACATAAACCTTTCCTTGGCAGAACCTATGCATAAGTGAGGGTCAGAGACCATGAACATAACTAACTTACTAAATAATAAATATATAATCACAGGTTGATGTTAGCTGGTTTACAGTCCATCTGACTCTTAGAAACTATGCATATTACAGGATCTGACTATTGTTATAGGGACTGATTTATTGGCTGATTTTTCAAAAGATTGTTAAGACTTTCCTTTAGCCTGCTAAGTCCGAAGCTTGGCTATCATCTGTTCAGCAGCCACACCTCCACAATCTCAGAAAATGGTAAAAACCAGGAAAAGAAACTCCACTATTGAGAATTAGAGAATTTAGTATTTATTTTTGGAAAGAGATTGCATAACTGGTTAAGCACTTGACTACTAGCCTAAAGTTTGGGGCTTTGAACCGACACAACCTCCACTTTCAAGACAGTTCTGGCAATCAGTTTCTGAAAGACCTTAGCCTCCAAAGTCTTCTGGAGCAGTTGTAGTCTGCACACAGAGGTTCACCTTGCATCAGAATAAACTCAGCAGCAGCTAAAAATCTAGAGCAACAATTTGTCAAATACATCTCATGCATTAATATATGATGGTCAATATCAACAGTCAAAATCAGCCCAGGTGCTGTCTATGGAACAGACTGTAAACTACTTATATGCAAGTTGAAATGGAAGTCAAAGAAAATTAAAACAATTCACAAGAATCACAATAACAACCCAGAATCACAATTAAGAAGCATTGGAAAATCATACAGTCCATATATGGTTGCACTACTAATCCAAAGATGGAACATCCTGGTGGTTCAGTTCCACCAGTGGCTCTGTAAAAAAAGGTGGGTAATCTCCTCCTACGTGTTATACATCCTCTCAAACTCTCTGGAGAGTGTACTGTGAGTTAGTGCTGACTTGGTGGCAATGCGTTTGAATTTTGGATATAATGCCAGAAATGAAATGAAGAGGGATAGTGTTGCATTTGTCATTGTAGTATTAAGGGCTTATTGTTCACAAATACCTTCTTATCCATTGACTGACTTATCCATGTGTGTGGGTGGGAATATAAGAACAAGGCATGTTAGTCTATCCACAAGGGAAATAACTAGTCTCACCATTAAATTGAGCAAATTAAGCAGCAGAATTTGAGAAGCTCACCACTACCAAAGAAGCAGCCAGAGAATGCAAGTGTATCTTTTGGGGTCAGAGATTCTTGCATCAGACAGACCAGGGGGATCAACAGACATAGCAGTTGCAATAGAGAACCAGGGACATGGCATAAGATAAAGTGGACCCTTTGGACTGCTACCCCTCAGGTAATCAGAGCTAAGAGCCTTTGCCAAAGTTTGTTGAATGACTTCGGGGGGGGGGTGTCCTGAGAACCATAATTGGCAGCACTGGCCTAATGCCACTAGGCGGCTCAAGGCTGAGGTGCCTTTGAGCACATTTTGGAAGCTGTCGTGACTGAGTGATTGTATTCTGCTTCTAACCTGAATTTCAGTCTTTTGACTTAAAAAAATCATCTCCAGAATAGGTTTGAGGCACTGAACACTAATAATGATTGAAGACAAAATGAGTTACGGGATGACATCAAAGATACAATCTATGAAGAGAGTAAAAGGTTCGTATAAAAACAGAAGAGGAAGAAAAGATCAAAATGAACTACAGAAGAGAAGCAGAAAATTGCACTAGAGTGACTAGAAGACAAAACGAAGGGGAGGAAAGCACAAGTAAAAGAGCCTAACAGAAGATTTCAAAGGGCAGCTCAAGAAGACAAAACAAAATGTTATAAGGGAATGTACAGAGAAATGGAATTGGAGAATAAAAAGGAAGAATTTGCTTGGAATTTCTCAAGTTGGAAGAATTGAAAAACAAATTCAAGTCTTGATTTTTAATACTGAGAGATGCTATGGGCAAAATCTTGAATGATCCAGGAAACATCAAAAGAAAATGGAAGGAATTACACAAAGACATGTATAAAAAAGAATTGGCTGACTCTAAAGAAATTTCAGGAAGGGCCATATGATCAAGAGCCAGTGGTAATAAAGGAAGAAGTTCAAACCACATTGAAGGTTTTGGCAAAAAAAAATATGGGGCCAGAAAGAATACTAAATGACAATGTTTCAATTACTAGATGCAGCCCTGGACATGCTCATCTGTTTATTCCGGGAAATTTATCCATTTATGTCAGGAAGAGAGCTACTTAGCTGACTGACTGGAAGAGATCCATATTTGTTCTCACTTATAAGAAAGGTGATTGAACAGAGTATGGCAATTATTGAACAGAATCTTTAATATCAGATGCAAGCAAACTATTACTGAAGATCATCCAGAAGCTGCTGGAACAGTACATTGACAGAACGTCTAGAAATGCGAGCTGAGTTTAGAAGAAGCCATGGCGCCAGGGTTATCATTGCTGATGTCACATAGATGGCTCTTGGCTTAAAGCAGAGACTACATGATGAAAGTCTATTTGTGTTTTATTGGCTATGCAAAGACATTGCACTGTGTGGATGATAAGAAGTTATGGCTAACATTGAGAAGAATGGGAATCTTAGAACGTTTAATTGTGCTTGTATGAAACTTAGACTAAGAAGCTGTTTTCTGAACAGAGCCAGGGAACACTGCATGCTTTAAAATCAGAAATGCAGTGCATCAAGTTTGTATTTTTTCTCCATACTTATTTAATCTGTACACTGAGTAAGTGATTTGAAGAGCTGATCTCTATGAAGAAGAATGTGGGATCAGTAGCAGAGGAAGCCATATCACAACAACATGTGTTATGCAGATAACATAACCTTGCTTGCTGAAAGTGAGGAAAATTTGGAAAAACTCGCTATAGAAGACCAAAAAAACCCTATAGCCTTTATTAAGGATTGCATCTCAGCATCAAGAAAGCAAAAATCCTCACCACTGGACCAATAGCAACATCAAGGAGAGTGAATAGGGTGATTGAAACAGAATTGATGACATCCATCATGATAGATGAAGAAAAGGAGACCTTTCCAGTTTACTAAAGAACAATGATGACTGTTTGAAAAGTATGATGTGCTTGATTCAAGACATAGTCTTTTCAATCACTTGCTACACATCTGAGAGTTGAAAAGTGAAAAGAGAAAAATTGATGACTTTAAACTGTGGGTTTAAGAAGAATAATGAATATATCATGTTCTTGTTGTGGACCATGGAGTTGGAAATGACCTGTAGCTGACCCTCCAACAGGCTTTCAGAGGCAGTTAATCATATGGGAGGAGATTGCCCATCTTTCTCCCACTGAGCAGCTGGTAGATGTGAACACTGTGCCTTTAGGATTGCAATGCAGCTGCTTACCACTAGGCCACCAGAGCTCCCTGAATATCCCATGGACTTCCAAAAAAAAAACCCCAACCAGGTTTATCTTGGAGAAAGTGTACACAGACTGTTCCTTGGAGACAAAGATGGAAAAGCTTGGTCTCACATACTTTGGGCATGTTGCTAAGAGAGTTACTCCTTAGAGAGGGACATCATGTTTGGAAAGGTGTGCGTGGGGGGGGGAGGCTCAGTAAAAGAGAGGAAGACCCCCAACTAAATGGATTGACATAGTGACTGTAGCAGTGGTGCAAGATAGCACAGGGTTCAGATATGTTGCTTATAGTTGCTATGAGTTGCATTTGACTCAATGGTATCTAATAACAACAATATACTAAAGAGGTCTGTAAAAATAAACTAACTCTGCTGCTATCAAGTTTTCGAAGACTGGAAATTGCACTTATGATTGCCTATCTCTCTCCCTCAGAGCAGCTGGCGAACTCAAATCACCTTACTCTTGAATGGTAGTGCAGCTTTTTACCACTAAACCACAAGAACTTATGATATGTGGGAAAAGAGTTCCAGTTGTACTGTGGTTAATGCATAGGTAACCAAAAGGTAGCAGTTTTAACCTACCATTAGAAAAAAGATGAAGCAATCTGCTCCAGGAAAGAGTTATAGTCTCATAAACACTAACGTCTAGTTCTATTTTGTCTTATAGATTATGAGTCAGAGCCAACCTGCAGGAAAGTTCTTGTTTTTAGTTTGTTTTTAAGAATATGTAAATTGTGCTTTATAACTCTAGTAGAGTGAAAGCACGGAGTTAGAAGAAATGGCAAACACTTAACTTATGCTTTGCTTTCTTATTAATGTCTACCTGTCTGACTTGATCTCCAGAGTCAAAGTTCCTGAATCTGAAGTTTTTAACTTTATTTCATAAGTAATTTTTTTAAAAAAAAATTTAGTTTGTTTATTTTTCATGTCAATGAACATCTACAGAGATTTTGGAATTCCATTCATTCATTGTTGCACCCTTCTCCCAGCCCTCCACCCCCCCGTTAGCTCCTCTCCTTGAAAAGCAAAAGAAAAACTCCCTCATTGGTAACAATCCCCCCGCACCTCCCCAAACCCGTGGATCATAAGTAATTTTTAAAATACTAACTTGAAATGACGAACAAGTTTTTCTTGTCTTTTCTCACACATATCCACATGTGATCTATCTTTGGCGGAGTTACAGTGGTGAGAGGAAAATCTTCTGCATAAGTTATCTAATTTATTACTTATAAGATCTATAGCTTTTTTTTCAGTCTAGCATATGAAGAAAGATCATATGTTGTGGAGACCCGGACCATCTGCATGTTGCTACCAGTATTTTAACAGGCAATGTAATTCTGTCACTTAAATTATAACCTGAAATTATGCTTCTATTATTTAAAAAAATTATAAATGGTTAGTTTATGGAGTCAAAACAAGGCTATTAGTATTTATTTCCATATATATTATGGTGAAATTGACTTTTGTAAGCTCCAGACAAATGTAAACTTAAATTCTATGGGGAAATTAAGTTTCATGTACGCGCTTTATAGACAAGTTTCAGAAAATAGTCGTATTCACAAAGGACATGCTACATATATTTGGCAAGAAAAGATTATGTTTTGATAAAATTGTTTGTATGGTATTTTGTTGAAAATAAAGCCTATACCTTGTATACTAGTGGAATTAGTCTTGTAAATCACAAACATCTTCTTTAAGCCTTGCTGGGGAATTGTGTACACAAGGCACAGAACATCATGACATTCATTTATTGAGATAGTTGTTTGTGTTTCCTTGGGTTAATGTATCATTATTTGCTTATTTCTCCTTTATTAATGACTTAATATTTTTCTATTTTGATATTACACAGATTTTAAAATCTGAATAACATGTGTAGGAGGTATTTAGCTTGACTTTCTTCAGGACAACTATTTTTCAGCAATTATTAAAAGCTGATAATCAATGTTGATGATCTGAAAAGAGACTAATATATAGGAATTTGGTAATACATATAAAATTTATGCATTGAGGGAGATTAGTGTAAATTAAGTTGAATGCTTAAAGATTTAAAAAGGCTTTGAGGCTTATCTGTAATTTCAGTAAGCTTTCGATCTTTAGATAAAGATGCTCTGAGAACTGATTGTGGTAGAAACATGAGAGTAGTGTGAACTCACTGATATAGTGTGATAATTGGACGTTCAAAGAACTCTGGTGGCTTGGTCTTATGTGAGATTATGATTCTGACATGCAGGCTGAACATCTTTGGTGGTTTGACCAGTGACTCCATAGGAGAAAGATGGACAATATCTTTTTATGTAATATAAAGCCTCAGAAATCCAATGGAGAGTCAGCTATGAGTAAAGACCAACACGACTGAATAAAGTTCAAATGTATTTTACTGAGAAAATCATTGTAAAGGCCTTGGACATTCATTGATGCAAAAATGCCCCTCGTTTATGTTTTCAGACCAGAGATTCTCATGCTGCGCTGGGGCCACGGCTGGGGTGACTATCTCAGCACTGGGTTTTTTTTTTTAATTAAATACAATATTTTATTGAATTTAATCAAGTGGTAAAGATTAAGGCTTAGGGCATTTGGGAATTTTTTTTTAATTAAATTTTATTAGTTTTAATGAACATTTACAGAGATTTTGGGTTTTCATTCATTCATTGTTGCACTGTTTTCTCCACCCTCATCCCCAGTTCGTTCTTCTTCCCCCCCCCCATGTCTGTTTTAATTGTCCAATTGCTGCACATTCTAGGTTTTGGGGTAGGTTAGCCAGAGCTTTCAGCTATACAAAAAATAAATAAAAAAAGACATGGCCAGTAACTTTATGAACCATGTTGAATTTACTAGAGAAATCAAGAAGATTAAGACTGATGTTACTGGCAAGTGGATAAAGTCGTGAAGGCACTTGCAAAACAAAACCAGGAGCTGACAGCATGAGGAAAACTGTATCCAATTTAAGGTAGTATGATGGATTAAATTAAGCTGTCTCAAAAAAATGTACTGTAAATTCTCAACCCTAGTTCTGTGGTTATAATCTTATTTGGGAATGGGTTTTCAAAATACATCTTAAAAATTATATATGTTACAAATCAGATATCCCTGAAATCTAATACTTCCCAATACTCTGAAAGTGTTATGTTAATGAGGCAGTAATGTTGCAAGAGGTGTCTTAAGCATCTTACTATAGAGTGTATCTCTTTATAAAAGAGCAGGTTAAACTAGAAAGCAAGCACAAACGGAGAGGAAGATGCTACCACATGTTCACTAAGGAACCTGGCAACAGATGTAAAAAGAGACTAGCATGTTTCTCCAGAACCATCAGAAGGTAAGACTTCTCAGAATACTGATCCCCTGAATAGAAACAGCTAGACTCCTAAACCATGAGATCAAATCCTACAACTTTCAACATGGATTATATCCCAACATTTAGAAAACAAATATTTTCACCACTGGGCCAATAAGCAACAACATGATAGATGAAGATATCTGAAATTATAAATTCTTTCATTTAGATCTTCAAAACCCATGGTTACAACACTCAATAAATCCATAGATGTGTTGCATTGGGAAAATCTGATGCTAAAGCCCTCTCCAAGGTGTTAAGAAGCCATGATGTCAGTTTAAAGACTAAGGTGAGTCTAATCCAAGTCATGGTCTTTCCAATTGCCTCCTATGTGTCTGAAAGTTGGATAATGAATATAGATGGTAGTAGAAGAATGGATTCCATTGAATCATAGTGTTGGAGAAGAGTATTGAACATCCTAAGGGTGGCAAAAAAAAAAACCAAACAAGTCTGTCTCAGAAGCAGGGCAACCAGAATGCTCCTTAGAGGTAAGGATGGTAAAACTTCCCATACTTCACACACTGACATACTTCAAACAGGTTGTTAGGAGGGGCCAGTCTTTGGGAAAAGACATCATGTTTAGAATGGTGGAGGGTCAGAAAAAGAGAGGAAAATCTCCCAATGAGCTGGATTGACACAGCGACTGTAATAACGGACCCCAAGATATCAGAGATTGTTAGGACAGTGTAAGATAGGGTAAGGTTCAGATCTGTGGTTCATAAGGTCATTAAAAGTCTTAGTAAACTTAATGGCACCCAACAGCAATCAAAACAATAATCCATGAGAAAATAAATTCTTTGTTAAAGATCTCCATGTGTGATATTTCTGGTAGAGCACAACTAAACAACCAAGGCAGAAAGTGTCACATGAAATTCAGCCAGGAAATTGAGGCTATTGTAATTGGTGGGGGGAGCAATAACAGTTTTAACAATGAAAAGACTGAATAGTTATAAAAATTGGTAAGTGGAATTCACTCACTGTTGTCGAATCACTTCTAACTTACACTGAGTCTATATCAGATTTTGCTGGCTGTAGTTCTTTAAAGGAGGGACCACCTAGTTTTCTCCTATGGAGCCACTGATAGATTAGAACTGCCAGAGTCCGGTAGCAT
This sequence comes from Elephantulus edwardii, assembly GCF_000299155.1. NCBI lineage: Eukaryota > Metazoa > Chordata > Mammalia > Macroscelidea > Macroscelididae > Elephantulus > Elephantulus edwardii. Next base: position 10,525,953 of record NW_006399771.1, read on the forward strand.
TTTGGCTAACAATGCAAAGGGCTACTAGTTAGAACTTTCAACTCATTGCCTTTGAATCTTGGTTGACTCTTGACAAACCCTCCATTGTGTTTCTGAGACTATAAATAGCATGGGAGGAGATTGTCCATCTTTCTCCGATGGAGCCAATGGTGGATTTGAATTACCAGAGAGGGATGGCCTTTGGATTAACAGCAAAACTCCCCATGGGCTAGTCACCATTCTTCTCCCTTGAATCAGAATCCAGGAAAGATTGAAGATAAAAGATAGACTGAACAATATCTAAGCAATATCAATAGCATTTTGTACCTGTTGCATCTAGAAAATGAGGAGGAGTCAATGAGTAAGAATAGTGTGTGAAAGTATAGACTCAGATAAGAACTGAGTGGTGATACAAAGGAAAATTAATGATAGAAAATGTTGTTCAAGGTTGAAGATAGCTATTCTGGATTGATAGTGCTAGAATGATGATTATTACTATTGCAGACTGCTGAATAGGAACTGACCCATAGCTCGTCCATCCAGCAGGTTTTCAGAGGTAGTTCAATTGTGTGGAAGAAGATTACTTATCTTTCTCCCACTAAGCAGCTGGTAGATTCAAACGGTGTGTCTTTGGGATGGCAACACAGCTCCTTATCGCCCTGCCACCAGACCTCTTTAGAACCATGATTAGAAAAAAAAAATTTTGTGCAACTAGCATCATTAATTTTATATTTAAATTAAATCATTAATTTTATATTTGAACTGGATTTTAATGGTGAGGGGTTTTCTATCAAATGCTAATACAAATGTTGATGTGAAGATGCTTTGTAGAAGTAATTAGCATTTCAATCAGCTGATTTTAAGGGAAGAAGATTATCCTCTATAACATAATTAGGTCTAATCCAATCAGTTAATGCCCTTAAGAGCAAAGTCTAAATTTCTTAAGAAATGGAATTCTGTTATATGATTCTAACAGAAAAATTACGCCTGAATTTTCATACTGATGGAACTTCCCTATAAAAGTCTGACTTGCCAGCCTTCTCTATCATGTCTGTCAGTTTCATAAAATCAATCTCTCTTTTCCTCTTTTTGCTTGTTCTTCTTTCCTGGCCCCCCATATCACTGCTCTCTTTGGAACATATATCAGTTCTTTTTTCTGGATCACCATGTTTGATTAAGTACCAAATCCAAATACTGTCACTGGCATAGTATTGCTTAGTACCCTACCCTAACTTAAATATAAGACAGAAATTACACGTGAGAACTATGTTAAAGTATTTATGCTCCGACAAGAGTAGCAAGCTACTTTCTTCTGCAGTGGTATGAGCAATGCCAGCATCTCTTGTTTCTGTATTTTTTCTTTAATGTTTTCCCATGCATGGCAAGTTTTCCATATGCTCAGCTGGGTAGATTCTTGTTGCCATATGGTAGCATGCAATATGAGAAAAAAATCATGAAGAAGATGATTTTATATGCCTAAGAAGATTGCTCCTGGGAAATCATAATTCCGTGCTAAGCTGTAGAACTATTTATATTGGGCAGAATATCTGGAATAGAAGTTTGCTGAGGCAAGAGCTATACAACTATGAATCTCTGCAGACCGAATGCATTTATTATTTCACCTTTTAAAGAAATAAATAAAACAAACCCAAACACCACCACTAGGCAAATGCAAGGCAAAATTAGTCAGAGCTTGATGCATTTATAAGGAAGAAATTTACTCTAGAATGCATTTGACCTCACTAAGTTTAAAAATAGAAAAGTGAAAATGACTAAATTGGCTAACTTAACTCTTAGAACTGATCAGCTATGCCTTTCCTAGTCACTGACTTTGACTTTTCCATATAGGTGGGAAAGGACATGTGAATGAAGTGTGCTGGACTATTCATGTGACTGGCTAGTTTTGCCATTTAATTGAGCAAATTCAGCAGCAGAAAGTGGGAATCTCACCACCAGCAAAAAAGACACGGTGAATGCAGAGTGCATGTCCTTCAGGGCCAAAGATTCCTGTGCCACCCCATCCAGGGCCTGGATGCTGCAGAGGCAGCAGCTACAGCCACAATAGAGAACTGGAGACTTTACATAAGACAAATCTGCCTGTGGGACTGTTATTCAATGGAACCGAAACGAGGAGCCTTTACCCAAGTTTGTTAAAGGACTGAGGGGAGAGCCATCATTTTAGGGCTACGAGCTTTGTAACACTGGGCTACATCTGCATTAATGAGGCTGAAGCTTGAGATACTTGCAAGGATACTTCAGCAACTTTCCTGTCTGAATGATACTATCCAGATACCAACCTTTTCACGTCCCTAATAAACCTCATAATCATGAGTATGGTTTCATGTGCTCTGTGAGCTATTGCAGTGAATTCCAGACCCAGTAGATGAGTAGATTTGATGTTAGAATTAGTAGAAATAGGTCCAGGAGTGTGGGGAAGATGTCTGACCCTATGGAATTGGTTCTGTGTTGTTGACGTTGACAATGGGGTCAGTTGACTTTTGTGGAGTTTAATTAGAGGTCATATGTGCCTGTCCAATGTGGCACTTGCTCCTTTTATACCAGCAAATGCTTATTTAAGTCTAGGCATTTAGATTGGGCTCTGGTGGCCTGGTGTGTAGGGAGTTGCACTGCTAACTCAAAGGTGATTATTCTCCTGTGATTCAAATTCACCAACTACTCCACAGGAAAAAGATGGGTAATATCCTCCTGTGCAATTAACAGCCTCTGAAGACTACTGGAGGGTCAGTTATGATTTAGTTCTAACTTGACGGTAATGAATTAAGTTGAGATATATGGAAAGAAGTCCCAGAGGTGGAGTGATTAAGTCCTTAGTTGCTAACTACTTTGGAGGTTCATGGCCACCAGATATTCTGAGGAAAGAAAAGACTTGGAGATTGGCTTTCATAAAGATTAAAATCTAGAAAATCTTATAAGGAAGTTCTACTTTGTCCTATAGTGTTTCTATGAGTTACAATTTAATTCAATAGTGCAAAAATATGCAACAACAAATATTTAAAGGTACTCAAAGATGAATGAGCTCTGGTGACTTAGTGATAAGGAGTTGTACTAACAACCTAACTGCACTCAGTTTGAATCAACCAGCTGCTCCTTTAAATAATAATGGGCAATCTCCTACTGTAAATTTACTGCCTCTGAAAATCCACTACAAGGTCAGCTATGAGTTGGTTCTGACTCAATGGTAATAATAACAACAACAATGGCCTTCGAATACTGAAGAGTTATAACATGAGTTATAGTGCCTGGAGCTTGGTTTAGTAGTTCTGGGATCTCAGGGAAATAATTTTACTTTTCTTTTTTAAGTCTTATCTGTAAAACAGAGATAATAGTATATACTTTTCACCGTGAAAAGCATTAGAAATAATTTATGTAAATGCCTTAGGACACTACCAGCTCAATAAATGAAAGTCAATGCTCATTTAGCTTTCAACCCTATAACTATACCAAGCCTCGCCATTTATATAATTAATTGACAACTTCCAATAGATTTTTATAATTTTTATTTTTATGATGAAAATACACTTAATTTTAAAAGTTCTAAGGTGATATTTTTGTTAATCATATGGTAATTGTTTATTAATATCTTGTGATAAAACAGATGGATATTTTGTTATTTTTCAATGATTATGTGTTTTTTAAAGCCATATGTTTTGTAATGATTACACAGTGATGGGTCAAAATTATTTTATTAAAGACAGAACAAATTAATGACCATCATAGAGATATTGTCCATTTTAAAAATTGAGCACGCAGATTTTTAAAAAATAATAAACTTAAATAAAATAGAGATGTTTAATTACTTGACATTACTAATAGTGTTGACAGAAAGTATGAGTGTTCTATTTACTTTTAAGTACTTTTTTATTAGTTTGCTTACAAAGTTTGTATACACTATGTTTCACACTATTCTTCATTTACATTGTGTTTCATATAATCATTCTCAAGTATTATGTTTTATAAAATTAATCACCATTGGATTTTGTCCATCATTACCCTATTTTCCCCCCTGAATCCTTCCCATCTACTTCTTCCCTCCCCCACCCACCAAACTGTGCAGCCCTGTTGTTTGACCCCTACCTATCCTCACCCCTTCACTTCCCTGTCCTTGAATTCCTATATATGTTTTATTAGTCATACCTCTATTTTTACCATATGCTCGTATGCTGTATTTGTCCTTATGAGATGCCATTAGTTCACGCACTCACTATAATGCTCTCCAGCCTTTGCTAAGTTACATAGTATTTTTCAAAACATTGTTCCTGAATGCTGTATTCAATTCTGTGAATGTACTACAATTTCACATTTCATTTGGTTGTAGTTGGGCATTGGGCTGTTTCCATGTTCTTGTGATGGTGAATAACACTGCTATGAACATTAGTGTACAAATCTCTGTTTGTATTATCACAGCTCTAAATTCCATGGGGTATATTCCTAGTAGTGGAATTTATCTGGAGTTTCTATGTTCAACTTATTTTTAATTGAAATTTTAATGAAAGTTTACTTTACTATGAAGCTCTTATTCTAAACTCTTGTCATGGAAAGAATACATAATAATATATTCCTTTTAAACAGTTCTCTCCCTCATCTGTTTCAATGTAGTACACATTATTTATCTTCTCTTTTCTTAGGTTCCCCCAGTGGCACTGTGCAGTATTTGTGCTTTTGTGACTGAGATACCTGACTCAGCATAGGTAACTTCCAGGGTTACCCATTTTGTGTAATATTTCATCAGTTCTTTGTTTTTCAATGCAGCATAGAATTCCATTGTGTGAATATATCACAGATTCTCTACCCATTCATTTGTTGATGGACACAACTCTGCTATTTTAAACAAAACAGTGATAAACATGAGTGTGCATGTATCTTCTTGGGTGGCAGTTATGATTTCTTTAGGGTATGTTCCCAGTAGCATAATAGCTGGGTAAAATGGTATTTCTATTTCCAACTTTTTGAGAAAGTGCCATGCAGCCTTTCAGAGTGTTTGCACCATTTCACAGCCTCACCAACAGTAAATAAGGGTTGCAGTTTCTCCACAACCTCGCCAGCATTGGTTGTTTGCTTCTCTGTTGAATTTTGCTATTCTTATTGGGTCGAGATGACATCTCATAGTTGTTTTCATTTGCATCTCTCTTAGAGCTCGGGATGTTGAACACTTAGTGTGTCTTTTGTTTTGTTATGTTTTTCCATCTTAATGTCTTCTTTGATGAAGTGTCTGCTCATATCCTGTGCCAATTTTGCAATTGGGTTGTTTACCTTTATCGTGTTGTGGTGCCCGACTATTCTATAAATTCTAGGTATAAGTTCCTTATCAAAAATGTAATTGTTGTTGTTGTTATGTGCCATCGAGTCACTTGCGACTCATAGCAACCCTATGTACAAGAGCCCTAAACTTTGCTCTGTCCTGTGCCAATCGCACTGTCTCTGACACACCGCAGTCACTGAATCAATCCACCTCACAGAGGGCCTTCCCCTCCTGTGTCGTCCCTCCACTCTCCCAAGCACGATGTCCCTCTCCAAAGACCGGCCCCTCCTTACAACATGTCCAAAGTATGTTAGACAGAGCCTCAGAATCCTTGCCTCCAAGGAACCGCTTGGTTTAACCCAGCCTGGACTTGTGGCAGTTCTCTGCTGATATGCTGTTCCAGTTGTTTTTGGATAATCTTCAGTAGAATCTTGCTTGCATGTGAAATCAATAATATTGTTCTATAGTTTCCACACTCTGTTGGGTCACCCTTCTTTGGGATGGGAACAAATATAGATCTCTTCCAGTCAGTTGGCCAAGTGGTTGTTCTCCAGATTTCTTGGCACAACTTGGTGAGCACATCCAGGGCAGCATCTGTTAGCTGAAATATGTCAATTGGTATACCATCTATTCCTGGGGCCTTATTTTTTTGCCATTTCCTTCAAAGCAGTTTGAACTTCTTCCTTCATCACCATAGGCTCTTGCTCATATGTTGTTTCATGAAATTTGTCTGTGTTTGCTAATTCCTTTTGATACAGTGACTCAGTATATTCTTTCCATCTTCTTTTAATACTTCCTGGATCATTTAATATTCTGCCCAAAGCATCCTTAATTACAGCAACTCTAGGTTTGAATTTGTTCTTCAGTTCCTTGAGCTTAAGAAATGCTGAGCAAGTTTGACTCCAACTCCTTGCACATTTCATGTTAATATTTTACTTTGTCATCTCGTGCTGCCTTTTGAAATCTTCTATTCAACTCTTTAATATCTTGAATTCTTTCTTCTGCTTTGGCTTCTCTGTGCTGCAATTTTCAGAGTCTCTTCTGACATCCATTTTGGTCTTCTCTTCCTCTTCTCCAGTCTGTGGTTTCCCTTTTTACCCTGTTGGAGTAGTTTTCCGATGTGCCTAGAGATTTGATTCATAGAAGGTCCCACTAATTTATTTTAACCTTTTCTGGTTTTAGGTTTTTCAGAAAGCTTGGAAGACTGTTCATGTTAGGGCTTCTAGAGTACTTCCATGCTGTTCTCTAATGAAGTTCATAGTCCTTGGTTTCAGTCCTAGGTCCTTGATAGACTTTGAGATGGTTTTTGTGTATGGTGTGAGGTGTGGGTCTTGCTTGAGTTTTCTGCAGATAGTGTTGCTGTTTTTCCAACACCATTTGTTAAAAAGGCTGTCATTTCCCTATTTAACTGATTTAATATCTTTGTCAAAAATCTGTTTTCTATAGGTAGATGGGTTGATTCAAGGTTCTCAATATTATTCAGGCCTTTTTTTCATAGGGTCACTATAAGTCATGCTTAATTTGAAGGCAATTAACAACATAATGCTAAATAAGAGTATATACCTAGGAATAGAATTTAAATGTTTAATTTGCATGAGAAACTATAAAAATTACCTCTGAAAAGGAAAGAAAAGACACAAATTTTAAAAGACTTAAAGCTTTCTGAATTAATACTATTCTGGGATTAATGCTCATGTAAACATATATTTCTTGGAAGGAAGAGTGGCATCCACTTCCATAATAGCTTGCCTCCAGAAATCCTATGAACGTAGAGAGAGGATGAAAGGCACCCAAGCATCAAGGACTCTACTTCATAGGGTTGCTATGAGTCACCTGTGACTCAACAGCACTTAATAACAACAACAACAAACATATATTTAAAAAGTATGTCATGCTATAATTGGAAGCTGGCAATAAACTATGACATGACTCTTTTGAGAGAACATAAAAGATGAATTTTTAGAGATTGTACCAAAACTTAATTGACATAAGAGACTGATAGCTACTCTAGAAAGAGCTATACACACACTGCAATCCCAAAGGCATGTGGTTTGAATCCACCAGCTGCTCTGCAAAAGAGGGGTGGGCAATTTCCTCCTGTGTGATAAACTGCCTTTGAAAACCTGCCCAGAGGGTCACCTATGGATCAATTTAGACTTGACAGTACACAACAACAACAACTGACCAGATGTTGTTTTTATATAAAATCAAGTGTAAACTGACTTATAGCTTATCTTTCAGCCAGTTTTCAGAGGCAATAAATTTCACAGAAGACTTTCCTTCTTTCTCCCAGTGTAGCAATTGGTGTATTCATATCATGTGCCTTTGGAAGCACAGAGTGTTCTTTTGAGGCAAAGGTGGTAGAGTTTCACCTCCTATACTTTGAGCTTGTTGTTAAGGAGAAGGGAGCTATTCCTTGCAAGGTACATCATGTTTAGAAAGGTAGAGGGTCAGAGAAGGAGAAAAAGACCCTCAAGAAGATGAATCAACACAATGTTTGTAGAAATTGGCTTAAGTAGGACAGGAATGATGAAGATGGTGTAGGATAGGACAGGATTCCAACTTGTTCATAGAATCACTGTAAGTTGTACTCAACTTGACAGAAGGTAACAATAACAGTGTGGTCTACCATGACCAGACTGAAAAATTGAAGTGAGTTAGTGTCACATTCATTATAGTAAAAAAGAATATTTCAATAACTCCTCTAAAGTAGAATGCTGTTAATGGTAGTATAATATTCACACACCTAAAAACCAGCAAATTAGTATAATTGTTTTGCAAATTTATGCAACACCAACTAAGGCTAAAGGTAATACAACTGAAGATATTTTACCAGTTTCTAAAACCAGAAATTGATCAGCTATATAATACAGATTTAATGATAATTATTAACAACTTAAATTCAAAGTTGGAAAGCAAAGATGAATAAATATTTGGAAATAAGGCCTTGATGGTAGAAATGATACCAGAGATCACATGATAGACTTTGAAGATCAACTGCTTATTCACTGAAAAGGAATTTTTCAACGAAATATGAACTGTGACTATCTTTAATTTCTCTGGAGAAGACCGATGATATTCAAATATAGATGTAGAGCAATAAAGATAGGCAGAGAGAGGTCTCATGGAAATGACTCATGGACTTGTATAGGCTGATGAGTACGAAAGCTACAGGTCAGATATCAGTCTAGAGTCCTCTCCTGACACAGGACCATATGAAGCCCTGATCCACAGGCCAGATGACTGACTGCTTGCTATTTTCCAAAGCTGATGAGTTAAAGGTTGGTTGGCAATATAACAGAACCCTATTCAATTTATTCACATGGAAAACCATACATGAACCAAGAAACAGCTGTTTGAACAGAACAAGGAGATAGTATATGGTTTAAATATAGGAAATACGTGCATTAAGTGTGTATGCTTTTATTGTTTTGTTGTTATGGGCCATTGATTCACTTGTGGCTCATAGCAACCCTATGTACAACAGCCCTAAACTCTTCTCTGTCCTGTGCCAACCTCACTGTCTCTGACACACCCACCCCGATTACCCCCGTAACTGAATCAACCCATCTCATAGAGGGTCTTCCCTCCTGTGCTGTCCCTCCAGCCTCCCAAAAATGACATCCCTCTACAAGGACTGGTCCCTCCTTGCAACCTGTCCAAAGTATGTTAGATAATGCCTCATAATCCTTGCCTCCAAGGAGCAGCCTGATTTAACCCTCTTCAGGGTGAACCTGCTCATTTTCTTAGCAGCCCATGGTACCCTCAATACTCTTCTCCAGCACCACAGCTCAAAGGCATCAATTCTCCTTCTATCCTCCCTAGTCATTCATTGTCTAACTCTCTGATGCATAGCAAGTGACTGCAAAGACCACGGCCTGTATCAGTTGCATCTTAATCTCCACAGTGACACCATTGCTCTTCAGTGCACTGGAGAGGTCCCTAATAGCAGACTTTCCCATTGCAATATGTCTTTTAATTTCCTGGATGCTGGTGTCAAGAGTGTTGACTATGGAGCCAAGCAAACTAAATCTGTGCACAATTTCAATATCTTCACCGTCCATTCTGATGCTGCCACTTGGTCCAGTGGTGAGAATCTTTATATTCTTGATATTGAGCCTCAATCCATATTGAAGGCTACAGTCCTTGATCCTCTGCAACAAGCACTTCAGGTCCTACTTAGTTTCAGCAAGCAGGGTTTTGTCATCTGCATAATGCCTCTAGTTGATGGATCTTCCTCCAATCCTGGTGCCACACTTCTTCTCATAGAGCCCAGCCTCCCAGATAATATGTTCTGCATATGGGTTGGAAACGTATGGAGATAGGACACATCCCTGGTGTATGCCCTTCCAAATTTTGAACCATGCAGTGTTTCCTTGCTCTGTTCTGATGACTTCCTCTTGTTCCAAGTATAGGTTTCACATTAGTATGATCAAGTATTCTGGGATTCCCATTATATGAGTAGGTAATATGAGAGGCTAGCCTAGGAAAGAAGAACTCAATATCATGATTGGAGGAAGACTCATTTACATTATGTAATATTCAGATTGCATAATCTTGCTTGCAGCAAGTGAAGAAGACTTGATGCACTTGCTGATGAAGATCAAAGTCAGTATGGATTGCAAAATCCTCATAACTGGGTCACTGAACAATGTTATGATAAAAGGAGAGAAGCTTGAAGTTGTCAAGGATTTAAATTAACTGATATCCACAATCAACACTGTAAGCAACAGTCAAGGAAACAAATAGTGTATTTTAATTGGCAAACATGCTTTCAACGGTTTCGTTAAAGTACTAAAGAGCAAAGATTTCATGGCACAAACCATTATCTTTTCAGTTGCTTCATATGCATATGCAAACTAGATAATAAGAAAACCAAAGAACTGTCCTTGGAGAAGGACATGCTCAGAAGGGTGAATGGACAGTGTAGGAGAGGGAAACAGTGACTGGAACGATGAGGGTTGGTGTGTCAGAATTAGTGAGAATGGCTCAGGACAGGGAAGAGTTCAGAGCTGCTGTACATAGGGTCACTATGCATTGCGGGTGATTCAACCAATAACATTTTATTACAGGTTTGGAAGCAAGTGTAACATCCATTTCCTAAACAACTTGCCTCTGGAAACTCTATAAATTTTGATAAATGTCGATAGTTGTAGAGGGGCTTCAGGCCTTTTGTTCATAAGGTGGCTGTGAATTGTGCTTGACTCAAAGGCAATTAACAACAACAACAATGAAGACTTTTAACATACTGCTAGAAGAATGGACAAATTTTTATTGGAAGAAACGTCACCAAAATATTTCTTAGAAGCAAGAATGGTTTTCATATTTTCTTATCAGAAGTAACCAGTCTATGCAGAAGGTGAAATAGAGGATCAGAGAAAAAAGATGACCTTCACCAAAAGAGAGTAACACAATCACTGAAAGAATGAGATTAAACCTAGGAATTATTTTGAGGATGGCTCAGGACAGTGCAGTGTTTCATTCCATGGTACATAGAGTCCCTACCAGTAAGAACTGACTTGATGGCACCTAACAACAAGTCAGCCTATGCCAATTGATTGAACAGGACTGTGTGAATAAGGTACATGTGGTCCACAAAGAGGACTAGATAACTTGCTAATAATGTAATTAAGTACATGGCACTTTGTGTGAATAACTTCACAACAACTCATTGCCATCAAGTTTGAATTGGCGTGTAACTACCCTCTGGTTATTTTGTTGTTGTTGTTATGTGCCATTGAGTCAATTCTGACAGGTAGGGACCCTATGCACAATGTAAATCACACATGAGATCTTTTCCCTAGGGAGTAGCTGGTGGATTCAAATTGCCTAGTTTGGGATTGGCACTGCAACTGGGAATGATTTGTTTTGCAATCTCACCAGTCTTAAATTGAACCATCTCAGAGCCAAAAAGGACTTTGTGATCACCAAGAAGAGCCAGAAGTAAACTCAATCCTTTGAACTCAATATCTAGGTATTGAGAACCTTGCAAACTGAGAAGAGAGAGAGCTATAGTTACTATTCTGTATATGGTGAGAGATGGATAGTCTCCTCCCATAAAAATTTATGGCTGTAAAATGTGGAGGGTTGCTAAGAGTTGGAAATTGACTCAGCAGCAGAGTTTGGTTTTGGATCCATATTACCAGTAACTGGATTTTTATTGCCTAGTGACATATTAAGTATAAAATTAATTATCTAATGATTATATATCCTTAGATATGTTTTATATATTTCTTGCACACATTTATGTTTTTTCTTTAAAAATGCACTATAAAAAAAGAAAAATGCATTATAAAAGACATTAAAAAAAGACATTTTAGAGAAAAAATATAAACCACCAAAGAACAACACAAAATTTAAAGATTACTAATTTAATTATATAAGGCAAAGAAAACAAGGATGAGGGATATGATTTTTTTGTGTTATGTAGTTTTATTCACTGTATTTGCTTAGTAGCAGATAATGCAAATCAAACCAGCCAGAGAATGCATATATGTTGGAGTTACTCCATCTGCCATTCCCTTTTGTTAAACAAATAACAAATTATTGTGTAAGTAAAATGCTCTTCTCTTACACATCTGACAGCTTGCCAAAACATATTCATTGTAGATTTAAAACATTTCAAATTCCCAGTTGGTTTTTTTAAAATTTAGTTCAGTTGTACTTTTTGTCTAGTCATATTAATTTCTGGCATGAAGTTGTCAATCGATGAATGACTTTAAAATGCAAATTTCATCACATCTCCTTGCCACTTAAACCTTTTAATGACTTCATAGTGTTTGTAGGCTCAAGTAAAGAATCCTTTTCATGGCTTAATTATTTTGAACATTCTAACTCTGTCCACCTTAATAGCTTTCTCTGTCAGTCCTCACTCTTGGCAACTCAGGGTGCTCAGGCCTCAGTCTACACACATTTCTACCAGGAATATATCCTTCTCACTTAATTAACTATTTACAAGCAACAAAACCAATTCTGAGTGGGGAAATGTATTGAAACCTATTAGGAATCTTTGAGAAAGGCTAGATAATAAAACTTGGGATGCTGCAACCAGCAGTCAACACTCTAACCAAATCACTGCAGAGCTGGATTTTTACAGACAACATTGTCCCCAACAGTAAACCGCATGTACTTTTGTTTGCCCAGCTGATTAAATCATTAATGCTGCAAGAGCTGATATCTATAAAATTGTTCTTCCCAGTCTTCATTCATTTGACGTTATTAGTCCTCAACTAAAAAAGCTCTGGCAGTCTACACTGTAGACACTTGCTCCATCAACCCAAAGACCATGCTTCTGGCAGTTTGAATGTATGAGACATTCTAGGAAGAAAGATTAACAATCATCTCATGTGCAATGTTTAGCCTTAAAAGTAGTTGACCCAATTGAGTCAACTGGTATTTAGTTTTGACCCAATGGCAATGAGAGAAAGTTCTCAACTCCATCGTTCATTTACGTCTTTTATTTTTTTTTTTACTTTAAAAAATTTTTTCTACCAGTTCATTTGCAAAATGCAAATACAAATCTGAACAAATTCTTTCCATTTCCTTCACCCCCCACAATAAAATTGTACAAACCAACTATTACTTCCTCCTACCCCCTGCACATCTGCATCCCTCTGCTTTCAGCCTCTCCCAACCCTCCTGGATCCTTATACTCATTCTACAATAATGGTTTTATACAATATTTATCCTTATGTGATTAAGTTAGTTCACTCAGCAAAATGCTCTCCAGTGCCTCCCAAGTTAGGTAATAATTTACAGTTATTGCTCCTGCATGCTGCATATTATTCCATTGTGTAAATGTGCCATCATTTCTCAATCCATTAATTTGTGGTTGGACAGTTGGGTTGTTTCCATATTCTTTGAATGGAGAATAATGCTGCTATGAACATTGGTGTATCTCTAATGAATACAGATTCAAAAATTCTTAACAAAATCCTAGCTAATAGAATCCAGTTTTACTGGGTATAATATTCTTGGTTGACAGTTGTGTTCTTTGAGTCTTCAATATATTTCATCCTATTGTCTTCTTGCTCTCATGCTTTATGCTGAGAAATCAGCATTTAATCTTATCTGCTTTCCCTTATAGGTTACTCTTTGTTTGTCCCTAGATGCTTTCAGAATTCTCTCCATATCTTTGGGTTCCGGCAAATTTGGCTATGATATATCTTGGTGTTTCTCTTTTGGGATCAATTATATTTGGTGTTCTCTCAGCTCTTGAATATATATTATTTCAGTCTTCATTATGCTTGTAAAGATTTCTTTTAATAATTCTTAAACAACTTTTTTTGTGTCTTTAGTTGCTTCGTCCTGTTCTGTGATTCTAATTGTGCACATGCTATTTCTCTTGATGGTGTCCCACATTATTCTTAGTTTTTCTTCTTTTTCCTTCCTTTTTGATTCTGGTTTTTGTTCTAGCTGATCACTGTTGACAATTCTACCTTTTATTTCTCTTGGTTTGTGTTCCATCTCTTCAACCCTGTTCTTGTATCCCTCCATCATGTTGACAGCATTTGAAACATTGGCTCTTATATTCTAGATTGTAATTTCTTGTTTGTTTGTTTTTCCCCAGATCCTCTAATGCTTCTTTTTTTATCTGTATTGGGTTTTTTTTTTTTAAACTCCTCATGTTTTTTGCTTGCTGTGTCCTGTAATTCTTCAAGTTTGTCTTTAACCCATTGAAAATATTCAATCATTGGGCTTTTAAATTTTGTGTTGGAAAGTTTCATCAGACTTTCTGGCTTTAAGAAGTCCATTGATGTTGTGTCACTTCTTTTGGGTTACATCTTGCTTTGGGTTTGTGTAGGGCATAAAGTAGTCTGCTTCCTGTGTGAGATTGCTGTGGTAGAGTTTTTCAAATCTGAGGCGATAGCAGGTTCTTTATCTGAAGTCACTGCTCCAGAAGAGTGTAAAACAGCTACGCTACTGGGGTTTCTCTATGCATTCTCACTCAAGGGAAGATCTGCTTTAGTTTGGTAGAGAAAAGGCCTGTAAAAGCAGCAGCTTCTTTCAGACCCACATCTAGGCTTGCTCAAGGTGCTCCAGGCTAAAGGCAGTTGATATACTGGACATGAGGAGATGTAAGGTGGAGCATGGAGACCTGATTGAAAACTAGGAAGCCTTGGTTTTCCCGTCGAGAATGAGCTTCAGCTGTCTCATTCCCTTCTGATTGAGCATATGTGACCCCAAGCAATCCAGCCAAACAGCAGTGACCCTCCACAAAGTACCTCACTCAAGTTCCAGTGTTTTTCCCAGCGTATGTTTCTCCCAGGCCCAGTGCATGTCATCATCAGGAGGTCCTGGTGCAAGCCATCAGCATCTAGTAGTCCAAGTACAGGCTGGCAGTACTGGACAAGGAGGTCCAGGCATGGGGCATCAGTGCCAGGAGAGGAGTCCTGGCACAGGCTGGCATTTTCAGGAGAGCTAATTGGCATTTTTAAATTTTTGTTTGCTTTTATGGATTTTGTTGCCCACGTATTATTTAAATTATAAGTTTCTCAAATACAGAAAGATTATTTACTTTTTAGTTGCATAAAACCATCTGTTAATTACAATGCCCTCTACTTATCTTTAACAGAATTATTAACACTTTTTAAATGAAAATGAATAAGGAAGATTGAAGGAAAATTGGTTCCATTGAATTGTGGTCTTGACATGGTATAATGAATATACTACGGACTGCTATCATTACTGTACCACAAAAATAACTGGATTACACAGAACAGCATATGAACAAAAGGAAATGCTGATGAAAAGGAAGCTCAAACTGCTCTGAAGGAACTAGCAAAACCCAGTTGGTATTATGGAATGCCAATTGACATATTTCAAAGTACAGATGCTGCCCTGGATGTGCTCACAAGGGTATGTCAAGCAACTTGGAAGACAACTACCTGGCCAATTGACTGGAAGAGATCCATATTTGTATCCATTCCAGAAAATAGTGATCCAACAGTATGAGGAAACTGAACCAATGTCACTAATATCACATGCAAGCAAAATCCTATTGTAGATTATCCAAAAATGATTAGAACAATACACCTACAATGAACTACCAGAAATACAAGTTTGGTTTAGAAGAGGTCATGGCACTAGGGACAGAACTAGGAAACACTGCATGGTTTAAATTCAGGAAAGGAGTGCATCAAGGACTTGTTTTGTCTCCATATCTTTTCAATATCTATGTGGAATAGAACATTTGGGAGTCTTGGATTTATGAAGAGGAGTGTGGCATCAGACTTGGAGGAAGTGTCATCAACGTCTTATGTTATGCAGATGATACAACTTTGCTTATAGAAAATGAAGAGGGCCTGAAGAATTTGCTACAGAAGTTCAAAGACTATAGTCTTCAATATGGTTTGAAGCTCAACATAAAAAAATTTAAAGATTCTCACCAATTGAAAAATTGGCAGCACCATGATAGATAAGAGGAGACCGAGATTGTTGACAGCTTGCTCAGTTCCACAATCACGATTCTTGGCACCAACAGTCAGGAAATCAAAAGAAAAATTGCACTGGGAAAGCGCCATAAGAGTCCTCTTCAAAGGACCTTGAAGAGCAATTATGTCAGTTTAGAGACTAATGTGTGCCTGACCCGTTCTATGGTTTTTACAATTACTAGATATGCATCAGAGATCTGGACAATAACCAAGATTACAGAAGAAGGACTAACGCCTTTGAGTTGTATTGCTGGAGAAAGTGTTGAACATTCTGAAAACTGCCATGAGAACAAACAGGTTTGTCTTGGAGAGGATGAAACCAACTCAACTTCTTAGAGGCTAGGATTTTGAACCCTCATATGTTTCCAGGAGGGACCAGTCTTTGGAGAAGGAAGACTCTGGATGACATGGATTGACATTGTAAGTGGGGTAATGGAGTTTGGTGTGTTGGAGACAGTGAGCTAGGCTCAGGATAGATCAAGTTTCAGACCTATTGGACAGCACTTAACAATAACATCGATTGCCAAAATAATAAACAAAATCAGTCTAGGAAAAAGTATGGTCAAAGTGCTGCTTACAGTCAAAGATGCTGAAAGTTTCTAATAAGATAATTTGTTGTTGTTGATTATCTTCAAGTTGAGTACAACTCATAGTGATCCTATGAACAAAAGACCTGAAAAGCCTTTTTGTAACTATCATTTCTCAAAGTTCATAGTTTACAGACAGAGGCATGCTATTTAGGAAGAGGATGCCACTTAATCCTTGGAAAATCATGTCATGATTAGGCAAGAGGGCCATAAAAACAAAGAATCTGATCTTCAGGGGAATAGATTGTCAAAAATTGCAACGATAAATGAGTTGAATCACAGCAGAGATTGTGGGGATGGTGCAGGATTGGGAAGGGTTTCATTAAGTCTTTATACAGGGTTTATTCTGTTGCTATGAATCTGAACTGACTAACAATTGTAACAACCACCAACATCAATGGCTATCTAATAAACATAAATTATGTAATGAATGACACACACCTCTTTAAAAATATCTTTCAACAGCATCCCTCCATTATAGGGTCCCACACTGGATGACACCTTCCACCTATTTTGTCCAGTTGATTTTGACTCATAGTGACCCTAGAGGACAGAGTGGGTTGAAACCATAAGGTTTCCAATGTTGTAAATTTTTACAAAAGCCAACTGCCTTATCTTTCTGTGAAAGAATCGCTGATGGTTTTGACCTGTCTACCTTGAGGTTAATATCCAAGCATTTTAACTATTCTATCTCTAGGGCTCCTTGGATAGCAACTTACACGGTACCTATTTCTCTCTAATTTTAATATTTTATTGAGTTTCTGGTGAAAAATTATAAAGCATATTAACATCCTATTAAATAATTTCTGTACATAATCTAGGGGAGCTCTAGATGGCCTAGTGAATAAGGAGTTATGTTATCAAACCAAAGGCAGACAGTGTGATTTCACCAGCTGCTCTATGAGGGAAATATGAGTACTCTCATCCTAAAAACCTGCTGGAGAACCAGCTATGAATAAGTTCCTACTTGTTCCACAAAATAACCACAACACGAATTGTTCAGTGACATTGATTACATTTTCCACATTCTTGTTATTTAGATTTTGCTTGTTTTGTTTCTATTCTTATTTCCTTACCCTGACCCCAACTCCAAGTTTTCTCATTTTTGATGACTTGATCTCAAGTAGATGATTAGGGGGGTGTGCGTGTGTTTGTGTGTATATTTACATAAGAAGCATAATGCTCATGGAAGATGTTTATGAGTCAATCTGTTAGAGATAATCTCTAACTTGTGATCTATTCAAATTATGATGAACCATACTTTTGACCATCTGGGTTTTTCTTTTTTATATACATTTCAGAATCAATAATATGTACCACGTGGGATACTGCAGCATATAAATTGCTGATGTTATCATTCTCAGATGTTCACTTGCAGATGTTAAAAAATCAGAGCTATAAAAATAAGTATAATAAAAGATGATAATGAAAAAAAGAGGAAAAAATATTTGGTTTACATCAGAACTGACTTATGGCAGACTAGTTGGTATGAGACTACCTGTATTTGGTTGAAAGATGACTCTCAAAACAGTTTTATTTAAAGACCTAAAGGGTAACTCAGGGCAATCATCTTGAAAGTGAGCATTTCTCTTGGTAAGAAATGAAGTAAAATTCCTTCACGTATTGTTGTTGTTGATGTTATGTGTCATCGAGTCGTTTGTGACTCATAACGACCCTATGTACAACAGCCCTAAACCCTGCTCTATCCTGTGCAAATCGCATTGCCTCTGACACACCCATCCCGATTACCCCAGTCACTGAATCAATCCACCTCATAGAGGGTCTTCCCCTCTTGCACCGTCCCTCTACTCTACCCAGCATGATGTCCCTCTCTAAAGACCTCTCTCTCCTTACAACATGTCTAAAGTATGTCAGGCGAAGCCCCAGAATCCTTGCCTCCAAGAAGCAGCCTGGTTTAACCCTCTCTAGGATGAATCTGATTGTTTTCTTGGCAGTCCATGGTACATTCAATACTATTCTCCAGCACCACAGCTCAAAGGCATCAATTCTTCTATCCTCCTTAGTCATTGTCCAACTCTCTGATGCATAACAAGTGATTGCAAAAACCATGGCCTGTATCAAGCGGACCTTAGTTTCCAGAGAGACACCATTGCTCTTGAGTACTTTAGAGAGGTCCCTAACAGCAGACTTTCCCATCGCAATATGTTTTTTTATTTCCTGGCTGCTGGTGCCAAGAGTGTTGACAGTGGAGCCAAGCAAACTGAAGCTGTGAACAATCTGAATCTCTTCACCATCCATCCTGATGCTACCAATTGGTCCAGTGGTGAGAATCTTTGTCTTCTTGACATTGAGCCTCAGTCCATACTGAAGGCTGCAGTCCTTGACACTCTGCAGGAAGTGCATGAGGTCCTCCTCAGTTTCAGCGAGCAGGGTTGTGTCATCTGCATAACGCAGATTGTTGATAGATCGTCCACCAATTCTAATGCCACACTTCTCTTCATAAAGCCCAGCCTCTTGGATAATCTGCTCTCCATACGGGTTGAAAAGTTATGGAGATAGGACACATCCCTGGCGTACACCCTTCCCAATTTTGAACCAGGCAGTGACATTACAATGACAGAAGAGGAATAAAAGACCAAAATGGATGTCAGAAGAAACTCTGAAGATTGCACTGGGACATAGAGAGGCCAAAGCACAATGAAGAATCCAAGACACTAACGAGCTGAACAAAAGATTCCTAAAGACAGCACAAAATGACAAAGCAAAATATCACAATGAAATGTGTGAGGAGATAGAGTTATAAAATCAAAAGGACCGAACTCGTTCATCATTTCTTAAGCTCAAGGAACTTAAGAGCAAATTCAAACCCCGAGTTGCTACAATCAAGGATGCTTTAGGCAGAATGTTAAATGATCCAGGAGGTATCAAAAGAAGATGGAAGAAATA
>NW_006399771.1:10545423-10547276 GCF_000299155.1 Elephantulus edwardii
AGAACAATCTCATTGATTTCACATGCAAGCAACATTTTACTGACGATTATCCAAAAACGACTGGAACAGTACATCAGCATAGGACTACCAGAAGTCCAGGCTAGGTTTAGAAGGGGTCGTGGTACTAGGGATATTGTAGCTGATGTTAGATGGATCTTAGCTGAAAGCAGAGAATACCAGAGGAATGTCTATCTCTGTTTCATTGATTATGCAAAGGCATGCAAAGGCATTTGACTGCGTGGATCATAACAAACTGTGGCTGACTGTGAGAAGAATGGGAATCCCAGAATATTTAATCGTGCTAATGAGAAACCTATACTTGGACCAAGAGGCAGTCGTCAGAACAGAGCAGGGAACACTGCCTGGTTCAAAATTGGGAAGGGTGTACGCCAGGGGTGTGTCTATCTTCATGTATTAAGCAACATATTATTCAGTACCCTAACACGCATATAAAAGAATGTAACCCTTTGGTCAAATTAGTTCCTTTTTTTGTTCTAGAGTATTTATTTGTACAGCTTTTTCAACCCACACTTTGAACTGTATGACCTCATTCTTGTGCTACTTTCTTTAACGGAATTTTCCAAATGATCTTTTCTAACTATCCTTTCCCTGATCACCTATCTGTTGAGATATCTAACAGAGATTTCACTATATTACGGTTCATAATCTTTATTCTCTCTCATAGGCAAGGTTTTTCTACTTTCTAGAGAGGAATTGTAGTTACTGAATTTGTATCATAAATTACAGTTATGTATCTCAT
Source organism: Elephantulus edwardii (assembly GCF_000299155.1). Classification (NCBI taxonomy): domain Eukaryota; kingdom Metazoa; phylum Chordata; class Mammalia; order Macroscelidea; family Macroscelididae; genus Elephantulus; species Elephantulus edwardii. The sequence continues at coordinate 10,546,184 of NW_006399771.1, forward strand.
AGATCATGTTCTTGAGACAAGTGATGTCATAATGAGTGCAATAGGCAAGAAAGTACTAGAAAACAATGGTTGTTATGTACTGTAGAGTAGGAACTGACACACGTCTAACCCTCCAGTGTACTCAAAGACTGTAAAAAGTACGAGAGGAGATTTTTCTCCTACCATACCCCTCATCTTTTTTCCCAAGGAGTAGATGCTGGATTTGAGCTTTGGGTTGGCAGTGCAGCTCCTTACCACTAAGCTACCAGAGCATCACCCTAATAGAAAACTAATATCTCTTTAATCATAATTTTAAAGGGAGAAATGTCCTTATAGTCTAGAAGGACAATTGAAAATAAAACCCTTTGTCCTCTTAACATAGAAGGACAATTATGAGGAAGATCTCTTTATCTTTTATTCAATTAATAACTGAGTATGTTTCTGTAAACATAATAATAATATATTCTGGTTTCATATCAAAGATAGCTTTTTCAATTAATAGGAAAGGGAACATTAAGTTTTAAAAGTTAACTGAATTATTCCTAGATTTGCTGTAAACTACAGACTTTCCTTTTTTTCTGTTTCATTTCCCACTTTACATGATGTGCAGAATAAAAATATTTTTTCTTGAAACAATTCAGACCAAGAAAACCAGCATTGGTATCACAAGGCACAGAATACACCCTAAATGGTTAGTCTGGAAAACTACAGGCATTCCCTTTTAACAAGCTTTAACTTTTCTAACAGCTCAGAGGAGGGGTTAGGCATCCGACTAGCTGAAAGCTGGGCAGCTTAGAGGCCAGTCTCAGACACCTCCTATCTTCCCAGGTAATCGAAGACGCAAAAACCGCGCGACATTCATTCCGGCCCAAGGGCCTATGGCCCTCGGGCCAAGAAAAGCCTATCTACACACCAGTTCTACAGGATGCATCACCTTTGCTCAGGAAACATTACAACTACACTTCAGAGACATTGATCCCAACATAAGGAACTACCATAAGCTGGTGTGTTTGGAATCACAGAAGCCATGGAAGCTTCATATATAAGTTATTAGATGGAGGGCTGGTCAAAGGGAGATAGAAGTGAAGGGAGGGGGTAGAAGTGGATGGGTATC
>NW_006399771.1:10552841-10556613 GCF_000299155.1 Elephantulus edwardii
CCTTGTTTTTTCAATGCAGTGTGGTATTCCATTGTGTGAATATACCACAGCTTCTCTATCCATTCATTTGTTGATGGGCACTTAGGTTGTTTCCAATTCCTTGCTATTGTGAACAAAGCCGCGATTAACCTGGGTGTGCATATATCTGCTTGGATGTCCGTTATGGTCTTTTTGGGATATATTCCCAGTAGTGGAATTGCTGGGTCAAATGGTATCTCTATTTGCAACTTTTTGAGAAAGTACCACATCTCTTTCCACAGTGGTTGCACCATTTTACACTTCCACCAACAGTTAATAAGGTTTCCAGTGTCTCCACTTCCTTGCCAGCATTTGTTGCTTGCTGTTCTGTTAAATTTTGCTAGTCTTACTTGAGTGAGATGATATCTCATAGTTGTCTTGATTTGCATCTCTCTCAGGGCTAGGGATTTTGAACATTTCTTCATGTGCTTTTTGGCCATCTGAATGTCTTCTTTGGTGAAGTGTCTGTTCATATCCTGTGCCCATTTTTCAATTGGATTATTCTCCTTTATCTTGTTGTGGTGCTCAAGTATTTTATAATTTCTAGATATAAATCCCTTATCTGACATGTCATTACCACACGCTTTTAGGCATCTCTTCTTCTTTTATCATACTTATTGAAAAGTAATTGCAAAGACCATGGCTTAGATCAGGCACTCCTTAGTGTCTAGATTAACATCATTTCTCTTCAGTACTCTGGAGAGGTCCCTGACAACAGATTTTTCCAGTGCTATCTGTCTTTGATTTCTTGGCAGCTAGTAACAAGAATTTTCTTGACGTATCTATTTGTTCTTTTGTTTGTCCATAGGATATCCAGTGTTCTTCTCCAACACTGCAGCTCAAAGTTTTAACTCCTTTTACTATCATCCTTCTTCATGACTCATCTTTCAGATGCCTAGAAAGTGACAGGAAAGACTATGACCTGAATCAGGTGCACCTTAGCCTTGAGAAAAACTTATGTCTTGGAGAGGGTGCAACTGGAGTGCTTTTAGAGGCAAAAAAAAAATAGTGAGGCTTCGCCTCACATACTTTGGACATATTTCCAGGAGCAGCTTTTCCTTAGAGAGGGACATGATGCTGGAAAGGGTGGATGGCTGGTGACAGAGAGGAAGACCTTCACCTGGGTGGATTGACCTGGTGACTGCTGCAATGGGCTCTTGTGTGTCAGGAAGTGTAAGTATGGCACAGGATAGAACAAGGTTCAGATTTTTGTTCATAGGGTCAGTATGACTTTACATCACCTAACAACAACAACAACACCAGTACTAAGAGTATTAATTATGGAGCCACACAAGCTGAAGCTGTCAACAATCTTATTCTCTTCTTTGTCTATCATAATGCTGCCAATTGAACCAGTGCTGAGAAAATTTTTTTCTTGATGTTAAGCTTCAATCCATATTGAAATTTGCAGTCTTTGACCTTCTTCAGCAAATGCCTCAGGTTCTTCTCAGTTTCAGCAAGCAAGATTGTGTTAGCTACATAGTGCAGGTTTTGATGAGTTTTCCTCCAATCCTCATGCCATATTCCTCCTCATATAGTCCTGGATGATGTGTTTTACATATAGATTTAAAAGGTATGGAGATAGGATGCATCCCTGACTCACACCTTTTCTGATTTTGAACCATGCAGTGTTTCCTTGCTCTGCTTTGAAGACTGTATCCTGGTCTACACCTAGGTTTTGTGTGTGCACTGTTAAGTATTCTGAGATCCCCATTCTTCTAAAGATTAGCCGCAATCTGTTGTGATCCATACAGTCAAATGTGTTTGCAGTTAATGAAACAAAAATTAGCATTCCTCTGGTACTCTCTGCTTTCAGCTAAGGTCCATCTAACATTGACTACAATGTCCCTAGTGCCACAGCCTCTTCTAAACCCTGCTTGTACATCTGGCATTTCTCTGTCAATGTACTTTTCAAATCATTTTTAGATGAACTTCAGTAGTATCCTGCTTTTGTGTGATATTGCTAATATTGTTTGAAACTTTCCACACTCTATCAGATCACTTTTTTGGGGGGAATGGGAATGAATATGGATCTCTTCCAGTCTGTTGGCCAGGTAGCTGTTCTCCAGATATCTTGGTGAAACCTAGTCAGTGTGTTTAGCACTGCATTTGTTTGTTCAAATATATCAATAAGTATTCCACCAATTCCTAGAGTTTTGTTTATGATGGAATATCAAGTGAGGTGTTTTAGGAAGCAGATGCAACCCTGGACATACTCTACAGCCTCTGAAACTTACTAGAAGAGATCCATATTTGTTTATATTCCCCAAAAAGTGATATAACACACTTTGAAAATTATTAATGCATATCATTAATATCATATGTGCAAAAAGAAAAAAGGCTGTGTGGGGACATCTATGTATGACCTTTATCAACTTTTTTCAAGGGGAAACTGTCTCCATCAACAGTATCAATAACACCAATTTCCATGAGCTCAGGGGTGTCCCTTACACTCCTGTAAATCTTTCTACTTATCTCAACACCAATGTTACTGCTTTATCCGATTAAAAATACAATACAATAACTCACAGACTACACAGAACCATGCTAGGGAAGTAAAAGGATTATAATCCAGATTAGTATCAGAATACAGTCAGGAGAACTCCTAAAATGTTGATGCAGGCACCTCAGCCTCAAGCTTCATGGCTTTAGGCTAGTGTGATAAGAGTTTTCAATCCTGTCAGTGTTCTCCTCCTCCCTAGTCTGAGCCAGTGTTAAAAAGTTCTTAGTCCTGAAAATTATGGCCTCTTACTCTCTATTGTCCAACAAACTTGGGCAAAGGCTCTTAACTCTGGTTCCAATGCTGTAGCAATCCCAAGGTAATTCTGTCTCGTGTCAGATTTTTAGCTCAGCCATGGCTGTTCTTTTCCTAGTGGTGATATTTCCATTCCCGTTATAAGGAGAGGTCTCTCTCTTCTTCACTGGTGAGGGAAGATTTGTCTGCCTCTTGCTGAATTAATTCAGTGGCAAGGCTAGCTGGTCCCCTTGTAGATTGTTTGGCCAATCCTCTTGTGGATAGGCTAATATGCCCCATTCTCATATTCCTGCCTATCTATATAGCAGAGTCAAACAAAAGGTAGAAAAAGTCATGCTGTGGTGTTGTTTGTACCATAGCTGACCGGTGTTGTTTGTACCATAGCTGACCCTCCCGCAGGTTTTCAGGGGCAATTAATCACAGTGAGAAGATTGCCCACCTTTCTCCCACAGAACAGCTGATGGTCTCCAACCATGTGCCTTTGGAATTACAGAACAGCTTCTTTCCACTAGGCCACCAGAGCTCACTATTTAAAGATAAACTCCATAAAAGCAGGAAAAATATTTCTGAAGATTGTGTCAGAAAATCAAGCTGGATTCAGAAGAGAATGTGGCATCATTTTTGATGTCAGGTGGAATATCAGAAAGATGTTTACTTGTGTTTTATTTATTAGGCAAAGACATTTGACTGTGTTGATCATAACAAATTATAACTAACATTGAGAAGGATGAGAATCCCAAAAACTTAATTGTGCATATGTGAAAACTGAAACATAGACTAAGAGGCAGTTGTCTGATTAGACCAAGGGAACAGTGCATTGTTTAAAAATTTTAAGTGTGCACTAAGGTTGTATTATGCTTTTTTTCCCTTTTTGTATTATGCTTTTATGCATATTTTTTTTCTATATTTTATTAATTTTCATAAACATTTACAGAGATTTTGGGTTTCCATTCATTCATTGTTGCACTATTCTCTCTACCCTCCTCCCAGTTTGTTCTT
>NW_006399771.1:10557378-10559621 GCF_000299155.1 Elephantulus edwardii
ATTCATAAACAAACTGTATTATGCAGATGGCAAATCTTTCCTTGCAGAAAGTGAGGAATTCTTGAAACACTGAATAAGATCAAACACTGCAGCCTTTAATATGGAGTACATCTCAAGAAAAAAAAAATCTTTACTACTGGAACAACAGAAAACATTATCACAGATGGATAGAAGATTGAAGTTGTCAATTATTTAAATTTCCAGGATCCACAATCAGCACCTATAGAAACAACTGTCAAGAAATTAAAAGATTTGTTGCTTTGGGTAAATTTCCTGTCATAGTCCTCTTTTATAAAGAGTAAGGATCACATTTAAAGATTAAGGTGCGCCTGCCCTAAGTCATGGTGTTTTGAATTGCTTTTGGTGCATGCAAAATTTTAATAATATACAGGGAAGATGAATGGAGAATTGATGCCTTCATATTTGGTGTTGATAAAGAATATTGTACATATTATAGACTACCAAAAGAACAAACAAATCTGTTGTAGAGTAGGTACAACTTTGGTGCTTCTTAGAGGCAAGGATGGTTCGAAGTTCATCTAATATACTTTGGGCATCTTGTCAGGAGGCACTAGTCCTTAGAAAAAGGTAGCATAAGGAAATAAGGAAAAAAGGAGAGGTCAACAAAAAAATGAAAGACCCTCAGCAAGATGACTTTACAGTGTCTTCAATCTTCAACAATGGATATGAGGGTGGGAGAGACCATGAGGATGATGAATGAGAGGGAAGGTTTTGATATGTTGTTCATAGAGTCACTCAGAATGCCAGTGTAATGGAAGACACCTAATAATAATAAACTCATTTGTCCCTCAACTGCATCTAATCCTTCTCCCACAACATAGCGTCTTCCTGGAATGTCTTCATGACCTAATTAGCAAATTTTTTGTCTTTATATCAGATTACATCTGAAATCTTTAAAATTCAGGTATTTTTATTTCACACCACATGACTTTTCAGCTCCAGAAAAAAGTAGAATCTCTGGGTCATTGTCCTTTCTATTATGTGCTGTGAGTGCCTGTGTTCCTTTATGCAAGTTATAAACAGTTATCCTTTTATTTAAATTGAATGAGATCCACAATCACTTTGCCATTCACACTATAAGCTCTTAGAGAAGCTTCTATAACAATTTAATTTGCTTGTTGTGGGTTTGCTTCTCTTAGGCTGCTGCCAAATGCATACAGGAGTATTAGCAATTTGTAGCAGATCCAAGCTTCCATCATTTATAAAACAAAAAGCAAACTGCAGCATGATTACAGAGAAATTAGAGCAATCAATAGACATAAACGCTTTTCACTGTAATACATATGACCCAGTAGGTTATAAAAATCATTAGAATGTTAGTGTACAAATTTGTATTTACCATTATTCTTTATTTTTATTTGTGGATGCATGAGGTATGCCAAGGTATGGTAAAAGAACTAAGAGATGAATTTATACCTGTTTGTTTAAAAGTTCAGTCTTGTAACCTTGAGCAAGAAACCTTCCCTTTTCCAGTATTTCCCATGTTAAAAGAAGGTGTTCATATTTTCCCTGACAAAATTATTAAACAGATTAGAAAATTCTTTGGAAATGAAAACTATAAGGTATAATAATGCTTTTTAAACCCTGAAAAAATAGTCACAGATTTGCAATGAAGAGTATGTTTGAGAGACTTTCTGTTCTGCCATTTAGATACTTTGGGTGAAACAGTGCTGTCTAGCTACACCACGTGAGACCCCTTAAGCTCAAGCAGAAGGGGCCAGACCAGGTCAAGAAGGGCCAGGATTCGATTTCTGGAAGGAAACAGACTTCCTCTTCTGCCATTCAGGCACTTTGGGTGAAACATTGCTGTCAGGCCTTCTGCCCTGCGGGCCTCAGGCCAAAAAGGGATCATAAATATACTTGTCCTTTACAAAACATTGTCATATCATCGGTTATTACAGATACAACAACCTAGCATCTACTAAGAAAAGATTCACAAAATGTCAATAAAGCAATACTCTGCCTCAGTCATCATGAAAAACCAAAATAACCCTTCTCCTGAAAAAAAACAGACCCAATGACTATCTCAGATAGAGAAAAACGAAAGAATATGTTGTATGGGCTTATTTGAATAGCTACAGAAGAAGATGCAAATGATGGAAGAAACAATGGAAGCCATTAAGAGTGTAAATACCCCAGAGACAACAATCCAGAAGAAACATATTGATTGAACAACTAAGGAAGAAAATGCAAACGATGGAAGACTTGATAATATAGATAAA
>NW_006399771.1:10559906-10561785 GCF_000299155.1 Elephantulus edwardii
AGGGACATCATTGAGAAATTGTGACAGAAGTACTAGAAGTAAACTTCCTTGGTATTTTGAAGAATGAGAAAATCCATGTTCAAGAAGATACATTTTAGTCAGATTCTCCAAATTAAAAGATAAGGAAAGAATAAAGAATACTAAAAGCAGCATAAGAAATAGAGTCCCCTATCAAGGGGAAACAATTAGACTAAGCTCTGATTTCTCAGAAGAAAACATGTGTGCTAGAAAATAATGGGATGGCATATATAAAAAGCTGAGAGAAAACAATTACCAGCCAAGGATCCTATACCCAGGAAAGCTCTCCCTCAAATATGAAGAAGAAATTAGATTCTTTGCAGAAAACAAGGAACTTAAGGGATTTGTGAAAACAAGATTAAAACAAGAAATTGTAAGTCAAGTCCTTCACATGAAGAAGCCAAAGGAAAGTGGATGGGCCATAGTAACGAGACACAACAGAAAAAAAGAAACACAACAAAATGGCAATGGTAAAACCTGGCTTGACAATAATCACAATAGCTTGCTTGGTTTCACAAACAACACTCATGGCACTAGCAGTGAGGAAATCAAATGATGACTTGCACTGGGAAAATATTGTCAGGGACCTCCTCAGAGTACTGAAAAGCAACACCATCAGTCTAGAGACTAAGGCCTACCTAATCCAGGCCATGGTCTTCACAATTACTTGTTATTGATCAGAGAACTGAACAATGATTAAGGATGACAGAAGAATAATTGATGCTTTCACATTGTGGTATTGGAGAAAAGTCTTGAACTTGCTAAAAACCACCAAAAATCCAAATAGGTCTGTCTTGGAGAGAGAGGATGAAACCAAGTCTCTCCTTGGAGACTAAAATTTTGATATTCTGTCTCACATGTTTTAACACAGGGGCAGAAAGAGACTGTCCCTGCAGAAGGGCATTATATTGTGAAGGGTGGAGGGACAATGCAGGAAAGAAAAACCCTGGATTAAATGAATTGATGCAGTAACTGAGGCAATGAGGGTTAAGTGTGTCAGAGTAAATGAAACTATCTCAGGACAGGTCAGGATTCAGAGCTGCCTTAAATAGTGTCACTATGAGTCACAAGCAACTTAATGGCACAAAACAACAACAATGTGAATAGACTGCCAATCAAGGGGGGGAAAAAGTAGAATAATGGATAAAAAACAACACCTATCAATATGTTGCTTTCAAGAGACACATAAAAAAAAAAGAAGAGAAAAACAGATTCAAAATCAGAGGTTGGAAAAACTATACCAAATAAATGGCAACACTCATCTCTGATACAATAGACTTCATAATAATAACCACCATAAAAGATAAGGAATGACATTGTTGTTTGTGTTACAGTGTACTATCAAGTTGGCCCTAACCCATGGCTGACACTCTGCTGGGTTTTCAGAGACAGTAAATGACATCAGAAGAAGATCGTCTATCCTTCTCCTGCAGAGTATCTGGTGGCCTTACACAATAGATCAAGAAGATATAACCTTGGACAATATTTATGCAGGTCAATAGTGATGTGTTGTTGTTGTTGTTATGTGCCATCGAGTCACCTGCGACTCATAGCGACCCTGTGTACAACAGCCCTTAAACTCCACTCTGTCCTGTGCCAATCGCACCGTCTCTGACACTCCCATCCTGATAACCCCAGTCACCGAATCAATCCACGTCAGGGCCTTCCCCTCCTGCGCTGTCCCTCCACCCTCCCAAGCATGATGTCCCTCTCCAAGGACAGGTCTCTCCTTACAACATGACCAAAGTATGTTAGACGGAACCTCAGAATCCTTGCCTCCAAGGAGCCACCCGGTTTAACCCTTTCCAGGACAAATCTGTTTGTTTTCCTAGCAGTCCATGGTATTCTCAATACTCTTCTC
>NW_006399771.1:10564600-10568100 GCF_000299155.1 Elephantulus edwardii
CTTATACTTGGACCAGTAGGCAGTCATCAGAACAGTGCAGTCAACCCAAATGCTATGTCTCTCTCTCTTAATTGAAACAATAGCTTTTTGGGAGAAACATGGAATATCTTCTACTGCTGTGGGAATTGCTGTGGGTTTGCTTGCCTGAGGGTGTTGCCAGATATATTTAGCTTCAAATCCGTGGGCAGCTCTTTAAGAGAAAGATGAATAATTTCCTTCTATGAGATATATTACCTTGGAAATCCAATGGAAGGTCAGTGGGGTGTGAATACTCTTAAAAATGACCTTTTCATTGCTTTAGCCCCCAGGAGGAGTGATGGTGTGTGATATTCAGTTTTCTTGTGGACAAGTGGACTGAAAATTATCAACAGTTATGGAACCAATGTATGAGGGAGAGCTTTCCACACTATGAGGTACTCAGGTAATTGTAGTGGAGATAAGGTGGAAACTGCCACTACTGTGAAGAGACTGTGGCAAGATGTAAACAGAGGAACTCTGAATTTATGCTAATTAAAGATTTTGCTTGCTGGATGATTGAAGGAACTTATAATTGCTCTGAGACAGAGTTTGCTGTATGACTTAAGAAACCAGAGTTTTCTTGTATTTGTGCTGCTGAACTTAACCCAGACTGTCATTAATTGAGGAATTGTACCTTGTTAATATGACTTAAGACTGCTGGACTAAACTTGAAGTCGAATTGGGTGATATTCTTTGCCTCCACCACTTTCCAACTTATTTCCCTAATAAATCTCACAACTGTGAGTAAAGTCTGTGAGTTAACAACAAATATCAGACCCAGATGACTAGTAGAAAAAAGTACAGGAGTATTAATGATAGTATGTTTGATTGAATAGCTACCTGTTTGCTGTTATGGATATTGTTGAGAACAGTACTCCTTAATGGTGTAAATAGAAGTCTAACTCAGCCAATCCCATGTTGCTTCAGCTCCTTTTTGCAGTCACCTATGAGTTGGTTGATGCTTTTGAGTTGTAGTGCTGGAGAAGAGTGCTGAATATACCACGGTCTGCTAGGGGAACAAACAGGTTCCTCCTAGAGAGGGTAAAACCAGTCTGTTCCTTGGAGGCAAAGATTTTGAAGCTTTATCTGACATACTTTGAGCATGTTGCAAGGAGGGGCAAGTCCTTAAAGATACTTGGAAGGGTGGAGTGACAGCACAAGAGAGTAAGACACTTGATGAGATTAATTGACTCAGTGATTGAAGTAATGGAGGTAGGTGAGTCAGAGACAACGAGGTTGGCTCAAGAAAAAGCAGATTTCAGAGCTGTTGTACATAGGGTCACTATGAATCGCTAGCAACTTGACTGCATGTAACAACAACAACAACAAGAAGAATGTGTTCTCTGACAGTGATAAGTGAGTGATTGTAAATGATGACCATATATGTCTTACTTGTGTAATACCATTTTCACACACTCCTATTTCATTTTATTTTAAACGATGTTGTCTGTTTTTTAGTGCAATAAGTAAGTGAAACTTGTGTTACACCTGTTAGATTATCACTTATGTGGTTGGTCTTTAGAGTTGAATAGATCCTAACAGGGCGATGGTGTGATTTAATTGCACAGCTGCTCTGAATGGATAACAGTGAAGGCTTCTATATTCATTTCATGCTATTTCATTTTTTTAGAGTAAATTATGTTTTATCTGCCACTGTATCTATCAGCTTCTGTGAATTGTGAAATGTTACATTTTTATACGACATTTGCCTCTGAATTAGAAACAGCTTACAGGAGTGTTTCTCACTTCACCCTGGTTATGCATCTAGGTTTTTTTTAATAATTAAAACAATTTTATTAATTAAGCAGACATTCTTTTCCTTCACTGTCCATCCACTCTTCCGAGCATGATGTCCTTCTCCAAGTACCAGTCTCTCCCGGCCACATACCCAAAATATGTGAAACAGGGCTTCAAAATCCTAGTCTCCAAGGAGAAGCTTGGTTTCACCCTCTCCAAGACAGATCAATTTGTTTTCTTTGCAGTCCATGGGATTGGTGTGTTGGAATTAATGAGACTGGCTCAGGACTGGGAATGCTTCAGAGCTGCTGTACATCGAGACACTCACTATACAGTGCAGGCAACTCAATGGTACATAATGACACCAACATACTATATTGTTTGTTTGTTTTTAATTTTAACCTCTTGGTTGGCATCAACAAGACCTCGGGGAGGGCCTTTGCATTTAAAAGTCAGTTGTTATTATATTTTGGAGAAACATTCTTCTAAGTGGTACAGCATTCTGTCAATATGATGTACTGAGGTAACCTGGAGTTGCTGAGATGCTGAACCTTGTGCCATTGGGGTGTCAAATGTCATAACGGTTACCCATGGTGGACAGCGTTTGGTGGAGCTCCCAGATTAAGACAGGTTTGGAAGCAGGAGTGGCATCCATTTCTAAAACAACATGCCTCTGGAAATTCTATGAACTTTGATAAATGACGATAGTTATAGAAAGGCATCAGGCCTTTTGTTCATCGGATGGCTATGAGTAGTGCTCAACTTGATGGCAATCAACAAACTACGACAAAATAATAAGACGTAATAGTGGGGAAATATTTCCACTGCTGTAATTATCTCAAAATAATGTTATAGTATTCTCTTTTGTTAACAGGATTTGAGATACTAGGTACTCATAGCTATATTTACCTTATTACAAGCCAGGGGAAAAAAATAAAAGCAATAAAAATAAGAGAAAGCTGAAAATGAGAGCTTACTTGTAGGTCAAATGAGGTGAGAAGAAACATTTTTATTATGTTTCAGCCCATTAGGTAAACAATCTCTCTATTAGCGTATGCTGAACTGAATCTGGGCCATCAAAAGCTAGCATGAGAGAGAAACAAATTGATTCATAAAGGAAGGATAAAAGGGAATTTTCATTACCACACTAACCAGTTCATTTAGGTCTCAATAGATGGCAGTTTAATAAATGAAATGAAATATTGAAAGAAAAAGGAAGAATAAGATAAAGAAATCAAACTGTTTAAAGAACTGAAATGAACACAAAAAGGTCTTAGAGCAAATGGATTTACTCAGTGGAATGTGAACAGAGAATACCTTTATATAGTTCAAAGGCTGTTACAAAGGAATATCAATAGCTACCTGTGACCCCTGAGTCCAAACACTGCATGTTGTTGTTAGTTGCCCTTGAGTAGATTCCGAAAGCTAACAAACTTCAATAACAACTTCAGTTGTAAAGAAGAATCAAATGCAGCCCTGGGAATCCAACTGTTTTTCAAGAATATACATTCATTGTTAAGAAGGGCTTAACCCTTTTACATGATTTAACACTGGTTATTTTATTTTAGTGTTATAATTAGTTTGCTGTGTTAAGGAAATCACATTATCACTTTTGGTTCTCAAGTATACCAGGTACCTTTGTAGCATGTGTCCTTAATACTTTGAGAAAAATATTATTATGTTTATTATGTAAGTTGTGTCTATTTTTAAAAAATTAGAAGCAACAAGGAAAGGAAGAAAAAGAA
>NW_006399771.1:10568901-10574097 GCF_000299155.1 Elephantulus edwardii
TGTATGTGATTTAAGCACTGCTATTATCACTTGTTTCAAGCTCTGGTGGCCTAGTGCTTAGAGTTGCACTGACAATAGAATGTGGAAATTATTGAACACATCGTTAATGTTATATGCGTAAAAAGAGCAAAGGTCATATGAGGAGCTCCATATCTGACCTTTACCAACTTCACAAAGGGAAACCATTCCAGTCCATGGAATCTTTAACACCAAACCAATTCTCCTGCGGTCAGACATGTCTTCCACACTTGCATGTCTCTTTGTATTCATCTCAAAGCCAATCATACTGCTTTACTGGGTCCAAAATCCAATGTGATAGCTCAGGACCACATAGAACCATATTAGGGAAGCCAAAGGTCGTAATTCAGATTAATAACAAAATACAGTCCAAGATAGCTCCCAAAATGTGCACACAGGCACCTCAGCCTCAAGCCTCATGGCTCTAAGTGTTCTCAAGTTCTCAGTCCTACCAATATTGTCTTTCTCCCACCAAAGTCCCACTCACATCAATTTTCTAGTTCATCCATCACTGCTGCTCCTGTCCTGAAGCGTGTCCTACTTTTCACTGGGTTGGGAGAGGTCTCTCTTTTCTGGCTAGGCAAAGAATTCTGTATCTTCTGCGAGGGGCAGATTTTGTTTCTGCATCTAGAGATCTCAATATATTGGTGAGATTAGCCAATCCCCTTGTAGATTGTTGATACTGCCCATTCTCCTTGTGGAACGATTGACAGCCAATTCCCTTGTGGATAGGCCAACATGCCCTATTCACATAGCCCCACCCATCAAGATAGTAACATCAAATAAGGGCTAGAGAAGTCATATTGATAGATAAACTCTGTAACATGCAAGCAAAATATTGCTAAAGATTATCCATAACCAGTTAGAATAGTAAATTTTCAGAGCACTATCAGAAGTTCAAGCTGAGTTTATAAGAGAGGCCATGACACTGGAGACACCATTGCTGATGTCAGATGGATCTTGGCAGAAAGCAGAGAAGTGGAATGTCCACTTGTGTTTTATTGACTATGCAAAAGCTTTTGACTATGTGGATCATAACAAACTATAGTTAACATTGAGGAGAATGGGAATCACAGCATCTAATCCTACTCATATGAAACCTATGCCTAGACTAAGAAGCTGTTGTTTGGATCCAGCAAGGACTCACTACATAATTTAAAAATCAAATCTGTGTATCAGAGCTGTATCCATTCTCCATACATAGTTAATCTTTATACTCAACTAATTATTTGAGAAGGAGAACTCTATAAGAAAATATGCAGCATCAGGACAGAAAGACAACATTTTTGAAATGTATTTTTAAAAGAATTTCTTTATATTTATGTCTTAGTAAAAATTCACTCAAAATTAGGTTTTTGGGTGTTCAAATTTGACAATCTCTACACAAATTTATGAGTGAGGAGTTATATTTTTTCATAAGATGTCAATGTTCTTTTTAACTAGGTTCTGTTCCCTGAACTCTATTTTATTGCACCCTTATATTCTCATCTTTGCTTTAGAATAATTATTGACAGTTTTGGGTTATATGGATGGCTTTTAATGAATCTTTGCAGTCACAGATAATAGTAGTTTTTGCGCCAATCTGTTGTTTAATAACTTCAGGAGATAATTTCAAGTTAAAGTTAAAACAATATTCTTCTGGAGTTGTCTAGTCTCAAGCAGTTTGAAATCTAGTCTTTTAAAGATTTTTAGTTCAGTTTCACATTTGCCTCACAGTGTATTTGAGTGAGCAGTAATAGTTGTGTATTAACTAGTTTTTCTGAGTTCAGGATAGCTGAGGCTATGGTTTTTGTAGACTGCTGACCCTGTGGACTCATTTCTTCTTTCATATTTCAGTTTTTTCTTTCTCTTTTGCCCCTAAAGTGTAAAGAAAAATTGTCATTGTTGTATGCTGTTGAGTCAGAATTGATCCATAGCTGACCCTCCAAAAGATTTACAGAGACAATAAATTTCATGCGAGGAGATTGTCCATCTTTCTTCCATGGATCTTCTGGTGGATTTGAATTGCATACCTTTGGCTTGCCAACACAACTTCTTAACACTAGGCCATCAGAGCTATATTGGTCTGTAGACCAATAGTAAGTATTGACAAATAGATTTATATCAAATGGTGGCTCGCTAACAAGATAAAAGACATAGACCTCTGATAGCATAGTTTGTGGGGAGTTGCATAGCTAAATCAAAAGCTGCACCCCTTTCGTCATCCAAATCCACCTGTGGCTCTCTGGGATAAATAGGAGCAATCTCTCTGCATGCTATTTGTAGACTGTTTGAGGGCCAAAAAGACGAAAATGGCAATTGACTGAATTGCTGCCCAATTAGACAATCTCAAATTTTTGAGGTTCAAAAATAATCTTTTTGTTGGTAGGTGCTGTAAAGTCAAGTACAATTCCTAGTGACCCTATGAAAAACTAATCTGAATCCTGTCCTACCTGTAGAAATATTTGAGCCCAATGCTGCAGTCATCATACAGAATCCTGTCCTATCCTCATTATTTTTGATACGTTCGAGCCCAATGCTACAGTCAATGTGTCAATCCATCTTGTTTGGAATCTATTTCACTGATCCTCCACCTTTCCAAGCCTTATATCCTTTTTCAATGAATAACCACTCCTAGCAACATAACCCAAGTATAAGAGACAAAGCTTCAACATCCTTGTCTCCAAAGAGCACACTGGCTGCACCTTTCCCAAGACATATATGTTCATGCTTTTGGCAGTCTATGGTATATTCAGTGCTCTTCTTCAACCCCACAACTCAAAAGTGTGCCGTCAGTTGGCAGGACAGCTCCTTAACCAGAGCTTTTGAGTTGCTAGAAGCAACTGGTGTATTCGAAATGCATGCCTTTGGGATTGTAATACAATTTTTCCATTAGGCCATCAGATTCATATGGTACTTTCTGAGATTTTTTAGTGTTAACCAAGTTGTTTTGGTACAGTGACTCTGTGTATTTCTTCTATCTTCTTTGATGGTTCCTGGTTCATTTAAGATTTTTCCAATAGCATCTCAAGTACTGCAACTCAAGCCTTGACCTGTTTTTGTTTTTTCTTTTCTCTCAGCCTGAGAAATGGCTAGCAAGTTCTTCACTTTTTGTTCTCTAACTCTAGCTCTTTGCTAATTTTATTACATCTTCATTTTTCTACTTGAGCTACCACTTGAAATCTTCTGTTTAGTTCTTTTATTTAGGCATCTCTTCCCTTTGTTTTTGTTCAATGGGGGTAAGATTGGTAATCCCTCTCATGCTTTTATTGCCTCTGACAACCTGCTAGGCGGTCAGCTGGTCAGCTATGAGTCTTTTAACACTCAACAATACCTAACAACAAGAAGACTCTTAGAAGTAAAGAAATAAAGCCAACTTACTCATTCTATTCATATGGTAAGTTCCTTTAATATAGACCTTACATGAATAAACACAAATGGATTGACCCGTAAAAAAGAGTAAAATTTATGCCGGTAGCTATCTAAAAGATATTTTTTTCCCTAAGTAGTATATGTACACAGTTTAATTGGGTAGTTTTTGAACATTCTAGGGAAAATCTACTATTGTTACCTCCACGTTACTCCCCAAAGTTGTAAGTTGCCACTTACAACTCATTCAGCTATTTTTAAATACTTTTTTTTTCTATTTACCTTATTGATGACTCTGGACATTCTTACAATGTGTAATCTATTATAATTGTTTATTAATGACCTCCTGTTATATGGCTAGGATTGGCTTTCTATTGCTTTGCACCTTTCCATACAATTTTTTTTCCTTTTCTATCATAATGGATGGTGAGTTGTGCTGCTAATACAATGGTAAGCAATTTTAATCCATCAGTTGCTTTGTGGGTGAAAGATGGGCAAACTCCTCTCATGTTGTTTGCAGCTTCTGAAAACCCTCTGGAGGGTCAACTATTAATTGATTCCAACCCTACAGCAATCAGTGTGATGAAATTTTATCACAGATTGACTTAATCATTCATCATGATTCACCTTTAAAAACTGAGAATTCTTGCTACGACTCCAAAAATGAGTCATTTTTATCATGTAACTTTTTCCGTAGACTTAATATGCTTTCCATTTACTTGGTTTTCTGTGGACATTTGTTGAATTTTGCCCATATGTTTTATTAGGTCTGTAATAAATAAAAAAAAAAAAAACAAACCCTAAACATACCGCCTTTGAGCCTGTTCTGACCCTCCTTCAGCCACCCTCCTTCAATTTCCAAGTCTGTATATCTTCATGAGAGGAGATTGCTCACCTTCTTCCTCAGATTGATCCTGCTAACCACTGTGCCAACAGAAAAAAAAATTTAACTTAAGTCCTTAGACAACTTGTGTTGTGTACCATCGAGTCAGAACCAACCCATAGCTGACTCTCCAATGGATTTTCAGAGACAGTAAATCCACAGGAGGAGATTGGCCATCTTTCTCTCGTAGAGCAGCTGGGTTCTGAACTGCACACCTTTAGGGTTTTAACAGTTTCTTACCTCTAGGCCATTGGGCCATTATTGGTTCCAAGTTTTCATTGTGGTTATTCCCTCTAAACATTTTAATGAAGATTGCTCTCAGCTGGACTGTTTAATCTTGAGATCTCATGTTCTTATCATTAGAATTTCTTTTTCTTTTTATTAGTTAGGTTCTCTTTTTTTCAGGAGTTCATGCCCTAACAATTCCTAAGAAAGATTTGTTGTTCTTATTTGTTATGTACTGTTAAGTTGAAATTGAGTGGGTTTTCAGAGGCAGTAAATCATATGGGAGAAGATTTTCTACCTTTCTCCCACAGGATAGCTTGTGGATTTGAGGTGCCTTTGGGTTGGCAGCACAAATCCTTGCCACTAAGCCACTAGGACTCCCTTAAGAAAACTTAGAGATATAAGTGATTTGTTTTTAAATTTGATTAGCTACATTAGCCTTGTAGATTTAAAAAACTATCTTTGCTCATAATTGCTGCAATAGCTTTCCAATGTTGTTTCTAAAACTCAGTGAAGAACTGTTTTTGGTTGTGTTTTTTTGTTTGTGGGGGTTTTTTTTTGTTTACTTTTTAGTTGCTTGTTTTAATTTTAAAAGAGAGTTTAGATTTTTTTTTTAAATCCAAGATTATTCTAAAATTTAGTAAATCAATCTCCATAATAGTCTATGTGTTTCCTACTGCCAAAGGGGCCCTTTAGAGTAGTGAGAGAAGATCTTCACCCTG
>NW_006399771.1:10574353-10590313 GCF_000299155.1 Elephantulus edwardii
ATATAATTATAGAAAAAAAAAGAAATAGAAACATCATTTGACACAGCAATTCCATTACTGGGAATAAACCCTAAAGAAACCATATCTGCCATTCAAAAAGATATATGCACACCCATGTTTATGGATGCATTATTTACAATAGCAAAGAGATGGAAGCAACCCTAGTGTCTTTTAATATATGAATGGATAAAAAAACTATGGTATATTCATACAATGGAATACTACACAGCAATGGAAAACAATGAACTTTAAAAACCTTATACAATATGGGGGACTCTGATGCACATCATGCTGAATGAAATATCTCAGTCACAAAAATACAAATACTGCATAATGCCACTGTTATAAAGCAGGTCTGACATAAGGGGTGGCAGTGTTCGGAGGAGAATAGGGTAAGAGTGCATAGATAATGATTATTTGCTTTGGAAAGGATGAAAGAAAGAACTGTATAAAATAAATATATGATTAAGCATTATATGTTTGATAACAGCCCAGAAAAAGAGATCTATCATTGCACGAGGACTTGGGGTGGGGGTGGAGGGAGGGAGGTAATTGTGCAACAATGAATGAATGTTTAAAAACATAATGAACTTGGGGTGGAGGGAAAGGAGGATAAGGGATTAAAATTTACAAAAACGAATGAATGAAAATTTAACTTCTCTGTAAATGTTAAAATCACAATTAAAATTTTATTTGTTTATTTTTTAAATAGTATTTCAGTAACGAATTCTAATCACTATCCTCGCCCATCCCACTTCTAAAAGTCACTTAATTTGGAGTTTTCGGTCTGTCTGGTTTGGAAAAATCTATTTTAGAGTTCCAGTAAATTTCTGGGCTTTAATTTTCTTCCCCCTTCTGATGATTCTTCCACCATCCCATATGCTAAACATCTTTAAATCATCTTAATATATAATATTTTCTATTTTCTTTTTCTTTTTATTTGAAAGGATTATTTTGATTTTTTAAATTCCAGGCATATATGTTTTTTAACATATGTATATTTGTTAAGAATATCCTTTGTACTTTATTTTTTTATCATAGCATTAATTTTCTTTTTTTTTCCTTCTGCAGAGTGTTCTAGTTTCTATTGTCCCTCTGAAAATATCAGTTATTACTTCTTGAATTACACTTTACATCATCTATGTTTGTTTGTTTTTCCTACAGTTATTTAAAGGTTGTGTGGTTTTTTTTTTTTTATTTTAGATCAACACAGCTGAGACAAACTAAACAACTCAGTTTATGCAAGGTCTGTTTGAATAATTTGAGACTTACAGTAGCACAAATAATTGAATACTGAGCTGCTGAACATAAGTTTGTCACTTTAAAACGACTCAAAGGAAAGAGTCTTGAAAATTTAAAGAGCAAAGTTCTACTCTGCAACACATAGTTATGACTTGGAATTGACTCAGCAAATTGGTTGTTTTATTGTTACATATACAACAATAAATTGACAGATAATTATGCCCCAAAACTAGAATCAACCAGACTAGAACCTATTTTTCTTTTTAATGCTGTGTTATGCCTTGCAATGATGTTAGTCTAGAGACTAAGGTGTATGGTCTTCAGAATTTCTTGCTCTGCATCAGAGAGCTGGATAATGACTAAGAATGATAGAAGAATTGTTGCATTTGAGCTGTGGTGTTGGAGTAGAGTCTTGAATATACCGTGAACTGCCAAGAAAACAAATAGGTCTGTCTTGGAGAGGGTGAAACCAAGTTTTTCTTGGAAGGTAGGATTTTGAAGCTCCATCTCATATACTTTGAACATGTGGCCAGGAGGAACCAATCCTTGGAGATGGACATCATGCTTGGAAAGCTGGAGGGACAGTACAGGAGAGGAAGACCTGGAATGAAATAGATTGATATAGTGACTAGGGCAGTGGGGGTAACTGTGTTAAAGACAGTGAGACTGGCTCAGGATAGGGCAGGCTTCAGAACTATTGTACATATGGTCAATATAAGTTGCAGGTGACTCGATGGCAAATAAAAACAACATACCTTGAGTAGAGAGTTCTGGTGGCCAGTGGTAAGGAATTACTTAAAGCTTCGAAGGAGGTTTGAGTCCACCAACTTCTCCATAGAAGAAAGATGGGCATTCTCTTCCCACATGATTTATGTTGTTGTTGTTGTTACGTGCCGTCGAGTCGCCTGCGACTCATAGCGACCCTATGTACAACAGCCCTAAACTCCGCTCTGTCCTGTGCCAATCGCACTGTCTCTGACACTCCCATCCCAATTATCCCAGTCACTGAATCAATCCACCTCATAGAGGGCCTTCCTCTCCTGCGCCGTCCCTCCACCCTCCGAAGCATGATGTCCCTCTCTAAGGACCGGTCTCTCCTCACTACATGTCCAAAGTAAGTTAGACGGAGCCCCAGAATACTTCTGAAAACTTAATACAGGGTCAATAGGTTCCAAATGCACAACAGCAACATGACCTGAATTATGCCCCCCAAAAGAGATGTTGATATCTTGTACCTAGAATTTTAATTTTTTTGGAGATAGAGGTTTTATCTTTGGTTGGTGTTTGTTTATTTTTAATTTGCTTGGAAAAGTGGAGGATTAGTGAAAGAAAGGAAGACCCTTACCAAGATGGATTGACACAGTGACTACAACAATGTGTTTGAGCATGGTGAAGTTAGTGAATATGGCACTAGATTCAGTCCATTATTCATAGGGTTGCTATGAGTCATAGTTGGCTCAAAAGTACCTAAAAACAACACCAACAACTTCAGCTAAACTCAACAGGAACAACAACAACTACCTCAGTTAAATTAACAAGATCATGCCAAAGTGGCATTTACTAGAAAGGTAATTTTTATAAGGAGAGAAGAGACAGCAAAGCAGATTCACATAGGGTGAAGCTAAATGCTTCTAAAAGCTGAGGAGTAACAAGAACTGTCTAGGACAATCAGAAGTCAGACAAAATAATGAAGAGATTTTCCCTTGGAGCTGACAAAGAGAATGACCCTTCTCTGGAATTTAGGTTTCAAGTCTCCACAGTGGTGAGGCAGTACACTGCTAGTCTCCTGTTATTTTCTTATGGCAACACATTTGAAAGTAAAAACAGAGATAAAATTTTTAGTCATTCTGTTGAAGGATTTTAGACTTACAGTTGTACTGTGGTTAGGTACATAATCTGTCCACTTGGTAGTATAAGAGACAAATAAGGTATCACAGAAATTTGGCTACCAACTTGCTGAAATTTACATTCTTTCTTAGGCCAAGACAAACCACATCATTTACTAGGAGGGAGGGTAGCTTGTCATTTTGGTCACATTTATAAGAACTAAGACCCTCAGTCATACTAACTACAAGGTCAGCAGGTTAAATCCATCAGCTTCTCTGAGAGAAAAAGACGATCAATATTCTCCTCTAAAGCTCTACAGTCTTGTAAACCTGATAGAGGTTCTGAGCCAACTTGATAGCGGTGAGTTTAGTTTGGGCTTATGAGAACTGAACACTTCCAGGAATGCCATTCTAGAGGTCATCAAACAGCCAGCAGAGGCATAATTTTCTACATATACCCAATAAAGTCAAATAAAATTTGTTCTAGCAATACACATGCTGCTGTTCTTGTTGTGTACCATCAAGTCAGAAATGACCAATAGCGGACGCTCTGTGGATTTTCAGTGTCAGTTAATCATGTTTGAGGAGATGTAAAAAAAGCAAGGGCCACATAAGGATGGCCACATCTGACCTTTACTAACTTCCCAAAGGGGAATTGTCCTCATCAATAGCACAATAGCATCAATAGCACAAACTCAATCCTCATGAGGGTAGACATGTTCCTCATGCTTCTGTACCTCTTTCTACTCATCTCAACACCAATCTTACTGCTTTATTGGCTCCAAAATCTGACATGACCACACAGACTACACAGAATTATACTAAGGAAGTCAAAAGAGGTTATAATCCAGATTACTAACAATACAGTCAAGACAGCTCCTGAAATATGCCCACAGAAATCTCAGCTTTGAGCCTCATGGCTTTTTGGCCAGTGTTTCCAAAGTTCTCAGTCCTGCCAATATTGGTTTTCCACCCCTAGTTGTATAACAAAGTTCTCAGTCCTGCCAATATTGTTTCCCCCTGGGTCCCAACTTAGGTCAAATCTCTAGGTCAGTTGTAGATTTTGCTATTATAGGTGTACCTAGAGCAGAAAGGGCATCCTACACTTGCTTTCTCTTCAATGGAGTTGAAAGATCTGTCTCTGAAGCTAGAGCTGTTCGGTTTATTGGCAAGATTAATAAATCCCCTTGTTGATTGATGATAATGACCAATTTCCTTGTGGAAACATAGATAGCAAATCCCCTTGTGGATATGCCAACACACCCCATCACAGATCCTTGTCCATCTACACAATAAAGTCAAATGGCCAATAAAAGTCCTATTTAAAGATAAACTCTATAGACACGACATGGAAAACAAATCAGAGTACTTAATCTTATTGGATGAGAAATATTTTAGTGAAGTTCAGTATCTGAAAATTTTAATATAAAGACAATATCTATTATTAACTTGGCTGAGTTACTTAACTGTTTAAAGTCTCAACTTTTCTTATTTGTAAACTAGGAATAATAATATTTAGTTCATAAGATTTTCATAAGGATCTGCTTTTAGTATTTGGTGCCTAATGGAAGTTCAGTAGTACCTGATCATTATCGCATAGATTAAAGGCTAGAAACAGAGAGGAGGAGTGGCTCAAGTTCAGTACAGGATCTGTTATAAAATATATTGTTTATTTTTGTTCCAATGAAATTAAGCTTTTGCAAAGGTCATTCTAGGCTAAGATTTTGGGCTTTGTGATTGTGAAACTATAGGAGACTGCACTAGAGCTTTATTCAGTGATAGCCCAAGCTTAGGATGAAACAGGACTTAGAGTTATGAGTGTTCTAGACATGGAGGTTGATTGCTATTGTGGAGTCATGAGTAAGTGACAGCAGTATAGATTCCTGTGATTTTGACAGTGACAGGACACATTGTCACAGTGAGTCACTGTGGCAGAGAAGAAAATATAAAATGCCTCAGGCTTGCTAAAAGGACTTAGTCCATGGAGTATAGAACAGCTAGCTCTCCTGTGGGAAAGTAAAGACCTATTTAGGAGGCATGTTAATGCTGGTGGGAGTGGTGTGGTGCTGGTGAGTGGGAGCTATTAGCATTGTAGAAGTGCAAATGCGTAAGTGTGGGTGCAGCCAGGGAAACACTGTGCTTCTCACTAATTATTATTAAGATCTTATTTTTTACTTCAAGGCTGAAGATATTTGGATTATGGTGGTTATACATTAAAATGAATCTTTATTCATATCAGAAATCAGCTTGGATAGATTAAGTTGAGTTTCCCCCCCTCCCCTCCTGCACCCGGCCAATTACAATCTCTTTAGAACATGTTTAAGATCTCCTTGATCCAGTTTCAGGATTCAGTGAAACTATCTTATTTTCAAGAACATCAGCTGCTGAATGGTTATCTAAGGTACAACTATTGATCTGTTCCTATTTAGAACAAAGAAACATCATAAAAAAAGAAAAGATGTGTAGAATCAATTAATGGATATAGACCACTTGAACTTCAAACCCCACATCTTGAGATCAGAAGAAATAGATGATGCCCAGCTACTACTGCAAGAAGAGTCATTATAGAGATTCCTGGGAAGAATGGGAGAAAAATGTGTAACAAAGCTAAAAATTGTCAAATTGGTGAGACTTGCTGGTCTAATCGAGACTGTTTCAATTCTGGAAAGAAACCCATTCTTTTAGTTCAATCAATCGTATAAGACAGAAAGGATAGCATATATCTAGAGATAAAACTCAGAAGTAAGGAAAGGCTAGAATGACAGGATGCTGGGAAATATCCAAAAATCAGTAAGATTCCTCTATAGTAACAAAAAGAACTCAGAGAAGGAAACCAGGAAAGCAATACCATTTACAACAGCCAAGCACAAATTGAAATATTTGAGAGTGAACCTAACTAGAGATACAAAAGACTTTACAAAGAAAACTACAGAACATTTTTGCAAGATACAATAAAAGACCTAAATAAATGGAAGATTGTTGCCTGTTCATGGATAGGTAGACTCAATATTGTGAAAATGACAATCCTACCAAAAGCAGTCAACATGTTCAACACAATCTTAGCACAGATATCAAATTCACTTTTCAAGGAGATTGAGAGGGAAATTGTCAAGTTTATTTGGAGAGGAAAGAGCCCCTGAATAAGCAAAGCACTTCTGAAAAACAAAGATCAAGTGGGAGGCAGAGTACTCTCTGGTCTCAAAACCTACTATATAGTGGCAGTAACCAAAACAATGTAGTACCGGTACAACAGCAGGCACATAGACCAGTAGAATAGAATTGAGAAATGGACACAGCTATCAATGATCAACTGACACTTGACAAGGAAATAAAACCTATCAAGTGGGGAAATGATAATCTCTCCAACAAATGCTGCTGGAAACCCTTGACTGCTACCTACAAAAAACTGAAACAGGATCCATATCTCACACCATACACAACAATTAACTCAAGGTGGATCAGAGACCTAGAAGTAAAGTTCAAAACCATAAAGGTCATAAGAGACAAACTGGTATCAAGCTTAAGTGACCTCATCTATGGTATAAAGAGATTGCTAAATAAAGCCAGAAATTCACAATCTAGAGAGGATAAAACTGATGAATAGGACCTTCTAAAGATTAACTACCCTGTGCACATCAAAAACATTTCCCAACAGAGTGAAAAGAAAACCTACTGACTTTGAAAAAAAAATTGGCAATATCATGTCAGACAAGGATCTCATAGCAAAAGTGTACAGAATCCTATAGGGCCTTCCACAAGAAAAAGATAGATAACCCCATTACAAACTGAGTAAGAGACATTGAAAATACTTTTACAGACAAATATATCAGATGGACAACAGACACTTAAAGAAATGTTCAAAATCACTGGCAGTAAGAGAGATACAAACCAAAACCACAATAAGATACCATCTCACACCAGTGGCAGTGCAAAGTTTAACAGTACAGCATGTAATAAATGTTGGAGAGGACGTAGAGAGATTGAAACTCTCATATATTGTTGGTGGGATTATAAAATTGTTCAACGATCTGGAAGGAAGTTTGGCTTTTCCTAAAAAAGCTGAACATAGAAATTCCATATAGCCCAGCTAGTCCACTGTCTGGAGTATACTCCAAGAAAAGGAGAACTGAAGCACAAACAGAGACTTATACACAACTGTTCATAGCAGTACTATTCACCATTTCAAGTACATGGAAGCAGATGTCCAAGCACAATCAAACCATGGAGAAATTATAGTACATTCACAAGATGGAATACTATGCACCTTCAGCATGCAGGAGCTATGATTTTATAAATCACTACCTAACTTGGGAGGAGTAACCTCCTCCCAAGTTAGGCACATAACAACAACAACAACAACTTGGGAGAGACTGGAGAGCGTTTTGCTAAGTGAATTAACTCAGATCTTTAAGGACAAATACTGTATAAGATCACTGTCGTAGAATGAGTATGAGGATCCTAGAAAGGGGAAGGTGGTAATAGAGGAGTGAGGATGGGCAGGGAGCAGGTGTTGTGGAGGGTGGTGATTGATTATAGGGTCACACAATTTATTGGATGGAAGGAGGGATGGGTAAATGAAGTGGGAAAGAGCCAGTGTGAAAAACAATATGTACAAACTTTGTAAGCAAACCAGCATAAAATAAAAATTTATTTAAAAAAATAGTGTCAGAAAGAAAACAAGAAGAATATTTCTACAATTCAGGGATTATAATGTCATAAAACAAATAATGTGTATAAATGAATGGAAATCATTCTGCTCTGTTAACTTCTATTTAAACAATAACAAAGAGTTAAAAAAACAAAACTCAGATCCCTATATATCATGCATTATGTCTACAGCTCACTAGCATTTGTTATAATGTCTATATTGAGATATCAATGTTTTCTATTATCTATCTACCTATCTATTATCTGTCATCTATCTATCTATCTATCATCTATCTATCTATCATCTATCTATCTCAATCAAAGGATTTGGAAACAATTTTTGGGTTCTTTTATTATACTGATTTATTTATGACATTCAAATACTTTTTTTTTCACATCAGATCTTTCCCATTTCCTTTACCCCACCCACTCATTAAATTGTGTGACTCTATGATTACCCCCCCCCACACACACACACACACTTCTCTGCTTCCATGTTCCTCCTCACCCTTGGATTTGCATACTCATGCTACAATTATGTTTTTATACAGTATTTGTCCTTATAGGACTGAGTGAATTCAGTTAGCACAATGCTCTCCAGTCCCTCCCAAGTTTGGTAGTAATTTTAAAAAATCATTGCTCTAGCATGCTGCATATTATTCCATTATGTGCAAAGTACCATAATTTCTCAATCCATTTGATTGTGGTTGGACATCTGGGCTGTTTCTATGTTCTTGTGATGGTGAATAATGCTGCTACGAACATTGGTATACAAACCTCCATTTGTGCCTCAGTTCTAATTTTCTTGGAACAGTGGAATAGCTGGGTCATATGATATTTCTATGTTCAGTTTTTTTTAAGGAAACATCAAACTGCCTTCCAGAGTGGTTATACCACGTTTTTTTCTTAATAACATAGGTGACATGGGTTTTTGAAGAGTTAACCACTAGAAGTAGAAACCTTAGAGGAGACACCTCATACAATGTTGATACATTGCTAATGCTTACAGACTCTGAGGCTCTGAGGACAAAAGAATGCTTTTATCCCCACATAATTTTCATACTTCTATGCTTCATTATTTTGTGACCACAACCCCATGATATGAAAGTGCAAGAAGGCATAACCGACTATAGTTTGCCTAAGGAGTCAGGATGAACTTGAACTTCTGTGGTACAGTGATTTCAGGTACACTTGGTTCTATTGCATTCCTGTAACATTGCTCAGTACATATGTTCCTGATGCATGACTGGCCATGAAATAGTTCCTTGCTCAGCAATAATTTTCTTTTCATCTTCAGTGAAATGAAATATTAATTTTTTCAGATGAGAATTTTGATAGTATAATGATGTTGGAAAATTCTAGGAGTCATCGTCAATTTTCACTTCTGTACTTTAATGTTACCATTAAACACTAATTTCTAACTAACAATTGACTGTCTAATAACATCCATTCTAATCTTGTCATAAATGTTCCATTTTTTTCTGCCACTATAATCTTTTATCTTACTTGATTTGCAATGAACTTTTCATAGGATTCTCAGCTTTTCATTTTCCCATCTTTATATTATAACACATAGTTATCAAAATGTGTTCCAAGATCCTTGTGTTCTACTCATACTTGAATTAATAAACCATAAATATTTAACTACTATTTAATATTAGTATGACATTTAACACTTTCAAGAAGTTGTACTCCAATCCCAGAGGTGCGCAGTTTGAGTCCACCAGATTCTCTGCTGGAGAAGGAGGGACAATCTCCTCCTGTACCAGTCAGATGTGATTTCATGGTACATGTACAAAAAGCAAAATAAAATAAATAAAAAAGGAAGTTTTACTCAATTCTCAAATATTTTCTCTTATGTTCTTTGTCTTCTTCCCTAACATGACTAGATATTTACTCTAATTACTTTGTTCAATGAGAATATTCTGTCTTTTTACCAAGAAATTATTTGATATGCATATTATTAACCTGTGCATCTTTCAAGAGGTATCTGAATGTTTTTGCTTTTTTGTTCATTTGTTTGTCTTAAGTTCTAAATAGCAATTTATCCGAGGCATCCAGATGAGTTTAATGCACTAAGGTACCAGGTTAGTAACTAAAAGGTTAGAGGTTCTGACATACTAAGAGGAAGCAGAGAAGAAAGGTCTGGTCATTTACTTCAGAAAAATTAGCCATTGCAACCCTATGAAGCAAAGTTCTATTCTGACACACATGAGATTATCTTGAATTGGACTTGATCTCTCATGATCTAGTGGTAAGAAGCTGTACTGCAATTATTCCTGCTGAAGTTAATGAGACTGGCTCAGGACAGAGAAGGTTTCAGAGCTGCTGTACATAAGGTTGCTTATACGTCACAGACAAATCAATGAAACATAAAAACAATAGCATACTATGACAGGTTTAGAAGCAGAAATAGCATCAACTTCCTAAATAAGATGCCTCTTGAAACTCTGTGAACTTTGATAAATGCCAATAATTGTTGAGGGGCTTCAGGTCTTTTGTTTGTAGGGTCGTTTTGAGTTGTGCTCAAATCAAAGGCAATCAACAACAGCAACAATCATGATGTTGTATATGTGTCTGTCCAATGGCAAAAATTTTTTTTCTTACCAACATGCTGATGGTAAGTGGCATATTGCTAGAAATGATTACTATGTAGAAAAAGATAGCATGCTTAGAAAGGTACAATACCATGCCATTTCAGACAAGGTCCTCATAGTGAAAGTTTACACAATACTACAGTACCTCTACAAGGAAAAGATTGATAACTTAATTACAAAATGGACTAAGGGCATGGAAACATTTTTTTCCCCACAGAGGAAGACATTTAGATGGCCAACAGACATATGAAGAAATACTCAAAATCACGAGTAATAAGAAAGATACAAATCAAAGCCACTGTGAAATACCTTCTGGCCCCAGTAGCAATGGTAATGTGTAACAGAACAGAAAGTATAAAAGTTGAAGAGGGTGGAGAGATTGGAACTCTCATATACTGTTGGTGGGACTTTAAAACGGTACAAGCCCTCAAAAAGTTGAACGTAGAAATGTCATATAACCCAGCTATTCCACTGCTAAGAATATGTTGTTTTTTATTGCCTTCAAGTCTCGCACAACTCATAGCAACCCTATGAACAAAAGGCCTGAAGCACCTCTATAAGTATCAACATTTATCAAAGTTCATAGTTTCCAGAGGCATGCTATTTAGGAAGTGGATGCCACTCCTGCTTCCAAATATGTCATAGTATGTCAGTGTTTTATGTGCCATTGAGTCGCCTGCAATGTATAGTGACCCTATGTACAGCAGCTCTGAACCCTTCGCTGTCCTGAGCCAGTCTCACTAACTCAGACACACCAAACCCCATCGCCCCAGTCACTGTATCAATCCATCTCATCCAGGGTCTCCCTCTTCTGCTCTATCCATCCACCTGAGCATGATGTCCTTCTCCAAGGACTAATCTCTCCTGGCCACATGCTCTAAGTAAGTAAATAGAACTGAGACATAAATATTTGTATATTAATGTTCATAGCAACATTATTCACAAGAGCAAGAAAATGGAAACAGCCCAAAATGGCTGGTTGAAGAAACTGTAATACATTCATACAATAGAATGCTACACAGAACTCAGGATTAATGATTTTGAAAAATGCTATATAACATGATAGAGGCTGGAGAGGATTATGTTGAGTGAACTAACTCAGTCTCTTAAGGACAAACACTGCGTAAGACTTTTGTACTAAAAATAGAAGGATAACTAGTAAGATGTGTTCAGAAGTCCAAAGAGAGAAAGGGAGGGAGGAGAGGAATCATTTGCAGAGTTTGGTGGCCAGGGGCATAGGAAGAAGGAATTAGGAAAGATTCCGTGGCAGGAACTGAAAAGATGGGCTACTAGTAGTCATAGATCAATGGTAATTAATTTTATAAAACACAATATATGGAATGATTGTATGAAACAAAGTGAATTAAAGAGTGTGAGAAACACAATATATATAAATGAAGCACAATGTAAGTGAATTTTTTTTATGCAAGCCAAAACAAAATTAAAATAACTAAATAGAAAAAAAAAAAAAGAAAGAGAAGTCCCTCAATGAATACAGTGACTACAGCAATGGAATCAAGCCTATCAGAGACGATGAAGATGAAGTTCAGATCTGTTGTTCAGAAGGTTGCAATGAGTCACACTTGACTGGACAATGCCTAACAACAAGCACAGGCATGTGATAAAAGATAAAGCCAACAAGTAGGAAAATCATTTTTTTAATTTCATCTTCTCTGTCACACATGTCATCTCTGAAGTCAATAAGCAAACTAACCATGAGATTACTAATGCATACTAATTAATTAGGGACTCTGGTGGCTCAGTGGTAAAAAGTTGTGCTGCTGACTTTAAGATACACAGTTCAACTCCAGTAACCGCTCTGGGGGAGAGAAATGGACAATCTCTTCCCACTAGATTTATCTTTGAAAATTTGCTGTAAGGTCAGTCTTTAGTTGATTCTGACTCGAAAGCATACAATAACAAAATAATTATTTACAAATCTATAATGTACAATCTCACACGTTTTCACCACACTAAAATGTCTGCTTATATGTATGACTGTCACCTGTCCCTCTCCTGTCCTTACAACATGTTCCTAGAGAATCAAAGACTCTTTAAATTTACAATACCTTGGAAGGACAGAGTACCCAGTAAACAAGGAAAACATGCGTCTACATACTAATCTACAAAAAGCAATTTCACAGTTTGTCTTCTAACTTGTTTAGAGTCAATCAGGACCTGGTGTGTGGGCTTTGTATTTAAAAATTGGTTGGGCCCTCAGCCTGTGGCCCTCAGGCTTGGTCTTAATTGTGTTTGAGATGAGCATTCTTCTAAGTAGTACAGGACGGTTCTGTCAATTTGCTGACCTAAGGTAACTTGGGGGTTGTTGTGATGCTGAACGCTGTGCCACTGCCGTGTCAAATGCCATAATAGTTACCCATGCCGGAGAGTGTTTGGTGGAGCTCTCAGACTGAGACAGGTTTGAAAGTAGGAGTGGCATCCAGTTCCTCAAGAACATGCCTCTGGAAACTCTTAGAACATAGAGAAACAATGATAGTTCTAGAAGAGGGTTCCCGTCTTTTGTTCATAGAGTCGCTATGAAATGCGCTTGACTCCATAGCACTTAACAACAACAACAACAATATTAATTAGTTTTATTTGATTTTATATATCTGTTGTGTGATACTGAGTTTGTTCATTAAAATCAAACTCAAACTCAATGAGTTAGAACCAACTCATAGCTGACCCTCCCCAATAGGTTTCTGAGCTTATAAATATCATAGGAGACAGCTCCATTTTCTCTCTCAGAGCCACTGGTCAATTCCTGCTGCCAGAAAGGCACCATCCTTACTTTATCAGTGCAAGACGGCCAGCAGAATTCCCCAAGTTTACTCTTATTGGTACTATCTAGAAATATGCAATAAGGTTTTATAGGCTGCATTTCTTACCAAGCAGGTTGTCTTTTGCAGGACTCTTGCTGTATTTAGACTGTCAAGCCTATTCAGTTAGCAGCCTAGATATTGAATAATGTCATGTGTACTTTTTTGTTTAGAGCCTTTTTTCAAATATTTTCCTTATAAATGTTGATGTATAAGATTGTCATCATCACCTGTAAGGAGCTGGGGGCCATATTTTGTATCATGAACACTGGATAGTTGAATATCACTCTCCTCTTTCAAATCCTTGGCAACACTGTGTCCCACAAGGACATTAGTTCTTCTAGATTTGATTAGAAAGCTTATGATTTACTATCTCACAAAAGTAAACAAGAGGACCAACACAAGCTCTATTATGCCATCACCAACATGACATTCACTCAAAAGAGCCATAGATGCTATGGTAGCCTCGCACCACACAGAGCTGCTCTACTGTACTTCATTTCCTTGCCTGTCAGCCAGGCTTCTACTGAGGCAAGATGCCTGGGCTTTCTGAAACCCCACGGTGGATTGTGTACAATGTGAATATTGTATGCAATATGCCCACAATGATTGGTTTGGATATAATGTCTTTCTTTCTTTTTTAATTTTACATTTATTTACATACAGAATTTGCATATATTTTGTTTTACTACATCCTTCATTCACCTTGTGTTTCTTATTTATTATGTTTTATAATCTTCTCATTTATTATGTTTAAAAAATCAATCACCGTTTACATGCCCATCATTACCCCATCTTTTCAGATCCTCACTGGATCTTTCCCTTTTCCTTTACCTCCCCTCTCTCCATGCACCAATTTGTGTGATCCTATGGTTTCCTCTGCCCCCATTACCCCTGTTTCCACCCCTTCTCCCTGTGGATCCCCACACATGTTTTGCCAGTTATCCTGTTTTTATAATAATAGCCTGACAAAAAAAATAGCCTGACGTAGTGTATATCCTTATAAAATTGATTTAGTTCACTCAGCAGAATACCCTCCAGTCTTTCCCAAGTTAGGTAGTAATTTTCAAAATTGTTGCTCCTGGGTGCTACGTAGTATTACATCATGTGAATTTACATCAATTTCTCAAACCATATGATTGTGCTTGGAGAGTTGGCTATTTTCATGTTCTTGCAATTGTAAATAATGCTGCTGTGCAAATTGGTGTCCAAATTTCCATTTGTGTCTCAGTTCTAATTTCTTTAGGGTATATTTCTAAAAGTAGAATAGATATATCACAGGGAATTTCTATTTTCAGGGGTTTTTTTAGGAAATGCCAAACTGCCTTTCAGAGAGGTTGTACCATTTTACAATCCCACCAACAGTGTATGATAGTTCCTGTCTCTCCATATCCTCTTCATCATTTGTTTCCTGCTATCTTGATACCCATTGCCACTGCTACTGGAGTGAAATTGTATCCCACTGTGGTTTTGATTTGCATCTCTCTTACTGCCAGTGATTTTTAGTACTGGTGATTTTAGAATGTCTCCTTCTGTGAAAAGTTTTTCCATGTTTCTTGCTCATTGTGTAATGGGGTTATCAGTCTCTTTCTTGTGGAGGGCCTGTTGTAATCTGTAAACTTTTGTCATGGGACCCTTGTCTGAGATGGTATTGCCAAATGTTTTTCTGGTCAGTTTGTTGGTTTGTTGTCAGGAGTTTGTTGGGGTTTTTCACCCCCCATCCTATTGAGAAAAGTTTTGATGCACACAGGGATTTAATCTTTAGATGGTCTAATTCAACAATTTTATCCTCTCCTTCTTGGGTATTTCTGGCTGTACTTGACAGCCTTTTTATATCACAAACAAAGCCTTCTAAGCTTGGTACCAATTTGTCTCTTACGATTTTTGTGGTTTGGAGTTTATGTCTAGGTCTCTGATCCATTTTGAGTTTATTTTTGTCTGTAGTGAGAAGTGTGATTCTTGTTTCAGCTTTTTAAAGGTAGCAGTCCAATTCTACCAGACCATGTGCTGAAGAGGTTGTCATTTCCACATTTGATAGATTTTGTTTCCTTGTCAAATATCAGCTGACCATAGGTAGTGTTGTTGTTGTTATGTGCTGTTGAGTTGCTTTCAACTCATAGTGACGCTATGTACAAAAGCCCTATACCCTACTCTATCCTCTGCCAATCATATTGTGTTAGAGGACACACCTACTTCCATTACCCTGTTCACTGAATCGATCCATTTCATCAAGGGTCTTCCTCTCCTGTGCTGTCCCTTTACTCTCCCATACATGATGTCCCTCTCCAAGGACCATCCCTCCTTGCAACATATTCAAAATGTGTGAGACGAAGCTACATAATCCTTGCCTCCAAGGAACAGCCCAGTTTCACCCTCTCCAGGATGAACCTGTTTGTTCTCCTAGCCATCCATGGTATATTCAACACTTCTCCAGCACCACAGCTTAAAGGCATTAATTCTGTGTCTCTGGAAACTAAAGTACATCTGATACAGGCCATGGTCTTTGCAATCGCTTGTTAAGCATCAGAGAGTTGGACAATGACTAGGGAGGTTAGAAGGAGAATTGATGCCTTTGACCTGTGGTGCTGGAGAAGAGTATTGAATGTACCATGGACTGCCAAGAAAACAAACAGATTCATCATGAAGAGGGTTAAAACGGGCTACTCCTTGGAGGCAAGGATTCTGGGGCTTCGTCTGACATACTTTGGACATGTTGTAAGGAGGGAAAGGTCCTTGAAGAGGGACATCATGCTTGGGAGGGTGGAGGGACAGCGCAGGAGGGGAAGACCCTCTATGAGGTGGATTGATTCAGTGACTGGGGTAATCGGG
>NW_006399771.1:10590413-10598551 GCF_000299155.1 Elephantulus edwardii
ATGCTTGGGAGGGTGGAGGGACAGCGCAGGAGGGGAAGACCCTCTATGAGGTGGATTGATTCAGTGACTGGGGTAATCGGGTTGGGTGTGTTAGAGGCAGTGCGATTGGCATAGGATAGAGCAGGGTTTAGGGCTGTTGTACGTAGGGTCACTATGAGTCACGACTCGACGGCACATAACAACAACAACATCATCACTAGTCATTGCCCAGCTTTCTGATGCATAGCACGCAATTGTGAAGACTATGGCCTGGATCAGGCACACCTTAGTCTCCAGCCTGATGTGGTTGCTTTTCAGTACTCTGGAGAGGTCCCTGACAGCTGGTGTTCCCAATGCAATTCATCTCTTGGTTTCCTAAATGCTGGTACCAAGAGAGTTGTTTGTGGAGCCAAACAAAAACTGTCAAAAATTTCGATCCATCATGATACTGCCATTTGGCCCAGTGGTGAGAATCTTTGTTTTCTTGATGTTGAGCTTCAATCCATATTGAAGGCTGCAGTCCTTGATCTTCTACAACAAGCTCTTCAGGTCCTCCTCAGTTTTAGCAAGCAGGGTTGTGTCATCTGTATAACACAGGTTGTTGATTAATCTTCCTCTAATCCTGCTGCCACATTCCTATTCCCCATATAGATTGGAAATGTATGGAGACAAGAGGTAGATAGGTTATTTTCTGTGTTCCCAATTCTGTTTAATTGGGCTAATGCCTGTAATTGTCCCAGTACCGTACTGTTTCAGTTATTACAGCTGTGTAGAAGCTTTTGAGAGTGCTATGCCTTCCACTTCATTCTAGTTTTTCAGAAGTGCTTTGCGTATTCAGGGTCTCTTTCCTCTCCAAATAAACTTGACATTTGACTTTTTTATCTCCATTTAAAATGAATATGGTATCTGTGTTGGGACTGCATTGAACATGTAGATTGTTTTTGGTAGGATTGTCATTTTCATTATATTAAGTCTTCCTATCCAAAAAAAGGGAACATTTAGTTAGGTCTTTTATTGTTTCTTACAGAAATGTTTTGTAGTTTTCTTTCTATAGGTCTTTTGTGTCTCTGAAAGACCCCCGAACTGGTGGTCCTACCCCGAGCGGACGGCAAAGACTCAAGACTCCAAGTTACCGGCTTGATGCAACAGCATGAGGAGAGGTTTATTGCGGAGCTGCGGGCCGACACGTATCTCTCGCAGGAGATAGAGGAGTCGACTTCGAGCAGACAAAGTTGGCTCTTTTTATACACTTTAGGGGGATACAACTGGGTATCAGCTTCTCATTGGGTGATGAAAGCACAGTTTGAATTCATTGGTTCGGTTTTTGCTCATGGTTTACACAGCATATTTGCACGTAGCACATGTGGCAGTTAGACAGATCTTAAGTCATTAGCATATTTGCCCAACCTTGGTGGTTAGCCATTCCCTGGAATATTAACTATAGGGTGGTTTCACAAATTCTTAAGCATACAATGAGTTCAAACTCCAAGGCAGTGGAAAAGCACAAGACACATTGGTTATCAGTCGGGAAACAAAGGCACATGGGTTATCAGTCGAGAAACATCTGCTTGTTTGCCCTACCCTGTAGTTAGCCATTCTCGAACTACTGTTGCCCTGGGATCAGACTTTTCTTCCTGGAACACTGGGTGTGAGGCTCTACCCGGGACAATGGAAAAATTCCTGATTTTAACTTAGCTGAGAACTATAGAAACCTGAGTTTAATTCAGCTGAGAACTATAGAAACCTGAGTTTAATTCAGCTGAGAACTATAGGGGCCATTTTAATTTTAATCTTTCATCTCTAGTTAGGTTTATTCCTTAATATCTTAGTTAGTTGGTGATTACTGTTGTAATTGGTATTGCTTTCTTATTTTCCTTCTCTGTTTTTATTTTTTGCTGTAGAAGAATCCCACAAACTTGTGTATACTGATCTTTTATCCTGCCACCCTCCTAAATTGGTCTACTTGCTCTAAGAGTTTTTTGGCTGAGTCCTTGTGTTTTCTGTGTAGACTATCATACCATAGGCACATAGACAGTTTCGCCATTTCTTTGCTAATCTGGATGACTTTCATTTTCTTCTCTTGCTGTATTGCCCTAGCAAATATTTCCAACAAAACATCGAATAGGAGTGGTGACCAAGTGCATCCTTGTCTATTCCCTATTTGCAAGTAGAAAGCTTTTAGTCTTTGTCCACTGAGAATGATACTGGGTCTTAGTTCTGGAT
Organism: Elephantulus edwardii; assembly: GCF_000299155.1. NCBI lineage: Eukaryota > Metazoa > Chordata > Mammalia > Macroscelidea > Macroscelididae > Elephantulus > Elephantulus edwardii. The sequence continues at coordinate 10,592,616 of NW_006399771.1, forward strand.
TTATACTTTTCAAAATGTTGGGAATATTTCTTTCTATTCCTATTTTTCTGAGTGTTTTAATCAGAAAGTTATGTTAGATTTTACCAAAGGCTTTTTCTGCTTCAGTTGCTAGGACAATGTGGTTTTTGTTATTGTCTTTGTAAATGTGTTGAATTACGTTGTTTGTTTTTCTTATGTTAAATCATCCTTGCATATCTGTTATGAATCCCTCTTGGTCATGATGAACTCCTTTTTTGTATATGCTGTTGCATTGTCTTGGCTAGGGTTTTGTTAAGGATTTTTGCATCTAATTTCATAAGAAATATTGATCTGTAGTGTTTATTTGTGTTTTGTAATATCTTTGCCTTGTTTCAGTATTAGGGTTATATTTGCTTCACAAAGTCAGTCTGGGAGTGATCCTTCTTTTTCCTTTTAATAATTTAAGTAGAATTGGTGATAGGTCTTCTTTGAATATTTGGTAGAATTCAGCCTTGAAGCCATCTGGTCCAGATGAAATATTTTTTCGAAGGACTAGTACCTCCTAACATTATGCTTAAAGTATGTGAGATGAAGTTTCATCAGCCTTGTCTCTAAAGGAGCACCTGACTGATTGTCTTCTAAGAGAGGTTTGTGCGTTCCTTTGGCAGTCCATGAGATAACCATTGCTCATCAACATCACAATTGAAAGACACCAATTCTTTAAATTCAGTTTTTCTTGTTCAGCTTTCACAAATGTGTGAAGCAAGTGAAAACACTATGGCTTTGGCTAGGCACACCTTAGTCTAAACTGATATCTTTACTCTTAAATACTGTAAAGAGTGTTTTTCTATCCTCCCAAGAATGAGTACTCAGAAATTATACTAAGTAATAAGTATAAAATCATCAAGCTAGAGCTTAATTGTTCATACTTACTTGATTGGAAGAAAACTATCTCTCCCATTATTTTATCCCTGAGGCCCAAAATATCTTTTTCACCAGTGGAATTTCCTGGCATACTTTGGCATTATCTCTCAAAAAGTGGATCTAAAAAGAAAACAATATGGCTTTGTAAACTTTCTGACTCTCCTGCTTTTCCATGTAACTATTCAATAAGGATTAAACTATATAGAGGGTTGTTTGGATTTGTTTTGTTTTGTTTTGTTTTGTCTTCTGGACTTGATAATGTAGGCATTTAACAATGAGGAAGAAAAACATTAAAGACATTTATCTTTGTCATTCACTTTTTTTGGGGGGGGTGCTAATTTTTGACCACAGGCTAAGAAACCTCATTTTGACTTTCTTAGTATTGAACTTTCTCTGATTCAGCCCTTTTCTGTCTTTGGTTTGTTTGTTTTCTAGGGGCACAATAACAAATTAATGCAGAGTGAATTAAACTACACAACAAGAAGTTTATTATCTTCAAGTTTATAGGCTAGAAGTGTGACATGCCTCACTTGGCTAATATCAAGATATTGGCAGATCTGCATTGTGTTTGGAAGCTATAAGGGAAATTCTATTCGCTTGTCCTTTTCAGCTTCTGGAGGCCACTCACATTTCTTACTTTAGGCCCTGTTGCTCTGTGTTGGAAGCCAGAAGCATTGTATACCTAAGCTTTTCCAACTTCCAGAGTTCCACTTTCCTTTGTCTAATTTTCTGTTTTTCTCCCATGCAATTTAAGCCTTAGAAATCTAAGGGAAAATCAGCTATGCCTCACTGCCATCTCAACAGTGAGATTATTGAGTGTCTACCATGGATAAGAATCTTTGTGATTATATCAGGGTAACCTGCATAATGCAGGATACATTTTGTGTTTTAAAGTCAATCAATTAATAACTTTAAATCCTCTCTGCTGTGCACTCTAGTACAATCACAGGTTCTGGAAATTACACGTGAATCTGTTTGGGAAACGATTATTCTGTAAGAGGATCCTGGGCTCTCCTCACCCTATCATATTTCTCAAGTTTACATTATTTAAGCATAGCTCCTTAGGCATAATACATGCCAGTGAATGGCTGTTGAGTTACATGAAGTGTTATCTTTTAAAGAAAAACAAAAAGTATTCAATCCATATGTAAAGAGCAGCATAAGATTTGTTAGTACTGTGAAATTATTCCTTTTAACTTCTTCCCCCGCCCCTTTTTTAGGCGTGTAAATTAAATGTTACAAACTCTGGGAAATATTCCATAATATATCATTTCAGAAAGAAAATCAATATATGTTTGGCTTATTATAACTACTAAGTAGGTAATCCAACAAAAGCAATTTCCTAACCTTTAAAGAAGAGAAAAAGTGATTAAAAAAATAGATTTTATATTTAAAAATTACCTGCTTTGGCCTTCAAGTTCTTCTCTTCTGTTAGTCTGCCAGGTTCAACAATCTTATCACTGTAGATCTCAGAGAGTGAAAAAGAATTTATGCATATTTATATAGATATTTCACCAAGAATAAGCAGGAACAAATTATGGTGGTCAACCTAAATCTCAGACTAATTCAATCTTGAATTTATCATATGGTTACTGTATTTTAGAAAGTTCAAAGAGGAAAAATGAAAAATAAACTAACTGCAGGGATGTTTAAATAATGCAAAACCTGGCAAAATGCAACATGGTTTAGAGCAAAAAGGAGGAATTCAAATTTCATTGCTTGTTTCCTCGCAAATAATATCCTTGATGGAGTTCACACATTTCAACATTTGCCAACTATATATGAGTGCCACCATTATTTGGCTATCCAAGAGAATTTCATCAATCACTATCCTCTGGTCTAGACGTTATTTACTCAGGTAGAGAAGGTTTAACAATCTAGCTCTGTGGAGAGAATGGCTGTGATTTACCATCAATTTTCCCATTTCTAGCTGTGTGATCTTGGCAAATCTCTTTATATTTCTTTGCCTCAATTTTCTTATGTGTAAATGGAGAATAATAATGGTATCTTCAAGAAAGGATTGCTTTAGGATTCAATATGCTAATGCTTGCAAAGCATGGAAGAGAGTCTCATTAAAGGTTATCTGGAAGATTAGGCAGTAGAATCAAGGAAGAAATATGAATGTATAGATTCTGCACCCTACATAAAAATATAATAATACTATTTCTAAATGCTACAGTTTGAAAACTTAGATTTTTGGTGCTGAATGCTTCAAACCTCTTAGGATGGTCTTGAAATTCAGATGGAATAGATTCAAGAAAATATCTTGGCTCACATGGACTTATTTTCATTTTCTTCAGCCTCAATTTGAACTTGCACATGAACAACTGATGGTCTGACCCACACTCCATCTGGCCTAGTTTGGACTGCAGATGTTGAGCTTCTCCAAGAATTTCTTCCTTAGATATAGACAGTCTGATTGTTATGCAGCCCATGAGGTAAGATCTATGTATGAAATCATCATTTGTGTCTTTAAAAAATATTTGTGATGAGTAAACCACTAAAAATACAAAATTCAATCATTTTATTTCCAGGCTCATTTCTATCACCAAACCCATATTTTCCAACTACTATTCTATCTTCTCTGTTTCCAACTTTTGCATTCCAGTCACCAGTTATCATTAAAACATCTTTTTTGCCTCATCAGTCAATTTTGACCACAAGATTTGGTAAAAATTCTCAATTTTTTCCTCTTTGGTTCTACATATAGGAGGGTATATTTGAATTAAGCCATATTAATGGGTCTTCCTTGTGTGCATATGGATAATATCCTACCACTCACAGAGCTTTATTTCAGGATAGAACCTTAATGTGGATGTATCAAGGATATCACTCATGAAGAAAGCAAAAGGTTACTCTACAAAGACAGAGGAGAAAGGAAAAAAAAGCCTAAATGGATGTTGTAAGATCACTGAGGGACAGAACCCAGTTCAGTCCAAGAAAGGCAGTTTATTGAGGAGAAACTGTCACTGTCGGGTTGACTCTCAAGTAGGAGACCAGCCCCCAACAAAAGTTAGAGGGAGGTTTATCATTTCACAAGGGACTCTGTAAAGGGAACGCTTACAGATGCTTCCTTCAAGATCAGGAAGTGGGCTGGGGTCTCAGATTGCTATTCATGGGGGAAAGAGGGGTAGGGTAGTTTTACAGAGAGAAAAAGCACAGCTGCTGTTTGATGTAATTGGATTATCTTAGTACCCACTCTGGGAGAGGAAGCAAAGTCCCAACAGATGTCAGAAGAGACTCTAAAAATTGCAATAGAGCATTGAGAAACTGAAACAAAGGGAAAAATGCCAAAGTAAAATTGCTAAACAGAAGCTTTCAAAGGTCAGCTTTAGAGGATAAAAAAGCCAGACTATTATAATGGAATGTGCAGAGGGCTGGAATTGGAGAATTAAAAGAGAAGAACTCACTCTACACTTCTCAAGCTGAGAGAAAAGAAAAACACATTTAAGCCTTGAGTCACAATACTGAAAGATTCCATGTGGCCTTCAGGTCTGGTTTCAATTGTTTTTGGTCAAACATTCTTCTAAGTGGTATAGCACTGGTATGTCTATTTGCTGTAAAAAGATAACTCAATGTCGCTGTGATGCTAAACACTGTGACACTGATGTGTCAAATATGATACTGTTTACCCATGGTGGACAGTATATGGCAACACACCTAGATTAAAATAGGCTTGGAAGCAGGTGTGGCATCCACTTCTGAAATAGCTTGCCTCCGGAAACTTTATAAACTTGGAGAAATGATGAAAGTTATACAAGTGTTCAGGTCTTTCGTTCATAGGGTCACTATGAGTTGTCTACCACTTGATGACATTTAATGACAACAACGACAACATTGACAATGTATTGAATGACCCAGAAAGCGTCAAAACAAGATGGAGGGAATAAACAGAACCAATCACTATGCCAAAAAGAAGTTATTAACACAGGAAAAATTTCGGGAAATACCATAATAGCAGGAACCAATGGTAATGAAGGAGAAAGTGGAACCTACATTGAAGGCATTGGCAAAAATTAAGGCGCCAGGAATCAACAGGATACCAATTGACTTGTTTCAATTAACAGATGCAGCCTTGGATGCTCTCACCAGATTATGCAAGAAAATTTGGAGGACTGCTTTCTGGCCAACAGATTGAAAAAGGTCCATATTAGTTCCGTTCCCATTCTCAAGAAAGGTGATCCAACTGAATATGAAAACTATCAAACAAAATTAATATTGCAAGCAAGCAAAATACTTCTGAAGATAGGGCACAACCTGAAGTTTAAGCATGATTTAGAAGAGGCCATGACACTAGGGAAATCATTGCTGATGTCAGAGAGATCATAGCTGAAAGTAAAGAATACTGGAAGAACATCTGTTTATGGTTTATTTACTATGCAAAGGCATTTAACTATGTGAATAATAATAGGTTATGGGTGTTCAAATAAAAGATGTTGCCCTTAGATGTGCTCACCAAGTTGTGCCAAGAAATCTGGAGGACAACCACTTGGCCAACTGACTGGAAGAGATCTATATTTGTACCCATTTCAAAGAAAGGTGACCCAACAGAGAGTGGAAATTAACGAACAATATCATTGATATCACATGCAAGCAAGATTCTGCTGAAGATAAGTGAAAACAAATGGAACAGCATATCAACAGAGAACTGCCAAAAGTGCAGGCTGGGTTTAGGAGAGGTCATGGTGCTACGGATATTGTAGACAATGTTAGATGCATCTTGACTGAAAGTAGAGAGTACAGAGGGATTTCTATTTGTGTTTCCTTAATTATGCAAAGGCGTTTGACTGTGTGGATCACAACACATTGTGACTGACTCTGAGAAGAATGGGAATCGCAGAACACTTGATCATGTTAATGTGAAACCTATACTTGGCCAGGAGGCAGTCCTCAGAATAGAGCAAGGAAACACTGCATGATACAAAATTGGGAAGGGTGTACGCCATGGAGGTGTCCTATCCCCATACCTTTTCAATCTATATGCAGAGATTATCCAGGAGGCTGGGCTATATGAGGAGAAATGTGGCATCAGGATTAGTGGAAGATTCATCAAC
>NW_006399771.1:10599986-10611290 GCF_000299155.1 Elephantulus edwardii
ACTTGAAGTAGTTGCTGAAGATCAAAGAAGAAGCCTTCATTACGGATTATGTGAATCTATCTAACAACAATAGTTTAAAGTGCTTACTAATGACTCCAATTATAATTCAGAATTGTAGAGTTACTATATCATTTATCATTACCACATAGAAAGTTTAACAGGATAATCCTTTAATTGCACTTAAGTTTAATTATACACACTTTAATTGCTCTAAAATCTTGCTTTTGTAATAAAGTAGATGGTTACCAAGTAATTTTATGAATATACAAACTAAAGTTAATGATGACAAATAAACCCAAAAAAAAAACTCAAACACATGAGTCCCCTCAAATTCATAGTGAGTGTTAGGACAAACTAGAACTGACCCTTGGGTTTCCTCCTCTCTCATTTTTCTCCCATGAAGCTATCAGTGGGTGAATAATTTTGGGTTACTATGTCTGAGGATTTAACCATTGTTTTACCAGGCTCAGCAATGACAAACATTATATTAACTTTAAATTGAAATTCAGTGTAATAGTCTTCCTCAAAAAATCTTCCTTATATTAAAACAGAATGCAAAAGGATTTTCTACTTACATGACATTTGAAATGACATCTGTCTTTGTTGTTGGTAGATGCTGTTGAGTTTACTCCCACTCATAACAACCCTCTGAACAACAGATTGAAACTTTGCACTATCCTGTGCCATCCTTATGATCTCTACCATGCTCAAGACGCCCACATGCCACTTCTCCTCACTTCTCAATAAACCCTAGAAAGCAGAAATGAAAGCGTATAAAAATATTGTAAATAAAAACTGTATCAGATTACAATCTCTAAATATCTTGAGTTATCTTGGTTCACCAATTTGTCACTTATAGAGAATAAGTATTTAATTTTTGAGAAAGAAAACTATCTTGGAAAACATGTAACCAGAATTCTACTTAGGATTGAAATGATGAGACGTCTTCATTTTTTTTGTATAATAAAAGATTTAATTTTAATTGAATTTGTAATGAAAGTTTACAGAAAAGTTGGATTTTAATTTATTCTTTGTTGCGTATTTTCATCCCACCCTCTCCCTCAGTTCACTTCCTTCCTTTCTTTTTTTTTAATATTCATTCATTGTTGCACAATTTCCTCCCTCTTCCCCTGCTCTTTCCCTCCCAAGTCTACTTTGCAATGTACCTCTTATTCTGGACTGTTGTCATACATATAATGCCTAATCATATATTCCTTTTAAACAATTATTTCCTTCATAAGTTCCAATACAGCGCTCATTATCTGCCCACTCTTTTCCTATTCTCCTCCAACCCCCCATGCCAGTTCTGCTTTATTACAGTGTTCTTAAATACTCTTGTGTGTGTTATTAGGAGGAGTGAGGCTCCAGAGAGAGACATGGTGCTAGGTAAAATAGAAGGTCAATGAGAAAGAAAATACTCATGATATGGACTTATACAATGTCTGTAACAATGGGCTCAAGCACAGCAACAAGTGTGAAGATGGCTCAAGACTGAGAGTGTTTAAATTGTTTATAGGTTAACTATAAGTTGGAAACAATTTGATTGCATCTAACAAGAAGTGAGTGAGCTCTGGTGGCTTGTTGTTTGCTGTTGTGGTCACGTGTCATCAAGTCAACCTCAATTTCTAGAGACCCTCTGCACAATAGCTCTGAACCTTGCACTATTCATGGCCAATCTCACAGTCTCTGACACACTTACTCTCATTACACCAGTTATGGTGTCAATTCATCTCAACTGAAGTCTTCTCCTTTTGTGTTGACCCTTTACCCTTTTAAACGTAGTATCCTTCTCCAAGGAATTGGTGTCTCTTGGCAACATGCCGAAAGTATGTGAGAGGAGCCCTCAAAATCCTTGCCTCCAAAGAGCAGCCTGGTTTCACCCACTCCAGGACTGACTCATTTTTTATTTTGGCAGTCCATAGTATGTTAAATATTCATCTCCAGAACCATAGCTTCAAGGCATCAATATTTCTTCTGTAATCCTAATTCATTGTTCAGCTCTCTGATGCATAGCAAGTAGTTACCAAGACTATGGCTCGAATCAGACACACCTATGTCTCTACACTGACATCAATGCTTATCAACACTATGGAGAGGTCCCAGGCAGCAGATTTTCCTAAGGCAATTCATCTTTGATTTCCTGACTGCTGGTTCCAAGAGTGTTGATTGTGGACCTGAGCAAGCTGCAATTGTTAACAATCTCATTTTTTTAGTGTTAAGCAATTGCTCTGTCTACACAAATGTATGTGGCTCAATTCTATCAGCTACTCTGCCCGAGAAAAGTCAGCAGTCTCCTCCCCTGCATCTAACTGCCTCTGAGAAAAACACTGCAGAGGGTCAGCTATGGCTGGATTCCCAATCAAGGATACATAAAGCAACAAGAAGTAATAACTATAATCTACTTTTTGTAAACATGTGTATATGTTGTTGTTATTGTTGTGTCATCGAGTAGCTTGTGACTCATAGCAACCTATGCACAACATTTCTAAACCCTGCTCTATCCCTTGCCAATCGTATTGTCTCCAAGACACCTATCCTTATTAACCCAGTGACAGAATCAATCCATCTCATTGAGGGTCTTTCTCTCCTGTGCTGTCCCTCTACCCTCCCAAGGATGACATCCCTCTCCAAGGACTGGTTACTCCTTCCAACATGTCCAAAGTATGTCAGATGAAGCTTCAGAATCCTTGCCTCTAAGGGACAGCCTGGCTTCACACTCTCCAGGATGAAATTGTTTGTTATCCTAGCAGTCCATGGTATATTTAATACTCTTCTCCAGCACCACAGCTCAAAGGCATCAATTCTCCTCCTATCATCTCTAGCCATTGTCCAGCACCAGCGCTCAAAGACATCAACTCTCCTTCTAACTTCCCTAGTCATTGTCCAGCTCTCTGATGCATAGCAAGTAATGGCAAAGACCATGGCATTTATCAGGCACACCTTAATATACAGACTGACATTGTTGCTCCTCAGTATCTTGGAGATGTCTCTGACAGCAGACTTTCCCAATGCAATTCATCTTTTAATTTCCTGGCTGCTGGTACCAAGAGCGTTGATTGTAGAGCCAAGCAAACTGAAGCTATTAGTAATCTTAATCTCTTCTCCATCTATCATGATGCTGCCAATTGGCCTAGTGGTGAGAATCTTTGTTTTCTTATGTTGAGCTTCAATCTATATTGAAGACTGAAATCCTTGACTTTCTGCAACAAGTGCTTCAGGTCCTCCTCAGTTTCAGTAAGCAGGGTTGTATCATCTGCATAACGCAGATTGTTGATGAGTCTACCTCCAATCCTGGTACCACATTTCTCCTCAAAGAGTCCAGCCTCCCAGAGAATCTGTTTTGCATATAGATTGAAAAGATATGATACATCCTTGACACACACCCTTCCCAATATTAAACCATGCAGTGCTTCCTTGCTCTATTTATGACTGCCTCCTGGTCCAAGTTTCACATAAGCACAACAAAGTGTTCTGGATGTTCTTCTCAGAGTCAGCTACAGTTTATTGTGATCCACACAGTCAAATGCCTTTGCATAGTCAATAAAACACAGACAGGCATTCCTCTGGTACTCTGTGTTTTCACCTCCTGTGACCACCAACAAAGAGCCCTGTTTGTAGAGTATATGGCAGTTCTAGTCACCAAGTGTTCTTTGGGAGGAAGATGGGCTGTTTTCTCCTGTAAAAGCTTACAGCTTCAGAAATCCAATGACAGGTCACTATGAGTGATTTCTGACTCAAAGTGACCTGTTATTGGATTTCTGAAGTTGTAACCATTTATAGGAGAAGACTGACCATCTTTGTCCCCCAAAATAATTGGTGAACTAGAACTGCCATATACTCTACAACCAGGGCTCTTTTTTGGTGGTCACAGGAGGTGCAAATACACACACATCACAACAGATGAATACCAGAGTTTTCTTTTAGAGAATTGTGAGAAGCCAGAACAATTGGTTCTACTCACTTCCAAGCAACACTGAAAAAATCCAACAGAGCATTTATCATTCAGAATTTTGCACCTGGGAATTGTCAGATGCAAATTCATAGTATTTGGTGCCAACTACAAAGTAGTGTGCATAACTGTTTAACAATTGGCTGTGCAGGGGGGAAAATCCCAGTTGCATGGCTTGCTTACTCCTATTCTCCAATCATAGCTGATTAGAAATTATAATGTAACAGCAAAATCCTGATTTACAGTTAAAAGTTTGAGTCGTTTTGTGCTGTTGAGTTGGAACCAACTCATAGTTGACCCTCAGATTGTTTTCAGAGGTTGTAAATCACAAGAAGAATCAGTCAGTCTTTCTCCTGTGAAGGAGCTGGTGGATTCAAATCACCCACTTTTGGGTTGGCAGCACAATTCCTCACCATTAGGCAGCCAGAACACCCTAAAAGTTTGAGTATGGAGCCCTAAAAATGGCGAAGCTTCAATTTTTTGAGCTGCTTAGTCAATATTAAGGGACTTTGACTTTACTGAGTCCTACCCAAATTCATGAACAGAATAATTTATTATTCTTAAACTGCTATATTTTGGAGCATGTTTTGTTATGAAGTAATAGGCAATCTCGAGCTCTAGCTTTTAGTGGTAAGGAGTCGCGCTGTAAGCAAAAAGTCACTTGTTCAGTGGAAGAAAGACGGGCAATTTCCTCCCATGCAATCAACTGCCTCTGGAAACCTGCTGGAGAATCAGATATGAGTTAGTTCCAACTTGATGGTACACAGTAGTAGCTGGGTAATAGGTCACATACTCTTCCCTTATGATTCTATGTGGTTATCACGAAATTATTTCCTACTCATATGTATATCTCACAATTTAGTTAAGATCTTGCCACAATATGGGTATAACATCAATATTTATTGATTGGGTGGGGGGCATCTCTTGCTCATAGTCCACTAGAATTTGGCTGACCTAGAATTTAAAAAGGCGGTAATGCCTGGCTATGTCTGCAGGCTGATGACTATTGGAAATTGGTGTTATGTTGTTAGGTAGATTCTTGCTCCTTGCTGAGAGGTAATGTATGCGCAGGGTTCTTTTGACTTTAATTTTACCCCAAGAGGGAATCAGCAGTTTGGACTTACCAGATGGCTTGGGGGTCTCTGGCTTATAGTCCACCAGCATTTGGGTGTGCTAGAATTTAAAAGTGTGGTAGGCCTCTTGAGTCCATGGCACTTGGGCTAAATGGTGGTTTATTTTTGCTGCAATGATGAACAACTGTGCCATAGGGTGACTGTCCATTATTGGTAGTGTTTGGTGGAGCTCCCACATTGATTCAGGTTTGGAAGCAGGAGGGGCATCTGTAAGAGACAAAGAAGGTCAGGGGTTGTATCCTTGGGACGTGGCTGTGTGTCTTGCACATAGAGGTGTCTTCAGAAGCAAGATTGAAAGCAGCTCTGATAAGCTGCTCCTCAGATGCAGTACTCATACATCTTTAGACACTCATTGCTTTGAGAGTAGAAGCAAATGTTCCTGCTCTTGATAAGGTTGTTGCAAATGTAAGAAAGCAGTTTATTAATCCTATTCTTGCTTTTATCTATCTGTGTACTTGGCCCATACTGGCCCTATGAGGTAATCCTTAAAGTTTCCATTTCTCTGTGAACTATTTCTTTGTTTCTGAATGCTAATAAAAGCAGAGGTTCTGGAGTTTATCGGCGCTATCAGCCTGAGAGAGATTTAGCCTTCTGGAACTACATTCTGCTTTGCTAGTTTTCCTTCAGCTCTGCCCACGAGAAACAACAGTCATCCACTTCCTAAACCACGTGACTCTGAAAACTATGAGAGCCCTTGTATTTAAATGTCGGTTGAGCTTGAGGGCCAGTTGCTATTGCTATTGTTATTTCATTTTGGAGGAACATGCTTCTAAATTGTACAGCACACTTCTGTCAATTTGCTGTACTAAGGTAATATGGGTTTGCTGTGAAGCTGAACCTTGTGCCATTGGAGGTCAAATGTCATAAAGACTGCCCAGGGTGGACATTGTTTGGTGGTGGAGCTCCCAGTTTTAAGACTGGTTTGGAAGCAAGAGTGGCATTCATTTCCTAAACCACAAGTCTCTGGAAACTCTATGACCCTGTAGAAATGACGATGGTTATAGAAAGGCTTCAGGCCCTTTATTCATAGGGTCACTATGAGTCATCCTCAACTCGACAGCAATGGACAACAACAACAATATAATAATAAGCAGCAAAGTTTTTCCAATTTTAAGTAAGAAGCTTTATAGTCTTAGTCATAACTGCCAAAATACTGTGACAGTAAATACAAGATCTATTTTAAGAATAAACAGCAATAATTATAGGGCTGGGAAACCCAGGGAAGACAGGGTCATGCCTTCAGGTCCTCTAGAGATATCAGCTAAGGCTTCACAGAGGAAGTAATGGTTGATCTAAGCTGATCTAAGGAACGGCCAGAATTGACTTGGGGTGCGGGGGGGAGAGAAAAGCACGAAAGTGTAAGTAAACAACTTCGTGGGTAAATTCTCTCCTTTTCTTGTGGAAAGGAAACACTTTCCTGGCCATTAATTCACTGCAGTCAAATTAGAATTAACTCATAGCTGATCCTCCATTGAGTTTCCAAGGCTGTAAAATGCGCTAGAGGGAATGATGCTATTTTAAAAACCATTAAAAAAAAAAGTACAGCCATAAAGGTTAAAACACATTGTAAACATTTAAGAATTAATTCTGTATGCCGTTAATTCATTATGGCATTCTTATCTCTAAGATGTATATATAGGGTTATTAAACATCCATTAAAAAATATTTGCCTCGAAAAACTCTATGAACTTAAAGAAAAGATCAAAGTTTCGAGTCAAGACTTTAGTTCATAGGGTTCATGGGTTCTATGAGTCATCTATGACTCGACACCACTTAACAACAACAACAATAATGTGAATATAAAATAAACTAGCTCTTGTTTTTTGTTTGTCGGAAATAAGAACAGTAGTTTCTTGAGGCTCCAAGACCTTTTTTAGTTTGATGTTATTGGAAGGTAAATTTTGGCATCCAAAATAATTTAAAGATAAATGAATAAATGAGGCTGATGCATTATATGCCCCTTTATAACTTTTATAACTAGTGTCATATTTTCCTCCAGAGAGTTTTACACATTTCCATTAGCAATAGATAAATTTCCATTTCCCCACAACATCATCTTGCAGGAAGCTCTCGTGACCTCGTGTATACAATGCTGTGCTACCAACTCAAAAGTGGAAAGTTTTAATCCACCAGCAGCTTCGAGGGAGAAAGACAATCTTCTCCTGCGTGATCTACAGCCTCAGAAAACCCCTTGGAGAGTCAGTTATGAGATAGTTCTGAGGGCGATGGCAATTAATTTTGTGTCATCTATGTAATCTGTTGTTGTTGTTATGTGTCATCGAGTCGCTTGCGACTCATAGCGACCCTATGTACAAGAGCCCTAAACATCATTCTATCCTGTGCCAACCTAGCCATCTCAAACACACTAATTCTCATCAATCTGGTAACAGAATCAATCCATCTTATTGAAGGTCTTCCTCTCCTGTGCTGACCCTCCACTCTGCCAAACATGATGTCCCTCTCCAAGGACTAGTCCCTCCTTGCAATATGCCCAAAGTATGTCAGACAAAGCTTCAGAATCCTTGACTCCAAGGAGCACTCCAGCTTCATCTTATCCAGGACAAACCTGTTTGTTCTCCTCGCAGTCTGTGGTATATTCACCACTCTTCTCCAGCACCATAGCTCAAAAGCATCAATTCTCTTTCTATCATCTTTAGTTACTGTCCACTCTCTGATGCATAGCACGTAATTGCAAAGACAATAGGCCGGATGAGGTGCACCTTAGTCTCCAGCCTGATGTAGTTGCTCTTCAGTACTCTTGAGAGGTCCCTCACAGCTATCTTTCCCAATACAATTCATCTCTTGATTTCCTGGTAATCTGCTACTCAATTTTAAATGTATTTACCAATATGAAACATGTAAAATCATCTGAAGGAGTATAATTAGCATTATCTTATTTCACAAGTTGAAATCTTTTCCTATTCATGATTGTAATTATTATTCTTCTGAACTATAGTTAATGATGTTTGATTTGTGATTTTAGAAAAAGATACTGGATAGCCTCCCTTAAGAACAGACAAATATGCTTTGGAAAAATTGCAGCCAGTTTTCCTTAGAGGCAAGGGTGGTAAAACTTCATTTCACATGCTTTGGACAAGTTTTAAACGAGACCTAAAAAATACGTATTTGGAAAAAAGAAATCATGACATCATGCTTGGGAAGGTAGGGTTAGTAAAGAGAAGACCCTCCAAAAGATGAGTCAACATTTACTATCAATAGGCTCAAGTATGTAAGAGATGATGAGGATACCACAGTATAGGCTCCAGTTCAGTTTTGGGATTCACAGGGATTCTCTGAGTCCTAGTAGACAACATCTAACAATCTAGTCAATGATCTGTTATTTTTTAAATTTATATTTTAAAATTCATTTCTTGTTCCTTTTTAATGGACTTAGCTCTCTGTAATAGTTGATGGTATCTCCCCTGAACCAATTTGTCCCTGACTTTTCAATCTGATTATGGTAATTTTACCAAATAGACCATTTTCTTTTGATTATAGTCAAATTTATTACTGTTTTTATAACATTTACATTTTGAGTGAAAGTTAGGAAGGCTTTATAAAAACCAAGATTATCAAAATATTGTCCCATATTTCAAATTGCTGAGGAATTTACTCTGGTGTACGTGGTAGGGAAGGAGTTTTGGTGATGTAGTGTTTCAGTGGTGTGCTGTTAACTGCTAGGTCAGAGTAAACCCACCAGTCACTCCGTGGGAGAGCCGTTGCGTGGCAGCCTGCTTTTGTAAAGATTACAGCCTTTGAAACACTATGAACTGTTCTCCTTTATTGTTTATGGTCTCTGTGAGTCAAAATTGACAATACTATTCCTAATTCACTAATCTGTTTTATCTGTCAGTTGTCACTCCATATCGACTTTTAACTCTTTTATGCCCTGCTAAAATGGAAAAAGCTAACTTCTATGGGCAACATGACTTGCAAAGACAGTGAGGAGTAGTACTGCCAACCCAAGGATAGGTAGTTCAGATCAGCCCTACCGGAGAAAGGTGGGTAATATCCTCCTGTATGATTTATAGCCTCTGAAAAATTGCTGGAGGATCAGCTATAAGTCAGTTCTGACTCAACGGCAATGAGTGAGTGGGGGGTGAGTCAGTGCAAGGAAATCAGATGAGGTCTCTTGCTCTACATGGTACAGTGACCTGGCTTTTCTCCTTGAGCAAGGTCACAGCACTTGCCAGCTCTCCTTTACGTGCAGTTTTCCTTGTCTCTTGATGTGAATCACTCTCTCTTCCCTACAGGCGTAGGGGTAGTAAAAGAGTCTTTCTGCTATTAGCTTAATGAGGTTTCTCTGCACTGTAACAATCCTCTGTAAACAGTTTGTTTATTAAGCTTCTCCAATGATCTGATTTGAATGTATGATAGTTTTCATTTTGAATTACTGTTTGATTCAGGACCTGTCATTATTATCTTAGCAGATGGATATTCATTTGTCTCAACAGTCTTATAGACTAAAATGCCCTTTCCCACTGATTCAAAATCCTAGATTTTTTAACATACAGTAAATTATTGTATACATTTTGTTCTATTTTTTAATTTCTATTTTATCACTTTATTATTTGTATCCCTGCTTGGGCAAGAGACTATTTTTATTATGTAAGCCTGTAGTATTTTTCAATATCTAGTAGAATTGGGTGCACTTTCATTGCTCTTTCCCCCTCTGAGTTGTTTTATTCAGTGTGTCCATATGAGATTTAAGATCAGATTGTTTATCACTATACTACAACAAAATAAAAGAATAGAAAATGAAGGAAGAGACAAAGGCAAGTTCTATTATTTGTGTTGAGATTATGTTGAGTTTGAATTCTTTTAAGTTTTATGTAAATATATATGTTTTTCTTTATTACTATCCCTTGTAAGAATTTACACGCTAGCCTAATTCATACATACAGCTAGAATGCATATTATAGAATAGTTTGTAATTGTCTGAAATGAATATAATAGAATTAATGAAACTTTTTTCAGTTGTTAAACTTTGAGAACATTCTCTATGCACTAATACACAATTTTTTAAGATGCACTATTGCATTAAAGTAAGACCTAGAGTGATGTGAGTAGATAATAATCAATAATACATATTTGTATATATTTACAAATAAAGAAAGAGTAAAGAAGCTTTGATGACACAATGGTTAAGTCTTCAACCTCAGCTGTTAACTACAAGGTTAGCAGTTCAGGCACCCGAGGCACTGCAGAAGAAAGACATGGAAATTTGCTTTTGTAACAATTCTCTCCTTCTGTATTTTATTTCATCAAGTTAGTTCCAATTCATAACGTACCTTTCCTCAAGTTTATAAGGCTGTTAACTGCACTCATCTTTTCCCCACAGAACAATTGATAGATTGTTGTTGTTGTTGTTGTTGTTGTTAGGGGCCATGGAATTAAGTATGACTCATAGTGACCCTATGAAGAAAAGATATGAACCTTGTTCTAGCCTGTGCTGTCCTCACACTTTCTGACACACTAGAGTGCAGTGCAGCAGTCACCATGTCAATTCACCTGGTTGAGGGTCTTCATTCCCTTCACCGACCCTCCATCCTTCCCAGTATCATGTCCTTCTCCAAGCAATTGTACCTCCTAGCAACATGTCCAAAGTATGTGAGGTGAAGCCTCATCATTCTTGCCTCCATAGAGCACTCTGACTCCACATTCTCCAAGACATACCTGTTTGTTCTCCTGGCTGTCCATGGGAAGTTCAGTGCTCTTCCCCGACATGATAGCTCAAAGAAATTAGTTCTTTTCTTCTGTCATCCTTATTCATTGGTCAGCTCTCCGACCTATAACAAATAATCAGAAAGACCATGACCTGAATCAGATTCACCTTAGTCCTGAAACTGACATAATTATGCCTCAATAATTTGAAGAGGTCCCTAACTGTAGATTTTCCCAGTGCAACGCATCTCCATATTTCCTGACTATTGGTACTAAGGGTATTAATTGTGGAACCAAACAAGATGAAGCTGTTCTTTAATATCCTCTCCATCCATCATAACACTGACTATTCGTCCAGTAGTAAGAATCTTTGTTTTCATGATGAGATGAAATTGATACTGAAGATTGCATTTCTTGATCTTCTGCAACAAGTGCTTCAAGTCCTCTTCACTTTCAGCAAGCAAGTTTGTGTCATCTATATAATGCATGTTATTGATGAGTCTCCCTCTAATCCTGATATCACACTCCTCTTCAGTGATAGATTATATTGTTGTTGTT
>NW_006399771.1:10612135-10613398 GCF_000299155.1 Elephantulus edwardii
TATAAAGATTACATTATTCTTTATTAGTAGATTATACATTAGCAAATCCTATAAGAAAGTTCTGTTTTGTCACATGAAGTTGATGAGTTGAAAGCTGACTCAGTGACATCTTATTTAGACAAATAAGGAATATCTAGACAGATACTAGTAATACTAATATAACTAGTAGTGTATTAAGTGAGAGAGATGCTTTTTATTAACCACTTTTATCAGACATTATTGAAGCCCCACCCAAATGCCCCACTATGTTCCCATATACACCTACTGCATTGACTCTGTCTGAGGTCTCTCTTTCAGTACAAAACGACTGACCATAAGGGATCTTTTATTCCATATATGGAGGAAATCTAGGGTTGGTAGTTGTTACTATTTTCAACATCCACTGCCATCAAAAGCTGCATAGGATCTGGAGGATAAATATTCCATCTTTCTCAGTTCTCAGAGAAGGAATTACGAGTTATACTTTGCTTTCCTCAGAGTTCCTCAGTTGTTCACAGTGGGAACCTGATATGGTAAACTGCTATATATAAGATCCTTTAATATCTTCTTTGTCTCATTTGCTCACAGAAGCACGAAAGTGGTATAGTCCGACCTATACTAACTCCACATGGGGAACTACCCCTATCAACAGCATCCACAACACAGAATTAATTTTTATGAGATCAGATATGTCCAAACATGCTATTGAATCTATTTATTTAGTTCAAAATCCATTACAGAGGCCACACAGACTTCAAAGATTTATAGTCATGGTTATGGGGTTTATCAGGGAAGTCAAAAGGTAAGATAACAGGGAGATACAATCCTACAGAGAGCTTCTCATTGAACAGCAAGATAAAGCTCCTGGCACAGGGATCTCTGGCCTCAAAGGAAGCACACTGCATTGTTAGCATCATCTTATTTCCTGGTGGTGAGATTGTGGTGGTTATTCTTCTCAATGTTAGCCATAATTTGCTATGATCCACGCAGTCAAATGTTTTTATGTAGTCAATAAAATGCAAATGGACATTATCTCTTTTCATCAAGGATCCATCTGACATTAGAAATGATAACCCTTGTGCCATGGCCTCTTATAAACCCAGAATGAACTTGATCTATCACTCACAATATTGTACTTTAGGACAGATCTGGAAACTGTCTTTTTCACTATGAATACAACACTGTTTTTCCTCAATTTCTTATTTCTGGCATAGTAGGTCATGATGTTGTTGTTGTTATGTGCCATTGAGTTGCCTGCGACTCAGTGACCCTATGTACAACAGC
>NW_006399771.1:10614033-10623132 GCF_000299155.1 Elephantulus edwardii
GATGCTGCCAGTCGGCCCAGTGGTGTGAATCTTTGTTTTCTTGATATTGAGCCTCTTCCATACTGAAGACTGCAGTCTCAGACCTTCCACAGCCAGTGCTTCAGGTTCTCCTCAGTTTCAGCAAGCAGGGTTGTGTCATCTGCATAACGCAGATTGTTGATGATTCTTCCTCCAATTCTGATACCACATATCTCCTCATACAGCCCAGCCTTCCAGATGTTCTGCATACAGACTGAAAAAGTATGGAAATAGGACACATCCTTGGCCTATACCCTTCCCAATTCTGAACCATGCAGTGTTTCCTTGCTCTGTTCTGATGACTGCCTCCTGGCCCAAGTGGTTTTGCATTAGCATAATAAAGTGTTCTGGGATTTCTATTTTTCACAGTTAGCCAGAGTTTGTTGATCCACACAGCCAAATGCTTTTGTATAACCAATAAAACAAGGATAGACATTCTTCTGGTGCTCCCTGCTTTCAGCCAAAATCCATCTAGCATTAGCTATAATATCCCTATTACCATGACCCCATCTAAACCCAGCCTTTACTTCTGATAGTTCTCTGTTGATATGCTGTTCCAGTTGTTTTTGGATAATCTTCAGCAGAATCTTTCTTATATGTGATATTAATAATACTGTTTGATAATTTCCACACTCTGTAGTAGACCATATGATTGTTTTATTCAAAATGACCTATGCCAATTCATCTTAGGTCACTAGTGCTTAGAATTTTGGTATTCTTTCTTTGCATTTATTTTTACTACTTCCAGTTTTTCTGCATTCTTACTTTGTACATTTAATGTTTTAATTATTAATACTTAATTTTAGCAGTTTCTTCCTCATTTTTTAGTGCCTTCCTGTCTGGGCTTTATCTCTACTACTACAGGGGCTATTTTGGAAGTGTATGGCTAATTCTGCTTCCTAGTCTGTCTTAATCCAGGAGTATTGCTGCAACTCATACACCATGGATGACACTTCTGGCATTTGAAACACTGATGTCATAGCTTCCAGCAACACAGAAAACCACAAGTTAAAATAAATGACCCGGGAAGTATAAAATTAATTTGTAAGGAATACACAGAGTCATGGTACCAAAAAAAAAAAATAAATTGGTTGACACAGAAGTATTTCAGGTAGTAGCATATGATAAAGAACCAATGTTAACAAGTTAAGTTCAAACTATGTTGAAGGCATTAGTAAAAAAATAACAGCCAAGAAATTGAAGGTATACCAATTGACATGTTTCCACTAACAGATATAACCCTCGACATGCTCATCAGTATATGCCAGGAAATTTGAAGGATAACTAACTGGCTAACTGATTGGAGAAGATTTATATTTGTTCCCATCTCATGGAAAGGTGATCCAACAGAAAGAAGAAATTAGCAAATGATATATCATGGACTGCTAAGAGAACAAACAGGTTCACCCTGGAGAGAATGAAACCAGGCTGCTCCTTCAAGGCAAGGATTCTGAAGCCCCATCTGACATACTTTCGGCCTGTTGCAAGAGGGTATCAGTCCTTGGAGAGGGGCATTGTCCTTGGGAGAGGACAAGCATAATAACAAGACAGAAAGAAACTAGCTCTGATGGAGTGACTGAATGACTCAGGTAATGGGAGTAGGTGTGTTAAAAACAGTAAGATTATCTCAGGATAGAGCTTGGTTCAAAGCTGTTGTACATAGGGTCACTATGAGTCGCAGGCAACTTGATGGCACATAACAACAACAACCAACAATTAAAACCAAAGAATTGGAAATTGAAGATTTCTAACAACTTTTGCAGTCCGAACTTGATCAAACATGGAATCAAGATGCATTAAAAAATCATTGATCAGGCTGGAGACTAAGGTACACTTATTCAGATCATAGTCTTCGCAATTGCATGCTGTCAGTAACAAGAGATGATAGAAAGAAAATTGATGCCTTTGAGCTGTGGTGCTGGGGAAGAGTATTACATATACCATGGACTGCTAGGAGAACAAACAGGTCCAACCTGGAGAGGGTGAAACCTGGCTTCTCCTTGTAGGCAGAAATTATGAAGCTTCGTCTGACATACTTTGGGCATGTTTCCGGGAGGAACCAGTCCTTGGAGAGGGATATCATGTTTGGGAGGGTGGAGGAACAGTGCAAGAGAGGAAGACTGTGGGATGAGCTGGATCAGTTCACTCATTGGAGTAATGGGAGTAGGTGTGTCAGAGACAGTGAGGTTGGCACAGGATAGAGTAGGGTTTAAGGCTACTGTTCATAGAGTTGCTATGAGTCGCAAGCAACTCAACAGCACATAAGAACAACAACATTTAAATTATTTTGGCACAAATAGTCTTGAATATTGTTCAATAATATGACACATTAAACAAAAATAGACTAGAGAAACATAAGGAGTTTATCTCACCAGAATTCTCAGATGACCTCATTAATACTGATGGGCATATGTATGATTTGGCTCAATTTCTTGGCATTCAAGGCAAAAAAAAAGATACAGACTGATATAAGTAGTATTAATTTTTGATGTAAAATGAATATCAATTTCTTGTCATGAGCAAATTATTTCATTGAGATAAACAATCACATAATGGAGACATAACGGGGATTTCTATGAAAGAACCATGTTGTAGAGTTGATAATGTCCTTATTTTTTCCCATTTAAAAAAATTACAGTGATTCACATATAAAATTAATATACATTCTGTTTCATTCATGTACATTGTTTCATACATTCCTTAATTCACATTTGTTTTATATGATCATTCCTATAGTGTTTTATGAAATTAATCACTATTGCTCTCTACATATACTATTACCCTGTATGTTCAGATCCCTAATGGATCTTTCCTAGTTCCTTCACCTTCTTCCTTTGCCCACCAAACTCTGGGACCCTGTGATTTTTCCCCTTTCTACCTCCAGTCATCTTGCCCACTATCCTTTCCTCTTTAGACTTTTATACACACCTTACTGGTTAAACTTGTATTTTTAGAATAATCATCTTATGTGATATTTGTCCTTATGAGAGCTACATGTTTTAATTAAAACAAGCTTGGAAGCAGGAGTGGCATCCACTTCTGAAATAGCTTGCCTCTGGAAATCCTATGAACCTGGAGAAAAGAAAAGCTATGCAAGTGTCCATGCCTTTTGTTCATAGGTCACTATGAGTTGCCTACGACTCAACGGTACTTAACTTCAGAAGTAAGGATGGCAATACTTCATCTCCTATACTTTGAACATGTTATGAGGATAGGCTGGTTTCTGGAGAAAGATATTATGCTTGGTAAATACAGAGTGAGTAAAAAGAAGTACTCTCAGTGATATGTATTAACACTGTAGCTGTAACAATAGGCTTAATATAGCGATTATTTTAATGACAG
This sequence comes from Elephantulus edwardii, assembly GCF_000299155.1. Classification (NCBI taxonomy): domain Eukaryota; kingdom Metazoa; phylum Chordata; class Mammalia; order Macroscelidea; family Macroscelididae; genus Elephantulus; species Elephantulus edwardii. Next base: position 10,617,394 of record NW_006399771.1, read on the forward strand.
AATTAGACAGTGTTTACTTCTATTGTACGGGAGGCCTCTATGTATCTGACCTGACAGCATCGAAGTAGAATAAGCAATAATTAGGGTGTACTTTCTTCAATAAATTGTAAAACCAGACTACTAAGTTTCTAGTGCTATTACTTTTGCAGTGGCATGCTGAGATAATGTCTCTTTAAAAGGCAATTAATATTCCAAACAATAAATACACAATATCTCTTTCCAATATTTTCTCACCTTATTGTGTCTTTTATGAGGATGTACGTGACATCACGATTGGAAGAAGGCTCATTAACAATCTGCATTATGCATCTGACACAGCCTAGCTTGCAAAAACTGAGGAGGACCTGAAGCACTTGCTGCAGAAATTCAAGGACTGTATTCTTCAATATGAATTGAAGCTTGTCATCAAGAAGAAAATGATTCCACCACTGGAACAGTTGGCAGCACCATGATAGATGGAGAAGAGATTGAGATTGTTAACAATTTCAGGTTGCTCATCTCCACAATCAAATCTCTTGGCACCAGCAATCAGAAAATCAAAAGATGAATTGCACTGGAGAATTCTGCTGTCAGAGATCTCTCTAGAGTGTTGTGGAGCAATGATGTCAGTCTAGAGACTAAGGCGTGCTTAGTCCAGGCCATTGTCTTTGCAATTCCATACTATGCATCAGAGAGCTGGACAATGACTAAGTATAACAGAAGAGAAATAGATGCCCTTAAGTTGTGGTGCTGGAGAAGAGTTTTGAACATGCCATGGACCTCCAGAAGAACAAATATATCTGTCTTGGAGAGCATTAAATGAAATTTCTCCTTGCAGGCAAGGATTTTGGAACTCCATCTCACCTACTTTGGACATGTGGACAGGAAGAACCAGTCCTTGGAGAAGGGAATCATGCTTGAAAGGGAAGAGGAACAGTGCAGGAGAGAAAGAACCCATGAGATGGATTGATACAATAACTGGGGCTATAGAATTAGGTGAATAGAAGTCAGTGAGACTGGCTCTGGATAGGGCAGGGTTCTAAGCTGTTGTCACTAAAACAAAACAAAACAAACAAACAAACACCCAAAAGAAAAACCAAGCCAAAAACCCAAACCCACTATGAGTCATAGGTGACTCAAAAGCACATAATATCAACAATGGCAAATGTCTTCTGGCTGGTTTTAATCCATTTTTTCACCATTCTTTCCCTCCCTTCCTTTTCTTTCTTGCACTACTTTCTTCTCCTGTCTTTCTTTCTTTTTCCTTAGTTTCTTTTTTTCAAGATGCATAAGATATGTACACACACACACACACACACACACACACACAGAGACAACTAAAATACATTGCATTAAGTATCAACAGACTCATAGTTGATCATCTAGTGGGGTTCCAAAGGCAGAGTCATGGCCGTTGGGATAGCAGTGCAAGGCCCACGGACTATGCCTCCAGAACCCCCTAGTTAGATAGATTGTTGTGTACTCTCAAGTCAGAACTAACCCATAACTGACCCTCTGGCAGGTTTTTGGAGGCAGTTAATAGTATGGGAAGAGATTGCCCATGCTTTCCCATGGATCATCTGATGGATTTGAACTGCGTATCTTCAGCAGCACAGCTTCTTACCACTAGGCTGTCAGAGCTCCTTAGGTAGATGTTGTTGATGATTCCTTATGAGTCAAGCATGACTCGTAGCAACCGTATGAACAAAAGGCCTGAAGACCCTCTACAACTATCGACATTTATCAACCTTCATAGAGTTTCCAGATGTGGGAAAAAAATTAGTTATCAGAGGAATAGACATCATACTGATTAATTCTATTTATTTTTGTTGTTGTTAGCAAAAGGTAGTCAGTGAAAGCCTCAAAATTTTAGGGGGGACACTTAATCTTAGGGTTGCCCAATTTGATGGGTTGAGGGAGGTAAAGAAAAAGGGAAACAACTTTATAAAAAAAATTATACAAACTTTGTAACTAAACCAGTATAAAATAATATTATATAAAAATATTCTACTATTTTGCATTTGAGTGAAGCACATTCATGCAAATAAACACATGCATTGCCATGGAGTTGGTCTTTATCAAAGATCATTACATACCTTTCCTTTATAAGAAGAAATTTCCCATCTTTCTCCCTTACAGCTGCTGGTAGATTCTTCCTGCTGATCTTTTGGCTTGTAGCACAACTGGTAACAAACTACACTGATGGAACTCCCTCTATTATTAATAGTGAGTAAATAAATACATACATGTAAAGAGTGATCTCAGAATTCCTTAATATTTTAAATTTTTTTCTCCACCTATTCCACCACTGAATTTTATTTTTTTATAATAATTAGCATGAGTGATAACAATTCCACATTCCTCCTCATAAATCCCAGCCTTCCAAATTATCTGATCTGCATATAGATTGAAGAGGTGTAAAGACAGGACTACCAGAAGAGGTGTAAAGACAGGACGTATCCCTGACATACGCCCTTCCTGATTTTGAACCATGCAGTATTTCCTTGCTCTGTTCTGGGGACTGCTTCCTAGTCTAAGTATAGGTTTGGCATCAGCACAATCAGGTGTTCTGAGATTCCCATTTTTCTCAAGGTTAGCTGCAGTTTGTTGTGATTTGCACAGTCAAATGCCTTTGCGCAGTCAACACAAATAGACATTTTTCTGGTACTCTCAGCCAAGATCCAGCTGATGTTGCGGATAATGAGTCTGGCCTCACTGCCTCTTCTAAACCTAGCCAGTATTTCTGGTAGTTCTCTGTTGATGTACTGTTCCAGATATTTTTGGATAATCTTCAGTAGGATTTTGCTTGTGTGCGATAACAGTGATAGTGTTCAATAATTTCCACATTCTTGTCAGGTGACCCTATTTTGGAATGGAAACACATATGTATCTTTTCCGGTCAGCTGGATAGGTATTACAGGAAGACTCACCAACAAACTATGTTATGCAGATGTCAAAACCTTGATGGTCAAAGTTTAGGAGGACATGAAATGTTTGTTGCAGAAGGTCAAGTACTGCAGTCTTCAGTATGAATTGAAGCTCAGCACCAAGAAGACAAAAATTCTCACCACTGAGCCTACTGGTAACATCATGGTAGATGGAGAAAAAATTGAGGGTCTTAAACAATTACAGCTTGCTCAGCTCCACAATCAACACGCTTGGCACCAGCAGTCAAGAAATAAAAAGATGAATTACTCTGGGGAAGTCTGCTGTCATAAACTTCTCAAAAGTGCAAAAAAGCAATAATGTCAGTCTCAAGGCTAAGGTACACCTGATTTGGGCCATGGTCTTCACAATTACTTGCTATGCATTAGAGATTATCAAAGTGACAGAAGAGGAAGTGGTGTGCTTGAGTTGTGGTGCCAGAGAAGAGTATTGAACATAGAATGCCAAGAAAGCAAACAGTTCTGTCCTAGGAAGGGTGAAACCAGGTTACTCCTTGGAGGAAAAGATTTTGAAGCTCCATCTGATATACTTTGGGTATGTGACCAGGAGGGACCAGTCCCTGGAGAAGGACAACATGTTTGGAAGGGTGAAATGTTAATGCAGGAGAGGAAGACCCTGGATGAGATGGATTGACACAGTAACTGGGATAACTGGGGTAGGCATGTCAAAGACAATGACATCGGCTCAAGATAGAGCAGAGCTCAGAGCTATTGTGCATAAGGCTGCTATGAGTCGCAGGCTACTCGATGGTACATAACAGCAACATCAACAATAATACCAATGATCAAAAAATAAGATAAAGACCAAAATGTTAAATGTGAGAATAGTGGAAGACATCAATTTTTCAGATTAATGATTATAAAAGCTTAGCATCATTAGGCACTGTTTTCAGTTCTTAAAAAGAACAATTTTATTTGACTCTTAAAATGAATGGGTTACTAATTTTAAGGTTTTTTGTGGTTTTTTTAATGACAAATTAAGACATATGTTGTTCTTGTTAGACACTGAAAGGGATTCCAGCTTCATGGTGGCAGCCAAGTCAGACAGCACGGACATCGCAGTCCCCATCAGCAAGACTCAACACAAACCTATTTCTATGATTTCAGACCTGTCCCTGTGCTCCTAAACCCATTTCTGTCAATACCAACCACTTCTCCCGGTATTCTCACTGCAGTCTGTCAATCTATTTCAGTGGCCTCACAGAACTCATAGAACTATACCCACAAAGATGGCGTAAATTAGTGAAGTTAACAGGTCCCAATTCAAGTTGGCAATGATACAATTACACAGTCAGGACAACTTAACAAGGATGTTTTTACGCCCTTTGTCCTTCATCCTTACTTCAGGTCAGTCTTATAAAAATTTCTTATTCTGAGAGCTCTGGTGTCCTAGTGGCAAAAAGCTGCACTGCAATCCCAGAGGTACAGGGTTCAAATCCACCAGATGCTCTGCCAGAGAAGGAGGGACAATCTCCTCCTGTACCAATCAGATCCGATTTGACGGTATACACACACACACACACAAATATAATTTAAAAAAATATCTTATTCCTGCCTATTACAGAGCCTCCCTCCCCTCCTCCTCAAGTCCTCCAGGATTTGTGGCCAAAGAAAACCTGCGTTTCTGGCTCAGCTCAACACTACCTCACCTCACTATCTAGTACTCCATTTCTGCTGTTGTGCATTTTTTTCTAGGTCCTCATCTGACTGACACAAGAATCTCTCCCCAGAGGATGTGTTCTGGGCATATTCTTTCTTAGGAGCAAGATTCCCATTTTCTGCTGCTAAAACTTCTCAATCTGAACATGAAAGATAGCGAACTGACCAATTCCATCATTAGTCATTTACTAACCAGTTTTATGTATTCTGATTCAGTCGTGTGGTGGAAACCAAAGCTAATGAGTTAGAAAAGCCTTGAAAAATCAGCCTGCTCCTCAGGTGCCATGAAGTCAGCTCCATTCAGAGTGATGCTATATATCATCACAATCTCTGCTGTGTGTAAGCCCATTATTGCAGCCACCGAATCTGCTCTTCTCATTGGGTATTTTCCTCTTTTACTCCCCAGTAAGGAATTGACAGACCATACAGTGAGGATGCATTAATAAGAACTAGTGATGGGAATACAAAAGTTGGAAATAAAAATTTATCCTTTGAAAGTATGGCATTAGTGCGAAAAATGAGGCCAGAAATGATGTAATGGGATTTAAAAAGATCAGTGAGTTATTCCTAAAAAACCTTTTAAAAAAACTACATAAACAATAATAACTATGCATATTGCCCTCTCCAGACGGAATACACAGAAACATAATGGACTACATCTGTTGAAAAAATGACATAGAAGATCACTGTCATCAGTCAGGATCAGTCCAAATATGACTGTGGCAGCTAAAATGAAAGCTGAATAAAGTACAATTAAAATCTAAGAGATTGAATCAACATATCCCGCCTGAATTTAGAAAGGATCTTAAAAAGAGATCCAAGGCTTTGCCATATGTGTTTAATCACTAATGACTGAAGACCAAAGGTGCTGTGGAATAACATCAAGGACATGAATAAAGTAAAAGTCATTAAAAACAGAAGATCTTGGTGAAAAGGAAACTCCAGGAATTGACAGAATACCAATGGAAGTGTTTCAATAAATAAATGCAGACTTGTTGTTGTTATGTGCCATCGAGTTGCTTGCGATTCATAGGGACCCTATGTACAACAGCTCTAAACTCTGCTCTGTCCTGTGCCAATCGCACCGTCTCTGACACTCCCATCCCAATTGTCGCAGTCACTGAATCAATCCACCTCATAGAGGGCCTTCCCCTCC
>NW_006399771.1:10633230-10634076 GCF_000299155.1 Elephantulus edwardii
TTTTTTAATGCAGCATAGTATTCCATTGTGCGAATATACCACAGCTTCTCTAGCCATTCGTTTGTTGATGGGCACTTAGGTTGTTTCCAACTTTATTGAACAATATTTTTTAAAACTACAAGTTTGACTAGATTAAATTTTTTTTTTCCTATGAGATATGCTGTTAGCAAAATGGAAATACATGCCAAGAAGAGGGAGAATGTACTCACAAATTAAACACCTGACAAAAAATACCTTGGGAAATTTATAATATAGTGTCTAAAGTTAACATGATAAAGCAATCCAATTTAAATATGATAAAAGCTTAAAGAGAACACTTCTAAAAGAAAGATGCAGGGATTGTTGTTGCGTTAAATTCGAAGACATAGAACAATAAAGTAAATTATACCCTCTTTTTAAGCAATTCTTTAGAGATAAGACTTTTTTCATATAGTAAACTGATTCATATTAACAAAGATAAAGCCTGTGAATGGGGTTTTATATAGTGATAGCTCTCTGGAGCTCATGCTTCTTATTGTTTTTGTTATGTGCCATCGAGTCACCTGTGACTCATAGCAACGCTATGTACAACAGCACTAAACCCTCCTCTGTCCTGTGCCAATCTCACTGTCTCCGACATACCTACCTCCATTACTCTAGTCTTTTAATCAATCCATCTCATTGAAGATCTTCCTCTCCTGTCCTGTCCCTCCACCCTCCCAAGCATGACATCCCTCTCCAAGGACCGGTCCATCCTTGCAACTTGTCCAAAGTATGTCAGATGAAGCTTCAGAATCCTTGCCTCCAAGGAGCAGACTGGTTTAACCCTCTCCAGGATGAACCTGTTCGTTTTCTTAGCAGTCCATG
>NW_006399771.1:10634176-10640039 GCF_000299155.1 Elephantulus edwardii
CAGACTTTCCCATGGCAATGCGCCTTTTAATTTCCTGGCTACTGGTGCCAAGAGTGTTGACTGTGGAGCCAAGCAAACTAAAGCTGTGAACAATCTCCATATCTTCACCATCCATCACGATGCTGCCAATCAGCTCAGTGGTGTGAATCTTTGTTTTCTTGATAATGAGCCTCTTCCATACTGAAGACTGCAGTCTCAGAACTTCCACAGCAAGTGCTTCAGGTCCTCCTTAGATTCAGCAAACAGGGTTGTGTCATCTGCATAACGCAGATTGTTGATGATTCTTCCTCCAATTCTGATGCCACATATCTCCTCATACAGCCCAGCCTTCTAGATAATCTGTTCTGCATACAGACTGTAAAGGTTTGGAAATAGGACACATCCCTGGCGTACACCCTTCCCAATTCTGAACCATGCAGTGTTTCCTTGCTCTGTTCTGACGACTGCCTCCTGGCCCAAGTGGTTTTGCATTAGCATGATTAAGTCTTCTGGGATTCCTATTTTTCTCAGAGTTAGTCACAGTTTGTTATGATCCACATAGCCAAATGCCTTTGCATAACCAATAACACAAAGATAGACATTCCTCTGGTATTCTCTGCTTTCAGTTAAGATCCATCTAACATCAGCTACAATATCCCTAGTAACATGACCCCTTCTAAACCCAGCCTGGACTTCTGGCAGTTCTCTGCTGATGTACTGTTCCAGTCACTTTTTTATAATCTTCAGTAGAATCTTGCTTGCATGTGAAATCAATGAGATTGTTCTATAGTTTTCACACTCTTTTAGGTCACCTTTCTTTGAGATGAGAACAACTATAGATAAATGCAGACTAGAGCATGCTTATTCATCGAGGACAAGATATTTGGAAGACAGCCACCTGGCCAAGAAAACACAGGAGATTAAAAATTGTGACCATTACAAAAAAGGTGAGTGAATATATTTCTGTTTCAGAAAGCTATCTGACAAGTAGGACCATCTTTGGTTTGTCATTTGGTCATAAGTTGTAGCTACATGTTGCTATGATGCTGGAAGGTATGCTACTAGTCCTTCAAATACCAACAAAAACTATTCATGGCAGACATATTGATGTGGAACTTCCAGACTAGCATAGCCTAAGAATAAGGACTGACCTTCCACTTCTGAAATATGGGCCCTCGAAAATCCTATGAAGATCATGGGGACACTATTAGAAAGGAGTTCCGGTGGTTTAGAGGATAAGAATTGCACTATCAATTTAGAATCCACCAGCTGCTCCATGGGAGAAAAATGAACAATTTCCTACCTTGTGATTTAATACCTCTGAAAACCCCCTGAAAGATCAGCTATGAGTTGCTTGCAACTAAATGGTACATAATAACAATAAACAAGCTGGAAGATAAGCCTGCTTGGCTGAAAACATGACTGATTTCTCCTTTTTCAGGGATTTTATGATGTACATTTATACCTCATTTTTATACCTGAAAAAAATGAATGATGCATTAAAAACAAAACTGATAGCATTTTCCTTCTTTCTTAGTAAAATATAAAGTGATGTTGCTGCGGTAATCAGTTGCATGTTCAATTCAATGAAATGCAGGTAGACAGGCAAATATTCTCGTTCTATTAGTGAACAATCTACCTCCCACCATGCTTGACTTCTTGCTCTTTAATGTTTAATCACAATCTATTTTCTTTAGTGCATTTACACTGATCTCTCACAAAAACTGTGGTATGAACCCTAACACTGCTGAATGGAATTGTTTGTTGACTGCTGTCAATCTACTGAATTTATTATTCAAACTGATTCCATTACATAAAGAGGGCTAGATATTAAAGCTTCTTTTACCTACTCATTTTCCACATTAAAAAAAAAAGTTAGAAAAAGTTAATTGTTTTTCTAAAGTCAGATAGTAGTAAGTGACTAAACCAGGCCTTAAACTTTAATTGATAATTTCTTTTTCATTTGTACAGTGTTACTTTCTACATTAAGCTAAAATTATTCACAGACAGCTCGCTTCTAGAAAAAAAAATCTTGTTAAAAATTATCACTACAATGTCACACCAAATATGAACAATGAAAAAGAAAAATAAATTGGATTTTCAAGTTAAAAACTTTTTTCTTCAAAAGGCATTATAAAAAGAGTGAGAATTCCATTTATAATAGAAAAAAATGTTTTGTTTAAGGCTATATAATAAAATTTTAATATCTAGATTATATTAAAAAGCTCCTACAATTGAACAATAATAAAAAGTACAACCATCCAATTAAAAGTTGTCAAGAGACTTGAATTGACATTGCTTTAACAATGACCAATAGGTAGGGCTTTTTTCAGCCTCATTTGTCATCAGGAAAATGCAAAACAAAATGAAACTGAGATATCACCTCACACACCCCAGGATATCTATTATGGGAAGAACAAAACTAAATGAAAGGAAGGAATATAGGAAGTGATGGCACTTGTGTGGAAAAATTGAAACTCCTGTTGGGAAAGTGACCTGTGGTAGCTTAGTGGCAAGGAGTTGCACTGCCAACCAAAGCCCTGTGGTTTGGATCCACCAGCTGCTCCATGGGAGAAAGATGGGCAGATTAAATCTGATTTGATGGTATATACAACAACATTATGAAAAACAGTTGGGAGTATAAAAATAAGTTATGCATAGAATTATCATAAAAATTACCCATCAATTCTACTCCTAGGCATGTAAATACTCCAAAGGATTAAAACAGAAACTCAAACAGCTACTTATACCCCAGTGTTCATAGGGAGCTCCAGTGACCTAGTGGCAAGAAGCTGCACTGCAGTCCTGAAGGCACACACACACAGTTCAAGGCCACCCGCTGTTCCACGGGAGAAAGGTGTGCGATCTCCTCTCATGCGACTAAGTCTTTCTATAAATCCATGGTACAGAACAAAACAACAATACTAGCTTTACTCTCAGTAATCAAAAGGTGGAAACAACTCAGCTGTCTCTCTGTGTATGAATGGACTTAAAAAAAAATTAACAGTTACACACAAAGGATTACTGCTTGGCCAGAAAAACAAATTAAGTTTTTATGTATGCTATGGCATGAATGAACCCTAAATACATTCAAAGGAACAAATATTATATAGTTACATTTTTTGTAAATATCTAGAATGTGTAAACTTTTATATAAAGAAGCTAGATTAGAGACTTCTGGGAATAGAATGAGCAGGGAATAAAGAATTACTTCTTTTTTAGAACAGGATTTCGTTTCAGTGATTCTGACAAAGTTTTAAAAATATGATGCTGACATGGCTACATAACATTGTGATATAATATAAAATAGAAATTATAATTTATGGCACTGAATATACATTTAAAATAGTTAAAATAATAAATGTTATACGCTTTGCGTCATCAGAAAGCTGGACAATGACTAGGGATGAGAGAAGGAGAATTGGTGCCTTTGAGCTGTGGTGTTTGAGAAGAGTATTGAATATACCATGGACTGCTAGGGGAACAAACAGGTTCATCCTAGAGAGTGAAACCAGACTGCTTCTTGGAGGCAAGGATTCTACAGCTTCGTCTGACACACTTTGGGCATGTTGCAAGGTGGAACCAGTCTTATTTAGTGACTGGGTAGTGGGGGTATATGTGTCATAAAAAACAAGGTTGGTACAGGATAGAGCAGGATTCAGAGCTGCTGTACATAGGGTTGCTGTATAATAATAACAACAACAACAACATTAATAAATATGGACAAGCTTACTCTAAAATTTGTATGTAAATTCTGCACAGTAGTTGTTGTTGTTAGGTACCATCAAGTAGCCTGTGACTCATAATGACCCTCTGTACAATAGCACCAAATTCTGCTCCATCCTGAGCCAGTCTCACTCTGATACACCTACCCCCAATATCCAAGATACTGTGACAATTCGTCTCATCCAAGGTCTTCCTCTCCTGTGCTGTTCTTCCATCCTTCTAAGCATGATGTCCCTCCTGGCCACATGTCAGAAATATGTGAGATGGAATTTCAAAATCCTTGCATAGTAGATAAAATGAATTTGAAAGAGAAGACTAAGTTTGGAAGCTACACAACTTTATATAACTTTATTACTTAGAATATAGTTGTAATAATTTAAGTAATATATTGATGGAGTTCCTAGGTAACAAATAGTTTTTGCTCTTAGCAAAAAACTGAAATATTCAAATCTACACAGTACAGCATAATAAAGGCTTGACGATATGTTTCTGTAAAGATTACAGCCCAGAAAGCCCTTTGGAGCTCAGTTTTATTTGTTCCTTTGGGAAAATTTCTACACAAGTTACCTAGTAAGGTGTTTACATTTTTTCAGCTTGTATCCACCTTCTAATTGTGTTCTGATTGTTTGTTTTGCAGTACTAGTTTCCCTTCTCCTCCCCCACTACTAATTCCTCATGTTCTTCTCATCTTTGTTTTAGAATAATTGCTATCTTCTTGGTCTAATAAAGACATTTCAAAATAGATTCTTTAGTTTGTATGCAATCTGTTAGTTCACTAAAAGTTGTCTTCAGGGCCTGGTTTCAGAGTTTAAAGGGTATCTCCAGATGACAGTCTGAGGGAGTTTTCTAGCCTCAACTAGATGAGTAAGTCTGAATTTTTCAAGAATTTAAGTTTCATTTGATATTCACCCCCCCCATTCCTTCTGGTCCCACCTATTATGACCTTGATCAGAATGATCAATCATGGTAACTAGCATCATCTGTTGTTCTGAGCTCTGGATTGGTGAGATTATGGCTTATACAGACTATTAATACTGTAGACTAATTTCTTCACTGAAACTTTGATTTCCTTTTGTGCCGAATGATGTGCAAATTGGTGTCTTAGATGGCTGCTTAAAAATTTAAGACTCCAGTTACTACTTACCACTTGGATGAGTGGATGTATAATGTGAATTTTAAATGCTCTTAACTGAGTTGTACCATGAAAGAATCTAAACCTTAAACCCAGAAAACCATTCTCAAAATTTGGTTATGTATTAAAAGTGGCTCTATCTGTGTATTAATACACATATCTCTGTGCATAAGGTATTGTTGTTGGGTTCTGATAGGTCAAAATTGACTCATAGCTGACTTGCCAGTGGGTTTTCAGAGGCTGTAAATCTCATGGAAGGGTGTGGCTCATCTTTCTCTCATGGAGCAGCTAGTGGATTTGAACTTCCTGCCTTTACGTTGGCACTGCAATTCCCTGTCACTAGACCACTAGAACTTCCTATCTGTACATATAAGTACATATAAATCTGTGCACACATAAATACTGTGGCTTAGTTGATAGGAAATTATACTTTCCATTAAGAAGCAGACATTTTGAATCCATCAGAAGCTTCATAGAAGAAAGATGGGCAGTCTCTTCCCATGTGATTTATAGTTTCTGAAAATTTGCTGGAGGGTCAGATGAGTTTTGGTTACCATTACACATATGTGCTTATACACCTACATATGTAACCATAAATTCATTGTTTGTTAATATAAATGTTGTTGCCAAATGATCTATCTCATATTCTTTAGAAAAAAATAAAATCTTTTTCTCTTGGTCACAGGTCAACTGACATTTCATAAAGAAACAAAAAGTGATTCAGAGTGGTCTCAACAAATAATCCTGGAACAATTGGACAACACAAGACAAGACAATGTCACACTACATACCAAAACTAACTAAAATTCAATTACACTTGTAAAAGTAACATGTAAAGCTATGCAACTTCTAGAAGAAAACATTGAAACTATTTTGACTTAGGGTTAGGTGGGTGCCAACCTCTCAGACATGATACTAACCACATGATGAACAATATTTTTTTTATTATTAAATTTTATTAGTTTCAATGAACATTCACAGGGATTCTGGGCTTTCACTCCTTCATTGCCGCACCATTCTCTCCAC
>NW_006399771.1:10644709-10648374 GCF_000299155.1 Elephantulus edwardii
TTCCCAATTTTGAACCATGCAGTATTTCCTTGCTCTGTTCTGACGACTGCCTCCTGGTCCAAGTATAGGTTTCACATTAGCACAATCAAGTGTTCTGGGATTCCCATTCATCTCAGAGTCAGCCACAATTTGTTGTGATACACACAATCAAACAGCTTTGCATAATTAATAAAAAACAGAAAGACATTCCTCTGGGACTCCCTGCTTTCAGCCAAGATCCATCTAAAATTAGCTACAATATCCCTAGTACCATGACCCCTTCTAAACCCAGCCTGTACTTTTGGCAATTCTCTGTTTATATGCTGTCAAAGTAATTTTTGGATAATCTTCAGCAGAATCTTGTTTGCATGTGATATCAATGTTGTTCGATAATTTCCACACTTTGTTGGGTCATCTTTCTTTGGAATTGCAACAAATATAGATTTCTTACAGTCAGTTGGTCAACAGGTTGTCCTCCAGATTTCTTGGCTTAGCTTGATGAGCACATCTAGGACAGCAATTGTTGTCATGCTTTTTAGGAAAGGTTAATCCTGGTATGTCCTAAGTGATGACTGCTATTTTGCTGGTTTTTAAATGTAAGTCTTGGATAAAGTACAACCAGAGTGCTTCTTAGAAGCAAGAATGTAGAGACTTCATTATACATACTTGGGCATGTTATCAGAAGTAATAAGACATCACACTTGGGAAAATAGAAGGTCAGAAGGAAAAGATAGGTAAAATGAAATCCTTGACAACTTTTCTCTATATATTATGATATTACATACTGGTCCATTTGTGAGAAGTCTTCTCTTTTTATTGAAATATAATCCATACTAATGACTTCATCTTCATCACTGTAAGCTTCAAGTCTTATTTGCTTTCACCAAGCAACATCGTGTCATTAGTACCATGCAGATAGCTATTTGGAGTTTTCCTCCTATCCTGATGACACGTTTTTCAAATAATCAAATTTCTCTGATTATTTGTTCAACAAACTGATAGAACCAGTATGGTAAAAAGATACAACCTTGACACACACTTTTCTTTCTTTCTTTCTTTTTTTTTTCAGTACCACTATCTTTATTTATTCATTGTTATTTGCCCAGGGAAAAAGAGAAGGAAAGGCAAAAGGATCAGCATGTGTTATACAAAGATAGCAAGGAAAGGAAGTACCTAATACAACAAAATCAACTATCAAACAAATCACCCAGTGATGGGGGCCACCAAAGCCCAGTGGGGCTCAAGCTTCTTGCAGTTCAGAAGTGAGGTGAAGGGATCAGGGAAAGAATAAACAGATAGACATTTTCCAACCCTCCCTCCCACCCCATAAATTCAAGATTTCACACAAGGTTTCTAGCAGTAAACATGGAGTTACATTCATCCGTCTCCTACTAAAACAATCACGTGGCTGCTTTGACTTCTTACATCTGCATAAAAGTTCCTGAGTGACTTGGAAATACATTCATCTTCTCTTTCTTGGTCTCCCAACTTTCTCTGTGCAGTCACCATTGTTTCTTCATACCCAATGACTGGAGATTAAGTAGCTTTGATACATTCAAATACTATTAAGTTTTGGCATAATTCACATCAAGGCCTGGCTATGACTACAGTGGTTGAAAAAAATAGGGATGAGCTGTTCTTAGCATCTTCATGTTTTGAACCAAAATATTTAATAGTTTAGAAATACTCCCCAAAGTAAATGTATATATGAATGCATTTGGAGATAAGCTGGGGAGGAAATAGGGAAAGGGAAACACAAAAGAAAGGATGTTCAAGACTCCACTTCAAGAAGGGTCCTCAAGCTTATGTTTAGTTCTTTTTACCTGGTGCAGAACCTTCTGCAGAAGATACTTTGGCTAATTTTCTTTCAATACAAAAGAAGCTTGTAAACAATTAAGAGGAAAAAAAATCCCAAAAGACGAACACATTATATTTACACAAATGTGGCCACCTAGCAATCACCAAATCAGCCACTCATGAAGTTCTACCCAGACAAATACAATAACTAGAGGGCGCAGCATTTGGGGAAACAAGAACTCAGGACGAGACACACATCACCCAATGCACTCTATTGCATTTGCCCTTTTTCACCACAGAGAGGTAGGTTTGTAGTGATCTCACAGCTTGTAAACGAAATCCCCTTTTATCTGTTAGCTACTATGACACTTCAGCAGCATGTCAGGACAATGGCTCTGGGTGTACAAAGAAGCCCCAGATTAAGAGGCTCTGTGGAAACCAAGCAGACAAAGTTCAGAATTTCTTAAAACATGCTACCAACTCAGATTTACACACACACACACACACACACACACACACACACACACACACCCCCTTTTCCCCCCACCCCAGTTGTGCATGGAAGGCCTGTGGAATACAGTGAAAGATGGATCTGTTGTGTGGAGTGAATCTGGTGCCTCAGGATTGAAGGTTTGGAACAGGAGTCCTTACATTAATAATAGATAAACTTTCTTAACCTTGGCTCCTGTCCTAGCTTCTCCTACCTTCTTCATATCACCTTCTTACTTTTACAAATTCCCATTTTTCCAGTAGAAGATCACATCATGGTGCAACCCAACCCAGTCACCCATGGCACATTGTCAAGGTGGAGGGGTTTCAAGCGGACACTATGGCAGGAAAGCCAGCTCTCATTGGCAAAAATGAGGTAGCTCAATAGATTATATACTCCAAACAGT
Source organism: Elephantulus edwardii (assembly GCF_000299155.1). NCBI lineage: Eukaryota > Metazoa > Chordata > Mammalia > Macroscelidea > Macroscelididae > Elephantulus > Elephantulus edwardii. The sequence goes on from NW_006399771.1 coordinate 10,647,382, forward strand.
GACATACACTTTTCTTGATTGTAGGTCATTGTATTCCTTGTTTTGTTTGAACAATAGTCTACGCACAGATTTCATATTGACACAGCAAAAGTTCTAGAATCCCATTTCTTATTATGTTACTAATTTTTTATGATTCACGAAATTGAATGCTTTTGCATAGTTAATAAACATCTTTCTGGTATTCTCTGCTCTCAGCCAAGTTCCACCTGATATTAGCAATAGTATCTCTCATTCCAAGATGTCCTCTGAATCCAAATTGAACTTCTGGGCAATAGCTGTTTATAGATTATCTTAAGCAAAAAAATTACTGTGTAATAGTAATTAATAGTAATAGTAATAGTACTTGATAAATCCTATATTCTGTTACTTTTCTTTGGAATGGGCATATATATGAATCTTTTCTAGTCAAAAGGCCAGTGAGATATTTCCCAAGTTTCTTGGCATAGGCAAATGGGCACTTCCAAAGTTCCAGTTGTATGTTGACACATCTCAACTTTATTCTGTCTATTTCTTGAGCCTTGTTTCTCACCAAGGCCCACACTAAAGCTTTTTTCTTCAATACCATTACTTTTTTATTTCACACTGCCTCCAAACATTTCAGTTCAACATTGACCAATTCTTTTTGGCTCTGTAGTCCTTCCATTTTTTAAAAATTCTTTTTACTTCATCAATTTTCAACAAATATATACAGTAGTTTTCCCTTTTCACTGAAATGGAATATTCTTCTTATTTCTCTTTTTCCTACTTTACCATGCTTTTTTTCAATATGATAGTTCTTTGATTCATTTGTATATGTTCAGTTGATATAAATACTTTCATTTTGTGATTGGATAATATCCTATGACTTTTTATTTAAGCATCAAAAGAAGATAGAAGGAAAATAAAAATTCACTATACCAAGAACCACCTTCCATCTGTAACTTGATTTGTGCCACTACTAGAACCTCTACTCGGAATATTATTGCTTGTTAATTTTTGACTCATGTACTTTTA
>NW_006399771.1:10649409-10663863 GCF_000299155.1 Elephantulus edwardii
TACACAATAACAAGCAAAATATTGCTGAAGATCATTTAAAAATGGCTAAAACAGTACATAGAGAACTTGCAGAGTTTAAGATTGGTTTAGAAGAGGCTGTAGCACTGGGGATATCAGATGTCAGATCGATCCAGGCTGAAGGTAGAGAGTGCCAGAAGAACGTCTATTTGTGGTTTTATAACTCTTCAAAGACATTTGATTGTAAGGATCATAATACATTATGACTAACACTGAGAAGAATGAGAAACCCAGAACAGTTAATTGTGCTCATGCAAAACCTATACCTACACCAAGAAGATGTTGTGCAGAGCAAGAGAATACTACATAGTTTAAAATTAAAAAAAAAATTAGTCAAAGTTGAATCCTTTCTTTATCAATCTGTATGCTGACAAATTATTTGAGAAGCTGGACTCCCTGAAGAAGAATGTGGCATCAAGATCCGAGGAATACTTATCAATAAGCCTTGCTTGCTAAAAGGAAGGAGGACTTGAAACACTTCTTGCAGAAGATCAAACACTGCAGCTTTCAATATGGATTGCATCTCAATATCAAGAAAATAATAATCCTCACCACTGGACCAAAAGGCAACATCATGCTAGATGGAGAAAAGGTCAAGACTGTCAACGACTTCATCTTACTTGAACCCCCAATTAATACACTTGGTAACAGTAGTCAGGAGATCAGGAGATGTATTGCACTGGGAAAGTGGGAAGTTAGGGTCCTCTCCAAATTTCTGAGGCCCGATGATGTTAGTTTGAGGATTAAGTTGTGCCTGATTTAGCTCATGGTATTTTCAATCACTTGCTATACTGCTTTTAGCTGTATAATGAATAATAATAACAGAAAAAGAATTGATACCTTTGAACTGTGGTGTTGGAAAAGAGTATTGAATATCCCATGGACTGCCAAATAAACCAAATAGACCATGTTTTGGAGAAGGTGTAGTCAGAGTTTTCCTTAAAGGCAAATACGGCAAAGCTTGATCTCACATACTTTGGGCATTTGCAAGGAGAGGCTAGTCCTTGGAGAAAGACATCATGCTTGAAAAAATGGAAGGATGGTCAAGGAGAGGAAGACCCTCAAGCAGATGGATTGACACAGTAACTGCAGCAATGGACTTGAGTGTGTTAAAGAGTGTAATGATGGTGTAGGACAGGACAAGGTTCAGATCTGTTGTTCTTAGGGTCGCTATGGGTTGTACTTCAATCCATGGTACCTAAATAACAGCACATAACATACAACCACTCACTGATAAGACTTGTCTTAAAACAGTTTCCTATGTTTATTTTCATTACAAAATGGGCTGGTAAAATCATCTTTTGATTTATAGCTCTTTAATATAGTGATCTCTGGTTGTATGAAGCTGCACTGTTAAAAAGACAAGTTTCAAAGACAAGCAGTTCAAAATCACTAGATGCTCCATGGAAAAGGAATGTACTCATCCCTTCCAGTAAGCTATGAGTCATTTTTTATTTAAGAGCACACAACAATATAGTGACGTTTTCCTTCCTTTGAGATAGAGTCTCAGGTATATTATTGGGTGAGAACACGTGTGAATTTTTTGTTTTGATAGATTGTCAGATTATTTAAAAAAATAAATAAAACCAACACCAAACCCATTTTATCTATTCACATTTTCACCCATCATTTATGAGAATGTTGTTGTTCAGCAGAGCTCCCTATGTACAAGAGTAGTTGTTTTAAAATTCTTCCTAATTTAGTGAATATAGAGAGATATTTTTCTACTTATATGTAGGTTATTCTATTAGGAAGTCTAAGTATTGTTTTATACATTTATTGTTTAAAAAAATTCTTTGTGATGCGAACTTAAATTTAAAATAGGGATAATGAGAAGAGCTTAGAACATACCATGAACTGCCAAGAGAACAAAAACGTCTGGCCTGAAGAGGGTGAGACTGAGCTGCTCCTTGGAGGCAAGGATTCTGACACTTTGTCTCACACACCCTGGACATGTTGCCAGGAGGGACCAGTCCTTGGTGAAGGAAGGACATTGTGCTTGGACGGGCAGAGAGGGGCAGCACAAAAGAGGAGACCCTGGATGAGATGGATTGATTCAGTAAACAATGAAATTAGCTCCTGGAAGGGCAGGGTTTAAGGTTGCTATGAGTTGCAGGCTACTTGATGGCACATAACAACAACAGGGGTAGATAGAGAGTATTTATATGGTGCCATAATTTTTGACAATTTGCTTTTATATGAATGCAAGCCAGGCTGTCTTTGAATTAAGAGTTATTTTTGATTCTTGATTCAGTTTCCTATTGCTTCTACCTTGATTCTTGGCCATATGTGACCAAGGCTTTGCTCTTCTAGGTGGAAGGAGTGCTTGACTTGGTATATTTTTGTTTGTTTGTTTGTTGGTTTTTTTGTTTTGTTTTAAATTTTTATTTTATTATTTTCTGTGTGTGTATACCGTCAAATTGGATCTGACTGGTACAGGAGGAGATTGCCCCTCCTTCTCCGGCAGAGCATCTGGTACTTGGTATATTTTTGTTGTGGGGTAAGGTCTGTAAAGACTCAAGCTGCTACCTTTAAGCTTCATTTATGCTTTAATCGTCATTTTTCTTTAGTAAACTCAATTAAAATTCAAGCTCACTGTCATCCATTGAGTCAGGACCAACTCATTGCTGGCCCTCTGGTAGGTGTTCAGAGGCTAAAAATTCCATAGGAGGAAATTGTCCATCTTTCAACTGGTACATTCCAACCACCAGGGACACAGCCTTTGGGTTAGCAGTGCATGCTATCAGAGTTCCTTCAGCAGTAAATATTTCCTACTAAATTGTCTGCTTGCTATTCTTATTTTCAAATATTCTGAAACAAAGAACATTTCATATATTGTAGTAGAAAACATCAACAGGAAAAACCAAACAACCCAAAACCATTATTTTTGAGTAATGTTCTTTTCAGAAAGTTAAGTATTGAAATTCTTTGAAAAATAATATTATGAACAACTCGCTTGAATGCTGAATGCTAGATATTTACGGTTCTTCATAGTAACTTTCTTCAATTATTTGGAAGACAATGTTTATAGAATTCTTATTGGAATATGCCTTCTATGAGGTTTTAATAGTAGTTCTATTTTTATCTAGAAATAAATGAACCTTATAATACTAATTTTCTAATTTAGTGGATATTCCTCCACTAAATAAGCCCAATTCTCTCTTTTGGGATGGGTTGCAGCCTGAGTGGAAAAGTGAAAGCACTTGCATTATACATAGAAATTATACAAATAATATATGATAGTAACATTCCTTTTTTATTAAAGGTTTTCATTCAAACACTCTTACATACTCTGTCTTATAATACCAAATACAATTGTATAATGTGATTATTTACTTTGTCTTGAGTTTGTTTTTTACTTTGTCTTACTGAAACCTCACTGTACTCTCCTTTTCCCATCATCTTCCACATCCAAATATCTATTCCCTCTCCATGTCCTCCCTGGATCAACCCTTTACGATCATTTCTGGGTATAAAGTTTTTATAGTTTCCTCCTGCCCATTCAATCTGTAACACATGTCTTGTTCTAGATTGCCAATTATAATACACAGAATATCTGATCGTTCATTTCAGATATACCCTTCTTTCACCTATTCCAACATGTTGTTAAGTGCCGTTGAATCATTTGTGACTCATAGCGACCTTATGACAACAGCCCTAAACCCTGCTCTATCCTGTGTCAATCACACTGCCTCTTACACACCCATCCCGATTACCCCAGTCACTGAATCAATCCATCTCGTAGAGGGTCTTCCCTTCCTGCGCTGTCCCTCCACCCTCCCAAGCATGATGTCCCTCTCCAAGGACCTGTCCCTCCTTACAACATGTCCAAAGTATGTCAGATGAAGCCCCAGAATCCTTGCCTCCAAGGAGCAGCCCAGTTTAACCCTCCACAGGATGAATCTGTTTTCTTGGCAGTCCATGGGACATTCAATACTCTTCTTCAGCACCATAGCTCAAAGGCATCAATTCTCCTTCTATCCTCCCTAGTCATTGTCCAACTCTCTGATGCATAACAAGTGATTGCAAAGACCATGGCCTGTATCAGGCTCACCTTAGTCTCCAGAGAGACACCATTGCTCTTGAGTACTTTAGAGAGGTCCCTAACAGCAGACTTTCCCATCGCAATCATCTTCTAATTCTGGCTGCTGGTGCCAAGAGTGTTGACCTTGGAGCCAAGCAAACTGAAGCTGTGAACAATCTCAATCTCTACACCATCCATCCTGATGCTGCCAATTGGTCCAAGGTGAGAATCTTTGTCTTCTTGACATTGAGCCTCAGTACATACTGCTGGCTGCAGTCCTTGACCCTCTGCAGCAAGTGCATGAGGTCTTCCTCAGTGTCAGCAAGCAGGCTTGTGTCATCTGCATAACGCAGATTGTTAATAGATCTTCCATCAATCCTGACACCACACTTATCCTCATAGAGCCCAGCCCCTCCGATAATCTGCTCTGCATACATGTTGAAAAGGTATGGAGATAGAACACATCCCGGGCGTACACCCCTCCCAATTTTGAACCTTGCAGTGTTACTCTGCTTTGTTCTGACGACTGCCTCTTGGTCGAAGCATAGGTTTCGTATTAGCATGATTAAATGTTCTGGGATTCCCATTCTTCTCAGAGTCAGCCAGTTTGTTATGATCCATGCAGTCAAATGCCTTTGCATATATTGTATATTCCAACATAATGTTCATTTTTTGATTAATTATTTTCTTGCTCTCCTCACCCCTGGTACTTGTCCTATTTTTATAACAGTGGTCTTATACACAGTATTTGACCTTTTATGATTTAGTTATTTCATTTAGAATAATGCCTTTTACATTCAGCCATTCTATGTAGGGTTTCATGAGTTCTTCATTATTTTACAATGTACCACAGTTTCTCTTTCCGTTAGTTTGTTGATGGCCAATTAGGCTGCTTTCATCTCTTTGCTTTTGTGAATAATGCTGAGTAAACATGGGTGTTCATAATTCTGTTGGTGTCACGGTTCTGGTTTCTATAGGGTGTATTCTAGTAGTAGAATGGATCAAATTAAATTTCTATTTGCAACTTTTTTAGGAAACATCAAACTGCCTTGCATAGTGATTGTACCATTTTAAATTTCCAGTACCAATGTATGAGGTCCTACTGAACTGTGCTACTGTTGCTGGATGTGGACTGTTGTTCATGCTCGGATGGGTGGAGGGACAGTGCAGGAGAGAAGACCCCAGATGAGATGGATTGATACAATAACTGGAGCAATGGGGGTTAGCGTGTTGAAATTAGTAAGACTGGCTCAGGAGAGGGCAGGATTCAGAGCTTCTGTACATGGGATCATTATGGTTTGCAGGCAACTCAACTGCACATAAGAACAACTATTGCTGTGGTGAGGTGACATCTCATGGTTCAGTTTAAGCTCTATAATGCTAGTGATCTTGAACATTTTTTTCATGTGTTTTGTGTGTGTGTGTGTGTATGTTTTCTGTGTATCTTCTTTGGTGAAGAGTATATTAATATTTTCTGCCCTTTTTACAAACAGTTATGTGTCTTTTTCTTATTGAAGTATTAGAATATTCTAGAGATTTTAGAGTCCTTTATCAAATGTCATTGCCAAAAGTTTTTTTTTCCCCAGTCTGTGGGCTCTCTCTCGACTCTATTGGAGAGGTTTTCGATGCACACAAGAATTTGATTTTTAGAAGACCTCACACATCTACTTTATCCTTTTCTGATTGTAGGTAGTTTTAAAATTGTGTTTGAAAATCTATATTCTTTTTTATTGTGATTTTAGCAAAAGTTTACTGAAAAGTTAGATTTTTATTCATTCATTGTTGCACATTTTCTTCCCTCCCTACCCCTACTTTACTTTTTTATTTAAAATATATTCATTCATTGTTGCATAATGTCTTCCCTTCTCCCCACCCCCAGTCCACTTTGCTACACATCTCTTATTCTGGACTGTTGTCATAAAGATAATTCCCAATCATAAATTTCTTTTAAATAGTTCTTTCCTTCATCCATTCCTTGTATGTGTGTGGATATTATCCTGTCACTCACAATATTGTATTTCAAGATGGATCTAGAAATGGCCTTTTTAACTGAAAAGCAACCCTGTTTTTCCTCTTCTTTTCATCTCCAGCATAATAGATCATATGATCATGGGATCCACAATGTCCCATGCCAATCCATCTCATTTTACTAATACCCAATATTTCAAAATTTACACATTCTATTTCTTTCTTTACATTGTCTAGTTTTCCTACATTCATGCTTCTCACATTCCATGTACCAATAGGGTTTTTTTAAAAAAATAATTTTAATGAGAGTTTACAGAGACGTAGGGTTTCCATTAATTCATTGTTGCACTTTTTCCCTGCCAACCCCTTCCCCCCAATTCACTTTTCTCCTTGATGAGTGAAAGAAAAATTCTTTCATTGTTATGCAATCCCTCCCCTCAATCCACTACATTGTGCAGCCTTCATTGTGCACTCGTGTCATGACAATAATACTTTTTCATATATCCCTTTTAAACAGTTCTCTCCCTTATCTCTTGCAATGCAGTACACGTTATTCCTCCTGTTCTTCTCTATCTTCCCTCAACCCCATTGTCAGTTATGTTTTACAATAGTAGCTGTCTGGAATATATGTCCTTTTGTGACTTATATATTTCACTCAGCATAATGTCCTTTAGGGTCATCCACTTAGCAAAGCATTTCCTGAGTTCCTTGTTTTTCAGTGTTGTGTATTCCATTGTGTGAATATATCATAGCTTCTCTATCCATTCATTTGTTGATGAGCACTTGGGTTGTTTCCAGCTCTTTGCTATTGTGAATAAAGCGGCAATAAACATGGGTGTGCTTGTATCAGCTTGGGTGGCAGTTATGGTTTCTTTAGGGTAAATTCCTAGAAGTGGAATTGCTCGGTCAAATGGTGTTTCTATTTGCAACCTTTTGAGAAAGTGCCATACAGCCTTCCAAAGTGGTTGTACAATATTACACTCCCACCAAAAATGAATAAGGTTTCCAGTTGCTCCTCAACCATGCCAGCATTTGATGTTTGCTGTTCTGTTAAATTTTGCTCTTCTTACTGGGGTGAAATGATATCGCATAGTTGTTTTGATTTGCATCTCTTTCAGAGCTAGGGATTTTGAACATTTCTTCGTGTATGTTGGCCATCTGAATGTCTTCTTTAGTGAAGTGTCTGTTCATATCCTGTGCCCATTTTGCAATTGGGTTATTTACCTTTATCTTGTTGTGGTGCTCAAGTATTTTATAAATTCTAAATATAAGTCCCTTATCTGACATGTCATTACCAAATATTTTTTCCTGATCTGTGGATTCCCTTTTTACCCTGTTGGAGAAGTTTTTGGATTTGCATAAGGATTTGATTCTTAGATGGCCCCATTCATCTGTTTTATCCTCTCTGGTTGTATATTTTCCAGGATGCTTGGAAGACTGTTTATGTTGTGAATTAGAGGTGGTATAGCACTGGTATGTGCATTGCTATACAGAGGTAACTTGTGGTTGCTGTGATCCTGAACACTGTGACACTGATGTGCCAAGTGTGATAATGGTTACCCATGGTGGACAGGGTTTGTTGGAGCTTCCCGAGTAAAACAAGTCTGGAAGCAGGAGTGTCATCCACTTCTGAAATGACTTGCCTCCAGAAACTCTATGAACAGTGCTCAGGTCTTTAATTAATAGGGTCTCTATGAGTCGTTTACGTCTTGAAGGCACCTACGAGCAACAACAACAGGGTTCTTACAAGCTTTTCTTTAATGAAGTTTATAGTCCTTGGTTTTAGTCCTAGGTCCATAATCCACTTTGGTTGGTTTTGTGTATGGAGTGAGGTGTGGATCTTGCTTGAGTTTTCTGCAGATAGTTTCCCAGTTTTGTCAACACCATTTGTTTAAAAAGCTGTCATTTCCCCACGTGACTGATTTAATCTCCTTGTCAAAAATCAGTTGACCATAGGTAGATGGGCTGATTTCTGGATTCTCAATTCTATTCCATTGATCCATGTGTCTGTCATTGTACCAGTACCATGCTGTCCTGACCTCCACATACCAGTTGTTAATTTCTTCTTACAGCTGTTTTTTCACCTTTGTTTTTCCAAATTTTAGGGCTCAACTTCAGTTGCCATATATGTTAGTCTACTCTAAGTGTGCTGTGCCATACATAGGGTTTTGAAAGGCCAGATATATTTCAGAAGTAGATGGTTATCCTTCTTCCTAGTCTGTCTTAATTTGGATGTTCAGTGTTACAAGAATATCTGACAAACAAGTATTTTTACTTAGCAGGTGAAAGGCCCTTACAGAAATAACAAATATATTCATTGCCCACCCACCCCAGAATGATCTGGGGTCACTCATTTTCAATGAGGAAGGCTAAATATGACTTGTCTCTACCCTTTACCTGCTACTTCACCTTTCCTTGCACAATTGGCTAGCTGGTTAAACCCTGCCTTACCAGTCATGTCTCAAGATGATCAACAGTTATTTTGTAATGCCTTGAAGTACACATTGCTACTGGTTTCTCATGTTGTTGTCCATTTCTTGCTTAGGAGGATGTAAGTCCAAATCCCAAATGATCTTCTCAATTACATGTTATGCTTTAGAGAGTTGGAAAATGACTAGGGATGCCTTCAAGTTGTGGTGCTGGAGAAGAGTTTTGAACATACCATGGACTGCCAAGAAAACAAATAGGTCTGTCTTGGAGAGGGTGAAACCAAGTCTTTTCTTGGAGGCTGGAATTTTGAAGCTCCGCCTCACTTACTTTGGGCACACGGCCAGGAGAGATGGGTCCTTGGAGAAGGACATCCTGCTTGGAAGGGTGGACGGACATTACAGGAGAGAGAGACCCAGGATGAGATGGATTGGTACAGTGACTAGGGTGGTGGGGTTAGTGTGTCAAATTAGTGAGACTTACTCAAGGACAAGGAAGGAGTTAGAGCTGATGTACATAGGGTTGCTATACATCATAGGTGACTCAATGGCACATAAAAACAGTAACATTCTATGACAGGTTTGGGAGCAGGAGTAGCATCCACTCCCTAAATAACATCCTTCCAGCAACTCTATGAACTTTGATAAATGTCAATAGCTACAGATGGGCTTCAGGCCTTTTGTTCATAGGGTCGCTATGAGTCATGCTCGACTTGAAGACAATCAACAACAACCACAACAATGGGATTTGATTCTTACAATGTCTCGTTCCTCTATTTTATTCTATCCTAGTTGTAATGTTTTCATTATGTTTGGAAGATTGCTCATACTTTGTATTAGGGCTTCTAGAGTTCTTTTTAGCTTTTCTCTGATGAATTTTGTAGTCTTTGGTTTGAGTGCTAGATCACCAATCCACCTTGAGTTGGTTTTTGCGTCAGGTATCAGGTGGGGTTTTGTTTAAGTTTATTACAGATGATTTTCCAATTATGTCCACACCATTTGTTGGAATATCTGTCCTTTTTCCACTCAAATGATTCCTTCTCCTTGCCAAATATCACTTGATTATAGGTGAACAAGCTGATTTCAGGGTTCTCAATCCTATTTCATTTATCTATGTCTATTGCTGTACTAGTACCATGCTGTGACTATCTCTATATACAGATGAAAAAATAATATATTTAGAAAATCCTAAAGATTCAGGTAGGAAAGTATTGGACATAGTCAGCAAATTCAGAAAAGTAGAAAGATACAAGATTGATATAAAAAAATAAGGTGGATTTCTCTATAGTGTCAAGGAGAGTATAGAAATGGAGCTAAGAACAACAATACAAGTCACAATAGCTAACCACAAGATGAAATACTTAAGAATAAATCTGACTAGAGACATAAAAGACCTATGTACAGAAAACTACAAAACACTATTACGAAGAAACCTTTTTTAAAATGGAAAAATATTACACTTTCATGGATAGGAAGACTCAATATCATGAAGGAGACGATTCTAGCAAAGGCAATCTACAACTTTACAGAAATCCCAATACAGATACCAATTCCATTCTTCAGTGGTTTGGAAAAGGCAATTTCCAACTTTATTTTGAATGAAAAGAGACAATGAATAAATAAAACACAACTTAATAAAAGAGAAATAAAGTCGATAGCCTCACATTCCCTGATCTCAAATCCTGCTCAAATTCAGCTGTTCTGGTTATTATTTCTTTGGATGCTGAAGTAATTAATTGCTGATTTTCCTCAATGATTCATCTTGGATATTGTCTACAAAGATAAGACTCTCAAATTACACATGAGACATCTTGAAAGAAGAGATATTTGTTGGGAAATAATATATATTCTTTTGGAAAAAACAGCGTGAGAAAACAGAGTATAGTTCATTAAACTCAGTAAGTATTTCCTTGTATGTTGATTTTTAATCATTAAAACAACAGAGAAGCCACAGAGTAAATCTCGGTACTTAGCTTATATTTGTTGGTGGTGTTATGTGTTGAGCTAACTAGATTCATAGCAACAGTGTGAACAACAATTTGAACTCTGCCCTACCCTAGGCCAATCTCCCCATTTCTGACACATCCATCCCCCTGGCCCTATCAAGGTGTCAACACATTTCCCTCAGGGTCTTTCTCTTCTGCACATACCCTCTACCCTTCAATTCCCAAAGTATGTGAGACATAGTTTAAAAGATCCTCGCCGCCAAGGAGTGACCTGATTGCACTCTCTCCAGGCCAGACCTGTTTGTTCTTTTGGAAGCCTGTGTATGTCCAATACTCTTCTCCAGCACCAAAACTAAAGCAATAATTTTTTTTAAATTTTATTTAAGTAACATTCAATTTATTACAAATATTTAGTATTGGCTTCCCATATTCCCCCCCCTTTTGTTTTTATCATAATTATGTTATCATCTAGATAAACATCCTTTTATCCTTACTCATTGTGTAGCTTTTAGATGTATCGTAAGCAATTAAGAAGACCATTACTTGGATTGGGCACATATTAGTTTTTAGATTGAGAACATTGTTCTTTAGAGCTCTGGAGAGGTCCCTGACAGACATTTTGATAAAACAACTTGTCTTTTGGTTTACTGACTGCTGGTTCCAAAAGTATTGACTATAAATTTTAGCAAGATGAAATTGCTGACAACCTCAATCTTTTCTCCATCTGTCATGGTCCTACCAATTGGCCCAGTGGTAACAGTCTTTGTTTTCTTGATACTGAGCTTCGATCTATATTGAAGAATTTACATCATGACTTTTGTCAGCAAACACATTGAGTCCTCCTCAGTTTCAATAAGCAAGTGTCTTCTGCATAATGCAGATTGTTGATGAGTCTTCCCTCAATACTAATTCTATATCCTTCTTCATAAAGTCCAACCTCCATAATGATCTGTTTCACATATTGATTGAGAGGTATAGAGGAATGACACATCCCTGGTGCACATTTTTTTCTGTCCTTTTAGATTTATGTGTGTGAAAATGGTTCTATTTATTGACCTTGGTGGCCCATAGCTTAGCCATCATTGGGTTTCACAAACTGAAAATACTACTGGAGTACATTGTCCATCTTTCTCCTTTGGTGTTAGTGGATTCCAATGACAAGAGCAGTGTAGCCTTTGGATTAGCAGCACAGCTCCCTACAAACTATGCCAGCACTACCATCACATGGTAGTTGTGATATTTAAATTAAAACAAGACAGGACAAAAATTAATGACAACAGCCTTAATTTTGTTTTCTTCTGGTTGTATATCAATGAAACATTAAAGTGTTAGAGCTTTCCACTTTTAAATATAAATTTGCCTTTGATTTGTTAATTTAGTGTATAGAATTCATTGTAGACAGAATAGGAGAGTAGAAGTATAATCTCAATAAAGTAAGTGGCATATGAACACTTCTGTGAATACAACCAGCAGAGCGTGGAAACTATAGAACATATCATTGATTTCACATGCAAGCAAGAGTCTACTGAAGACCATCCAGAAATAACTGCAACATCACATCAGCAGAGTACTGCCAGAAGTCCAGGTTGGGTTTAGAAGGAGTCACGGCATTAGGGATATTGTAGCTAATGTTAGATGGATCTTGGCCGAAAGCAGGGAATACCAGAGGAATGTCTATCTGTGTTTCATTGATTATGCAAAGGCATTTGACTGTGACGATCATAACAAACTGTGGCTGACTCTGAGAAGAATGGGAATCCCAGAACACTTGATGGTGCTAGTGTGAAACCTATACTTGGACCAAGAGGCAGTCGTCAGAACAGAGCAAGGAAACACTGCATGGTTCAAAATTGGGAAGGCCGTATGCCAGGGATGTGTCCTGTCTCCATACCTTTCCAACCAGCCTGCAGAACAGATTATCTGGGAGGCTAGGCTCTGGATTGGTGGAAAATCTACCAACAATTTGCATTATGCAGATGACACAACCCTGCTTGCTGAAACTGAGAAGGACCTGAAGTGCTTGCTGCGGTATTCAATATGGATTGAGGCTCAGTGTCAAGAAGACAAAGATTCTCACCATTGGACCAAATGGCAGCATCAGGATGGATGGTGAAGAGATTGAGATTGTTCACAGCTTTAGTTTGCTTGGCTCCACAGTCAACCGTCTTGGCACCAGCAGCCAAAATTAAAAGACATATTATTATGGGAAAGTCTGATGTTAGGGACCTCTCCAGGGGACTGAAGAGCAATGGTGTCACTCTGGAGACTAAGATGCATCTGATACAGGCCATGGTCTTTGCAATCACTTGTTAGGCATCAGAGAGTTGGAAAATGAATAGGGAGGATAGAAGAAGAATTGATGCCTTTGAGCTGTGGTGCTGGAGAAGAGTATTGAATGAACCATGTACTGCTAAGAAAACAGATTTATCCTGGAGAGGGTTAAACTGGGTTGCTCCTTGGAGGCAAGGATTCTAGGGCTTCATTTGACATATTTTGGGCATATTGTAAGGATGGACTGGTCCTTGGAGAGGGACATCATGCTTGGGAGAGTGGAGGGACAGCGCAGGAGGGGAAGGCCTTCTATGAAGTGGCTTGATTCAGCAGTGATCGGGGTAATGAGGATGGGTGTGTTGGAGGCAGTGCAATTGGCACAGGATAGTGCAGAGTTTAGGGCTGTTGTACATAGGGTCACTATGAGTCACTAGTGACTTGACAGCACATAGCAACAACATATATATATCATATTAGAAATAAAATTTTTATTTATAATAATAGTATATTTTGGAGGTAGGAGTGGCATCCACTTCCTAAATAACATGCCCCTGGAAACTCTATGAACTTTGATAAATGTCGATAGTAGTAAAGGAGCTTCAGGCCTTTTTTTCGTAGGGTCACTATGAGTCGTGCTCAACTCAAAGGCAATCAACAACAACAATAACATGTGATAAATACCTGAGTTATTTTTTTTCTTTGAAATTAATATTAGGGAGATTGACATCAAGAAATTTTTTTTGTTACAATAGTTCATCTTATACATCTCTTGAAAATATGATAGTCCAAATATTAATTACATATTAAGACTTTAAAACAGGACATTTCAAACTGAAACACTCAAATATCAGAAGAATATTAACTTTTTAAAGAAAGAATGTGTGTATACTCACCATCTTAGAATATATCCCTTGACTTCCTGATCTATGCAATATCAATTTGTCCTTGAGTTGCAAAATAGCTAGGCTTTTTTCACACTAGATAACGAAACACCCACATCTTCTTAAAAGTAACTTTGCTGATTGTTACTTATACTTTCTATTATTACAATTTAACAAGACAGAATATATAATTTGAAAAGAGAAACTTTCGTGTTTTCTTGACAAAAATGAATCTGAGAACTAGGATATTAGTAACATTCTCACTTTACAGACATTGTTAGATGATTTGGGCCCCTAATTCATACGGACTCCACATGTTACAGAGTAGAACTTCTCTGTGGAACTTGCTTGGCTGTAATCTTTATGAAACAGTTCATCAGCCCTTTCTTCCTCAGAGTCCAGGATGGGTTCCAGTTACCAAGCTTAGTAACTCATCTTAAACAATCTGTGCTCCTCTTGTATAGATTAAACTCAAAATCATTGCTGTCAAGTTGGAACCAACTCACAGCTTGTTTTGGAGGCTGTAAATTGCATCAAGGAGTAGCCCATCTTTTCCCTGCTGAACTGTGTATGGATTCAAACTGCTAGAAATAAGAGGTGTTTGAGTTATCAGTGCACCTCTCTATGTACTAGGAAGTCAAAGTACTTATTTTATTATAGATATTTCCTATGTCTTATAGATAGGGAAATAAATCTTGACAGTATAGTGACTAGGTTGAGGTTTTAAAACGTCATTGCCAACACAAAAATTCATTGTAATTAATATCACATGCATTTCAAAAATCATGGTTCGGTCATTTTATATGTATCAATATGTTGTTGTTGTTGTTATGTGCCGTCGATTAGCTTGCTACTCATAGCGACCCTCAACAGCCCTAAACCCTGCTCTATCCTGTGCCAATCACACTGCCTCTGACACA
>NW_006399771.1:10664596-10689604 GCF_000299155.1 Elephantulus edwardii
TGTGTGTGTGTGTGTATGACAGGAAGCAGGATGGGCCATCTACTTCCTATATAAAAGGCTTTTGTAAACCCTACGAACACTAAACAAAGAGGATATTTATAGTAGTGTAGTGGTAGAGCCCAGATTGGAAGCTAGCTGAAATGAGGAAAATTAATAACAAATATTATTTAATGATTGGAACATAAAATGGTCACAGCTTGAATGTTAGAAAATTAAATATTGTATAAAATGGAATGGGACACATGAATATTGACATACTAGACATTAGTGAGATGTGATGGACCAGCTACGGCCACTTTGCATCAGATAGTCATATGATTAGGCTTTGCCTAACATACTTTGGACATATTGCTAGGAGGTGCTATTCATTGGAGAAGGACATGATGTTGGGAAGGGAGAAGAGTTGGCAAAGGTGAGGAAGAATCTCAACCAGGTGGATTGACAAGGTGACTGCTGTATACATACATATACATATACATATACATACACGTATTTGTTTATATCTGTGTTTATATACATATATGATGTGCGTATGTATATGTATATATACAAATACATACACACACACACACACACACATACAAATATATATTTGTATTGTTGTTGTTAGGTCCCATCGAGTCAAGTACAACTCATTAGCCACCCTATGAACAAAAGATCTGAAGCCAGTCCTATCCTGTGTCATCCTCACACATCCTGACACACAAGATCCCATTGCAGCAGTCACCATGTCAATCCACCTCATTGAGGTTCTTCCTCTCCTTCGTTGACCCTTCACTCTTGGTCCCAGGAATTGGTGGTATACCAATTGACACGTTTCAACTAATAGATGCTGCCCTAAATGTGCTCACCAACTGTGACAAGAAATCTGGAGGACAACCACTTGACCAACTGACTGGAAGAGATCTATGGTTGTTCCCATTCCAAAGAAAGGTGATCAAACAGTGTGGAAATTACTAAGCAATATCATTACTATCACACGCAAACAAGATTCTGCTGAAGATTATCCAAAAATGACTGGAACAACACATCAAAAGAGAAGTGCCAGAAGTGCAGTCTGAGTTTAGAAGGGATATTGTAGCTTATGTTAGATGGATCGTGGCTGAAACAGGGAATGCCAGAAGAATGTCTATCTGTGTTTCATGAATTACGCAAAAGTGTTTGACTGTGTAGATCACAACAAACTGTGGCTAACTCTGAGAAAACTGGGAATCCCAGAACACTTGACTATGCTGATGTGAGACCTATACTTGGATCAGGAGGCAGTTATCAGAACAAAGCAAGGAAATAATGAATGGTTCAGAATTGGAAAGAGTATACACCAGGAATACATCCTCTCTCCATGCCTTTTCAATCTATATGCATAACAGATTATCTTTGAGGTTGGGCTGTATGAGGAGAAATGTAGCCTCAGGATTGGTAGGAGATTCATCAACAATCTACATTATTTGGATGACACAACTCTGCTTGCTGAAATTGAGGAGGACCTGAGGCACTTACTGCAGAAAGCAGTAAGCCTTCTGTATGAAACCTTCAATATGGATTGAGACTCAATATTGAGAAAACAAAGATTCTCACCACTGGACCAATTGGCAGGCAGCATCGGGAGGAATGGTGAGGAGACAGATCTTTAACTTTTATCTTGCTTGGCTCCACAGTCAATATTCTTGGTACAAGCAGCTAGGAAATTAAAAGACATATTACAATGGGAAAATATGTGGTTAGAGACCTCTTTAAAGTACTAAAGAGCAATGATGTCACTCTAGAGACTAAGATGCACCTGATACAGGCCATGGTCTTTGCAATCACTTGCTGTTTCAGAGAGCTGAAAAATGACTAGAGATTATATAAGGGGAATTGATGCCTTTGAGCTGCGGTGTTGGAGAAAAGTGTTGAATATACCATGGACTGCTAAGAGAACAAACGGTTTTGTCATGGAGAGGGTTAAACCAGGATACTCCTTGGAGGCAAAGATTCTGAAGCTTCATCTGACATATTTTGGACATGTTACAACAAGGGACCAGTGCTTGGAGAAGAACATCATGCTTAGGAGTGTGGAGGGACAGCACAGGAGAGGAAGACCCTCTATGAGATCGATTGATTCAGTAGTGACTGTGGTAATGGGGGTAGGTGTGTCGGAGACAATGAGATGGGCACTGGATAAAGCAGGATTTAGGGCCCTTGTATATAAGGTCGCTATGAGTCCTAGGTGATTTTATGGCACATAACAACAACAATATACATCTATATACATATAGATATACATACACATACACATTTGGAGGGCCTTGATATTTAAAAGTTGCATGGACTGTAAGTCTCCAGTGTGGAGGCTGATGTGCGAAGTGATTGGATTCTGCAGGTGGGATATTTTGTGTTGGTTGAGGGTTGGCTGTGGACTGTTTTGTTGTGTTTCTCCCCTTCCCCCCATTTGTGTGTGAGTTCGTTGAATTTGCTGGATTTAGCTAAAAATGAGTTGTGGACCTCATGTTAATTGTGTTTGGGACTAACATTTTTCTAAGTGGTACAGCACTGGTTTGTCAATTTGCTGTACTGAGGTAACGTGGGGTTGCTGTGATACTGAAGTCTGTGCCACTGGTGTGTCAAATACCATAATGATTAACCATGATGGACAATGTTTAATAGAGCTCCTAGATTGAGACTGAGACAGGCTTGGATGCAGGAGTGACATACACTTCCTCAACATGCCTCTGGAAACTCTATGAACTTAGGAATGATGATAGTTATACATAAATGAAATCTGGATAATGAGTGAAGAACAAAAAGAAAACAACAACTGGATACATTTGAAGCATCGTATTGGCAAAGAATATGGAATATACTATGGATTGTCAGAGGAAGAAATAAATATGTCTTGAAAGTGAAGCCATACTACTTCTTTAAGTTCTGTATTTTGGATATATTATTACAAGGACTTTTTTTCCTGATGGAGCACATCACGTGTAGGAAAATAGAGGATAATAAAATAGAGCTAAAATCTCAATGAAATGGTTTGAGTGGCTGCAACAGTGGGTTCAGTTATGTAAAGGACTATAAGAGTGACACAGAAAGTCTTTTGCTATTTGATACGTGGTGAGCTATGAGTTGGAAATGACATGACAAGACCTAACAACAATAACAGTATATTCAGAGTCCATTCATTGACAATATTTTCCTTAACTCATCAAATGTAAACTTAATTTCTGTAAAATTCTCCTATGTGGCATATAGTAAGAAGGTTTTCTGTTTGATATGCATGAATGTTTTGTTCTAAATTCCATAAAACACTCATATCAGATTAATACATTTTTATTTTGAAATAGAAATTATTTAGATATCAGTTCTGAATATATATATTTATTTATGTTAGGTTATTGTGTACCATAGATTCAGAACTGACACATAGCTGACCTCCAGCAGGTTGCTTTCAGAAACAGTTAATTGCACGGAAGGATGGGCAAAAAAAATCTACAGTCAGTGGTAAGAGCTCTGCTGCCAATCCAAACGCCTGCAGTTAGAATCTCCCAACTGTTCTGCTGGGGAAGTTGGTTTCAATGTGCTGATAGATGACAACATAGGGCTGGGTTTTAAAAAATTCTTTTTATTTGTTTGCATACAATAATTTGCTTACATTGTGTTTCATTCATATAAATCATGGGCAGGTTTGCTCCTCTCTCTCCCCACCAAACTGTGTGATCCAATGCTCAGCCCCCCTGTCCCATCCCCTTCCCTTTTGAATATCCATACACAGCTTACTGGCTGTCCTTCTGTTTTTAAAATAATGGTCTTGTGCAGTGATTTTTATTTTTGAAACATGGATTGATCAACATCCCAGGCATCTCTAGCTAAGATAAACAAATTTGTTTATTTTTATTTTCTTATTCATTCATTGTTTGAACATTTTCTTCCCTCCTTCTTTCTTCTCCCTTGCCCAGTTCACTTTGCAGTGTACCTCATGTTCCAAATTGTTATCATACATATAGTGCCTAATCATATATTCCCTTTGGACAATAGTACTCCTCATCTGTTCCAGCGCCATCCTCATTATAGATCTACTCTTCCTCTTCTTCTCTGAACCCTTATATAAGCCCTATTTTATTCCAGCAGTGTTATACAGTATTTATCCTTTTGTGATTGAGTTAATTCACTTAGCATAATGTCTTTCAGGCTCATCCATATTGTACAGCATTTCAGGAGTTCATTGCTTTTCAATACTGCATAACACTCCATTGTGTGAATGTACCATTGTTTTCCTATCAATTCACTTGTTGAGGGGCACTTGGGTTGCTTTCATCTCTTTGCTATTGTGAGTAATGCAGCAATAAACATGTGCATACATCTGTCTGAGTCTCAGCTCTGGTTTCTTTAGAGTGTATTCCCAGTAGTGAAAATTGCTGGGTCAGAGGGTATTTCTGTTTCCTACTGTTTGAGAAAGCACCAGATACTTTCCACAGTGGCTGTACCATTTTACATTTCTACTAGCAGTGAACAAGAGAACCAGGCTCTCTACAACCTCGGCAGCATTTGTTGTTTGCTGCCCTGTTGAACTTTGTTAATGTTGCTGGGCTGAGAAAATATCTCATAGTTGTTTTGATTTGCATTTCTCTGAGAGCTTGGGATTTATTTTCTTCTTAATGATTTGATGCCAATAATTGTTGCCTCTGAATTGTGGTATTGACAGAGTACTGAATATGTCCTGGACTAACAAAGTATAAACAAATATGTCTTAAAGGAAATGCAATCAAAGTGTTCCTCAGAGGCAAGGGCTGTGACTCTTCATTTTACATATTTTTGGCATGTTGTCAGGATGCACTAGTCTTTGGAAAAAAGATATCTTACTCACAAGGGCAGAGTTTCAATAAAAGAGAGAAAGGTCTAACCCTTAATTAGATGGGTATTTTCGACAATTGGTTTGAGCATGGCAGAGATTGTGATGAGGGTGCAGGATAGGGCTAGGTTTAGACATGCTGCTAATAGAGTCAATGTGAGTTGCGTATACTTACGAGAAACTAACATCACATAAGGTTTTCCATGTCTCTGAATCATTGAAATAGACTAAGATATTTTCTTTCTGAGCACAATTGTGTGGATGTGAAATGCCATCATTTTTGTTAGAAGTGAGGATTTAATTATTTGTGCCTTTCAAGACTCCACTATCAAGTATTACCTAAAACAAAACCAAGCAAACTCCACCCCAACAGCAACAAAAAAACCCTGTTACTGAATAAAATTAAATTGTACTCATGTTTATCCTCCTTTTAAAAATGATACATTTTAACAGAAAAAAATAGCTTCATTCTTCTCATTTGGAGTGGCTGATGGGTTTTAATTGCCAATATTTCTTGATGTTGAGCTGCAATCCGTATTGAATGCTGCCGTCATTGTTCTTCTGCAGCAAGCACTTCAGTTCCTCCTCAGTTTCAGCAAGCAGGGAGGGTTGTGTCATCTGCATAACGCAGGTTGTGGATGATTCTTCCACCAATCCTGATGCCACATTCCTTCTCTACAACTCAGCATCTCGGATGATCTGTTCTGCATACAGATTGAAAAGGTATGGAGACAAAATACTTCCCTGAAGGACCCCTTTTGATTTTGAACCATGTAGTGTCTCCTTGCTCTGTTCTGATGATTGCCTCTTGGTCCAAGTATAGGTTTCACATTGGCACAATTAAATGCTCTGAGATTCCCATTCTTCTCAGAGTCAGCCACAGCTTGTTTGATCCACACAGTCAAAAGCCTTTGCATAATCAATGAAGCACAGATAGATATTCTTCTGGTATTCTCTGCTTTCTGCCAAGAGCCACCACGACCTCTTCTAAATTCAGCCTGCACATCTGGCTCTGTTGACATATTGCTCCAAACGTTTTTGGATAATTTTCAGCAGAATCTTGCTTGCATGATTATAATATTAATGATATTATTCAACAATTTCTGCACTGTGTTGGGTTACCTTTCTTTGGAATGGGAACAAATATCGATCTTTTTGTTTTGTTTTTTTAAAGCAAATTTTCTATATGTTATAAAATATATGTTTCTGCTATTTGTCATTGACTCAGAATCATCTCATAGCTGAATCTCCTGCAGGTTTACAGTACTGTTAATCACATGGGAGGAAGCTGGTGGATTTGAACTGCCTGCTTTTTTATTGGAAGCCTAAGTCCTTATCCACTAGCCCATTAGAGCTCTCAACATATGTGCTATGAAGACATAAAGCTATGTTTGTGTTTTGTATAGCATTTACCTGATATGATCAGTAAAATCTAGTGCATAAGTATTTACTGAATAATATAATTGTTACAAAATTACTACACTGAAGCCAAGGCAATGATCCAAGGGAGGAAAAGATAGAAAAACATGCAATAAAAACTTTCATATTTCAAGCCTTTCTTTGGGACCTAAATTTATCACTTGTGTGGATTCAATCTTTTTCCAACATAATTGAACTTGGGCATGCCATATTGTATATATGGGGATAGATCAAACTTCTTATCTTGCAGCAAACATAAAAATTGATTTTGACATAAGATTCTCCATCCAAGATAAAGGTGCAAAATCACTGCATGTTAGAGCTGGGAAAGAAACCTTAAGACTCATTCAGTCCAGTGATTTTCAAAGTTGGCTGCACATCAGAATCAGCTGGAGAGCTTCCCAACTGCCAGCCCTTGAGATTCTGATTCAGCATGTCTGGAGTAAGACTCTGAGTCTGAATTTTAATGAAATTTTCCATGCTATTCTTTTAAAATTTGTCAGCAATGAGAGTATCCAGAGACCTCTGTGAATCACTGTCTAAATCCCTAAATGTAAAGGTGACAGAAAACTGAGATTTCCAAATGATGAAGTGATTCAAATAATTTCACCACTGGTTTCATCTACACTAAGGGTAACCTTGTGTTTTATCAAATACATGATAATATTTTTCTGTAAGTACCTCTGTGGGTAAGTGCAACCACAGAGAATTTATATGGACAGAAGTTAAAATTCTTTTACACTATTTTCTAGCTCTTATAATCAGTGACTATTTTAAAGTATCAGCTTCAATGCTTAAACAATGTAATCTAATACAAAAGTTATCAACGTTTAAAAAAGTTATAAAAGGTTATCAAAGTTTTAGATTTTATTAGACAGCACTTTTATATTTTACACTTTCGGAAAAGTGCAGAGTTCATTAGACAAAAATTAAAACATTCAAACTCATTGCCATTGAGTTGAAACCGACCCGTAGCTGACCCACGAGTGGGTTTACAGAGGCTGCAAAATCTCACAAGGAGAGATTTCACATCTTTATTTCTTGGAGCAGCTGGTGGATTCCAAAGCCTGCCTTTGGGTTAGCAACACAATTCCCTATCGACCAGGCTATAAAACAAAGAGTCCTGTTGTACAGTAAAACAGAATATATTTGGGTAAATTCAATACTGATAGATAATTATACAGATATTAGAAAGCACATTAATTTTACTCTTTTAATGTTAAGATCTTTTAGAAATTTGTATACATTTTGGGATGTGAGAAGCTGGTATCAGAAAATATATGCAGTAAGGTCTATGAAAAAATTATTGAAGAAAATAAAGTTCCCCAAATAAAATGTTGAATTTTTTTGCAATTCTATCTCCATCTCTTTTTTCTCTCTATATGTGTCTCACTGTCTCACTCTCTCTCTAATTCTCTTTCTTTCTCATAAATACACACACATATACAGAAACAGACGTTTTGAACAAAGTATTGTCTACTTGGTCAATGCTACATATATGATTACTGTTTACACTTAAATGTTGACCATTCACTCATACATTTGTCTGTCTAACAAGTACTTCTTAGTAAATTTTATCTGTCAGATGCTAAGGTATTTAATGGAGCTTTTAAACACTTTACAGATAATATGAAGAAAGATACTAGATAGACTGGTTCTTGGACTATGGACAAAGAATGTTTTGGATTTTCCGTCTTCTTATTGTTATCTATAATTCATTATTATCTACATGTCTGGGTGTACACATAACCTATAAAACATAAGTAAACATTTTTTTTAATCTCTGCTTTTGTGATTCATCTGATGCCAACTTGTGTTACCTCTTTGAAAACCTGTTTGAATTTCTGGGATTTACCTGCTGGAATATTGCTGCTTCTGTATAATCCTCAGAAACATTTGACTTGTGTGTAATAATGTTGTTGTTGTTGTTATGTGCCATCATGTCACCTGTGACTCATATTGTTGTTGTTGATTGCCTTTGAGTTGAATACGACTCATAGAGACAAGATGAACAAAAGGCCTGAAGACTTTCTATAACTATTGACATTTATGAAAGTTCGTAGAGTCTCTGGACTCACATTGTTTAGGAAATGGATGTAGATGTCACCCCTACTTCCTGTGACTCATAGAAACCCTGTATACAACAGCTCTGAACCATGCCCTGTCCTGAGCCAGTCTCACTGACTCCGACACACTTATCTTCATTGCCTCAGTTACTGTGTCAATCCATCTCATCCAGGGTCTTCCTCTCCTGTCCATCCACCCTTCCAAGCATAATGTCCTTCTCCAGGGTAGGTCCCTCCTGGTCACTTGCCCAAAGTATGTGAGACGGAACTTCAAAATCCTACCCTCCAAGGAGAAACTTGGTTTCCTCTTCTCCCAGACAGAACTAGTTGTTTTCTTGGCAGTCTGTGGTATGTTCAAGACTTCTCCAGAACCACAACTCAAAGACATTGATTCTTCTCCTGTCATCCTTTATTGTTTGATGATTTCTCCTTGTGTTAGAACACCTTTTAGACACAAACGTGAATTTCTTTCAGTCAATTAGCTAGGTACCTTACTATAAACTTTTGTTTTTAAATATATCCAAGTGAGCATATATCCACAGCTGCATCTGTTTGTTGAAACAGCTCCGTTGGTATTCTATCAATTCCTGTAATGCTGTCAATGGTATAGTTTAAATCAGTGTACAACAATGTGCTTATGCAATGTAGACATTTTAAAGAAAGAGCGGGGTAGGGCAAGGTTTCCACCTGTTATTCCTAGAGTTTTTGAGTCATAGTTGATTCAATGGATCCTCACAACATAATCCTATTATCAGTCTTTCCTGTAATATAAATGTTAAATATAATCTCAAAATTATGAATTATCTCATAATGACATGTATACGTGTGTGTGTGTGTGTATGTGTTCTCACATGTGTGTATGAAAGAAAAAGAGAGAAAGTAAGCCTTCCACTAAAAATGAGCTTCCCAAATAATGAATACATTTTGTTTTTATGCATGGCTATTATTAGGGAAAAGCTCCAGACATTCTAAAAGTATGTGGTTTAAATAATAATGCTAAATGATAAGAAAGTTGTGTTTGGTTTTACATTATGCTGAAGAAATCTGTTTACATGCTAAAAATAGAAGCCATGATATTTAGCAGGGGAATATTTTCATTGAATTAATATTCAACACTTACATTCATACTGAAATGGAAGATACTCTTAACAGCACTGAGCACCAAAATAAGTTAGTAATAAGCCTATATAAAAGATTTTTAAAAGAAACATGTTAAATTATGTTCTTTAAACTTTATCTCACCATGAATTTCTACAGTTTTCAATTACTTTTCAAGGTGACATTTATGGTTCATTTAAAAATATGTACACAGAATATCTTTTCCTTCTGTCTGAATTTGAGCAATGCATTTCTTTTTTGAGTTTTAAGAAGATACTTTTAGTTCTGTTATTGTTGTTGAGGAACATTGAGTCAGAACTGACCCATAGCTGACCCTCCAGTGGGTTTCCAAAGGCAGCATGGAGGAGACTGCCTAGTCATCTCCCATGGAGCAGCTACCAGATTAGAACTGTGTGCATTTGGGATTGCAGCACAGGTTCTTACCACTAGGCCATCAGCGCTCTGTATATTTAGGTCTAGATAGTTTGTTTATATTTTACTTTTTTGTTGGTTATTTAATCTTGCATTTGTCTGTTATGTATCTTGTGAGAGTTCAAATCTTGGTTCCAGTACATATTGTCTAAGTTAATATGAGAGATTTTGAATATAAATATAGTTTATATTAACTAACAGGTAAAATTATGAAAATTGAAATTATGGGTCTAATTCAAAACAGTCATGGTTAACTAAACATTCAATAGATATTATTGCCACTCATTTTATATATGAATATACTTTTTTTTTTGGTGTTTCCTCAAAAAGCTGAACATAGAAATTTTATATGACCCAGTTATTCCACTGCTAGGATTATATCCCATGAAAATAGAACTGAGACACAAGTGAAGAGTTGTACATCAATGTTAATGAATATACATTTTTATGTAACATCTCTGTCAATTATATTTATATATAATAATGTCTATTTACTTATAACCACACACTGGCAACCAGTTTCTTCCAATTCAGAGTGACACTGTAAGACAGAGGAGCACTGTCCCATAGGGTTTCCAGTTTGTTATCATTAAGGCAGCAGATAGCCACTTTTTTCTCCCTAAAGAGCTGCTCTTGCACTTGAACTCCCTTTCTTTTGGTTGGCAGCTGCAGCCTTAGCTATTGTGCTACTAGAGTTCTTCGTATGAGCACAAACACAGAAAATACACCATCACATCTAAATATTTGGTTTCTATTTTTATATGATAGAGCCATATTAACCTGATGGTTTATCATTGAGGTGCTATATCAATAGTTGGAGGTTCCAACCCACCCAGGGCTGGGTGGAAGAGAAGACCTTGTTCTTATAAAAGTTTGCTCACTAACTATTGTTGCTGATTTGGAACTGACTCGGAGCTGACCTTCCACTGGGCTTCTGAGGCTGTAAATCGGCTGTGGTGAAGATTCTCCATCCTTCTTCATAAAAATAGTTGGGGAATTACAGAGTAGAAAATCCTTTGGGAGAGTTCTATATTTTGGGGTTACGTTTATCTACAATCCACTCAACAGCACACAATCACAATGGCATACAAATATTTCTTGTAGAAATATAGAGACAGTAGAACATTCCCTGCTTGATAAGTGCTGAAGAAGGAGAAAATTAAAAAATGGAGTTGTGAAGGAAGATTAAAACAAATAATCACCTGGGGTGTGGGTTTGGATTCAATTGGTTTCTTGCAAGTGACTTTCAAAATTGTCACTGTCGCTGTTGTTAGGTGCAGTTGAGTTGAGTACAGCTCATAGAAACCCTATGAACAATAGATCTGAATGCTTTCCAATCTAGTGTCATCCTCACAGGCTCTGGCACACTCAAGACAATTGCTGCAATCACTGTGTCCACCTTCTGGGTTGAGGGTGTTATTCTCCATTGCTGTCCCCTCACCTTCCCAAGCACTATGTTCCTTTCCAAAAAATAATCTCTCCTGGCAACATACTCAAAGTGTATGACACAAAGGTTCATAGTCTTTGCCTCCAAGAAGCACTTGGCTGCAACTTCCCTAATACATATGTTTGGTTTTTTTTTTTTTTTCAGTAGTTCATGGGGTCTTCGACACTCATCTCCAACATCACAGTTCAAAAGCATCCCTCTTCATCCTTGGCCATTTTCCAGCTCTCAGATGCACAGCAATTGACAGAAAAGGAGACCATAGCCTGAATCAGGTACACCTTAGTCCTCAAACTAGCATTATTGCTCCTCAATAAGTTGGAGAGGTCCCTGACTGCAAACTTTCCCAATACAATATGTCCTTGACCTCTTGACTTCCTCATTATTAAATCTCTCTTTCAGTTCCTTCTTTTGTTCTTTTATTCATTTCCTTTTTTCCTCTCTTGCTTTACCATTCTTTGTGTACTTATTTGTTTCAGATTTCAGTTGAGTTTCTTTGTCTAGTGTAAGGGGTTTTGCTGTCAATTCAAAGGTATACAGTTCACATATACCAGCTGGTCTGCAGGAGAATGATGAACACTTTCTTCCTGTGCAATTTACTTTCTAAGAAAACCTGCTGGAGGGTTAGTTATGAATTTGTCTCAACTTGATGATGCACAACAATAGAAATAACAACTATAATTATCAAGTTATAGTAATAATTTTAACATAGATTAAAAACTTACTGTGAACTAATGAACACAAAATTAGCATTGAAGTTATTATTTTATATAAAGTAGGACTTGTTTGTGAAATAGTGGTATATATCATATAGATTTAATACAAATTATTTACAGGATGAAAATTGCTCTAAAAATGATCTTTATTCTCTTCCCAGGTCATACTAATGTTAACAAAGATCATTTGTTCTTGTATATCCCCAAGTCAGAACCAACCTATAACTGACCCTCTAGCAGGTTTTCAGAGGCAGTTTATTGCACCAGAGAAGGTTGCCCATCTTTTTCCCGGTGAGCAGCTGGTGATATTCAAATCCCATCCTTTCGAAATTGCAGGGCAGCTTCTTTCCAACAGGCACCAGATTAGTGAAAACAAAGTTAAGGATACTTTAGGCTTGTCCTTGTGGTAAAAGTACATGACATACTTGCAGATTCACAAGTAATCAAATAAAGTGATACAATTATCTGATAATTGTTTTCAGCAAGAAATTTTGCCATTTGCCAAGCTTCTCATACACTCTACCAGTATGGTTAGTACCCCAGAAGGCAAAGCAGGACTCAGCATTCAAAGTAGCTGACATACTTCTGTTTTGTTTGTGCATATTAATGGTAGGCACTTAGATGTGGAAATCATACAAAATATTTAGTTGAGTGATATTTGAATGTTGTTAGAAACAATAGTTGTGGGTTTTTTTTATATTGTTATTGATCTCATTTAAGGCATTTTATGGTTACATTGCCTATATTTTTTTTACACACACACACCCACAGCACAAATGGCCAAGCCATCTGCTAAAAAAACAAACTCAAATCCATTGCCTTCCTGTCAATTTTTGCTCAAGGTGATCCTCTCATTTTTCTGTGATTATAAGTCTTACTGGGAAGAGACTGTCATCTGCCTCATCTTTTTTCCCTCAGAGTAGCTGGTGAATTCAGACAGCTAATCTTCTGGCTAGCCTTTAATGTTGAGCCTACTATACTGCCAGGACTCCTACTAATAGAAAAATCGGTGGTTCAAATCCACTCAGAGGTGTTTTAGGAAAAAAGGTCTGTTATCGTTGGAAAGATTATAACTATTGAAAAGTCTGTGAATGCATTTCTACTCTGAAGCACCTGAGTAGAAGAATAACACTGCAATGAAACCATGTTCTTGTTATTAGTGGATTTCATTTTTTAAAATTTCTGGTTAGTGGACTTTTCTTTGTGTGTGTGCTGGTGGCTTAGTGCTAAGGAGTTATGCTGCCAATTCAAAGGCACATGGTTTGAATCCATTAAACTAGTCTGTAATCTCCTCGCTGCATTAACTACCTTTGAAAACTCAACTGGAGGTTCACTTATGAGTCAGTTCCATCTGGTTATTACTTAAGAACAACTTATTCAGTGTACAAAACAACCTTGATGAAAAATTGTGAAATGTAGAAAAATAATGGGCTCAAGTACCAGAGCTCTGGTTGCCTAATCAGTAGGGAGTTAGGCTCCTATTGAATATTTTATGCCTCTCTTGTAGTTTGAATCTACTTCCAGCTTCCCTGGAAAAGAACAGGCAATCTCTTCCAGTGAGACTTACAACCTCTCATTGGAGGGTTAGCTACGAATTGACTCTGACTAGATGACAACCATGTTACAGGAAAGTAAGGAGTTAGTACCCTATTCAAGGACCTTCATTTTAGTACTCTCATGACTTTCAATCCATATGCAGAACAGATTATCCAGGAGACTGGGCTCTATGAGGAGGAATATACCATCAGTATTGGAGGTAGACTCATCAACAATTTGTGTTATGCAAATGACACAGCCCTGCTTGCTGAAACTGAGGAGGACCTGAAGCACTTGCTGCAGAAGGTCAACCGCAGCCTCCAATATGGATTGAAGCTCAATATCAAGAAACAAAGATTCTCACCACTGAACTGATTGGCAGCATCATGATGGATGGTGAAGAGACTGAGATTGTTCACAGTTTTAGCTGGCTTGGCTCCACAATCAACACCAGCAGCCAAGAAATTTAAAAAAAACAACATATTGCAATGTGAATGTCTGCTGTTAGAGACCTCTCTAAAGTACTGTACAGCAACAATGTCAGTCTGGAGTTTAAGGTGTGCCTAGTACAGGCCATGATCTTTGCAATCACTTGCTATGCATCAGAAATCTGGACAATGACTAGAGATGCTAGAAAGAGAAGTGATGCCTTTGAAATATGGTGTTAGAGATGAGTGTTGAATAGACCATGAACTGCTAAAAGAACGAACAGTTTTGTCCTGGAGAGGGTTAAACCAGGATGCTCCTTGGAGGCAAGGATTCTGAAGCTTCATCTGCATACTTCGGACATGCAAGGAAAGATTGGTCTTTGGAGAGGGATGCCATTCTTGGAAAGGTGGAGGGATGGAGAAAGAAAAGGAGACCATCAATGTGATGGATTGATTCAGTGACTAGGATAATGGGGGTAGGTGTGTCAGAGACAGTAAGATTAGCAGAGGTTAAAGGCAGGGTATATGGTTGTTGGACATAAGGTGGCTGTGAGTCGTAGACGACTCGACAGCACATAACAACAATAATAGCAACATGACTTTCCAAATACTTCACATGTGCTACTGTATCTCTTTTATCATTAATTTATTAAGAAGGTATAGTTTCAGAAAAGTTCTTTGCTTCTCATACTGATTAAATTGCAGATACTTTTTAAATGTTCTTAACACTGTTTTGAATTGTTTCTGTCTCTAAAATCCCAAGTTTTGTTCTATCTGATTCCTACTTTTTTTCTATCTGGATTACACTAATCATTCTTTATTGTTTCTAATTTTGTATATCTCTACTTGTTATTTAACACTAATTTGAGGGTCTTTGGAGAGTGATGATAATAGAATCACACCTCTTCACCTCTCAAATTCTGAAGTAACTATTAATAAGACAAAGGGGTCAGAGAGGAGACTTTTAAAAATACTTATTACTGATAAATTATCATTGAATGTGACCTATATTTTATGGGAAAATGAGTTTCCTAATGGTGTTGATTATTAGAAATGTGCTGTGACAGGTCTATTGAGTGCTTTCAAATATATATATGCTCTTTAGTAGTCTCTAACCACCTTGTAGTAAATCTTTGGCAATTTAACTTTGACATATATTGTGTATCATTTCTGGATTAAAATATTTAAAGGGTGATATACAATTAGTTCTTTCCTTTCATTAACAAAACTATCTTCCCACACGTCCCAGATAGTATGATTGCAAGATCTAAGTTACTTGAGTCCCTGACACATTGCTTGGAGAACTATTGATACAAAGCCAACATCGATTTGTGAAGCCACTGAGATGATATCGTGTGTGACCTCATACTTTTCTTTCTTATGATAACGGAAACACACTTCTGTCTAGTCCCTCTGAGGACACCTACCTGGCCAACTGACTGGAAGAGATCCGCATTTATGGCTATCTCCTAAAAAGGTGATTCAACAGAGTGTGGAAATTACAGTGGTCTCTGGTGGCCTAGAGTCAAGAAGCTGTGCTGTAACCCTGAAAGCACATGGTTCAAGGCCAGCATCCACTCCATGGAATAAGGATGGGCAATCTCCTCTTGTGTGACTGACTCTGAAAACCTCCTGGAGGGTCAACTATGGGTCTGTTCCAAATCTATGGTACACAACAACAACATCACTAATATCACATGTAAGTAAAATCCTGCTGAAGATTATCCAAAAACTACTAGAACAGTACATTAACAGAGAACTACCAGAAATAAAAGCTGGATTTACAAGGGGTTACACTGTTAGACTGATGTGTTAAATGTGATACTTGTTGCCCGTAGTGGACAGTGTTTGGTGGACCTCTAAGCAGGAGTGGCATCCACTTCGGAAATAGCATGCCTCCAAAAACGCTATGAACATGCAATTGAAGTTTTATACAAGTGTTCAGGTCTTTTGCTAATAGCGTCCCTATTAGACGTCTATGACTCTATGACACTTAACAATAACAACATCATGGCACTAGAGACGTTGTCACCAATGTCAGATGTATCCTGACTAAAAGCAAAGAGTGCCAGAGGAATGTCTATCTGTGTTTCATTGACTATGCAGCAACATTTGATTGTGTAGATCACAACAAATTGTGACTAACCTTAAGAAGCATGGGAATCACAGAACACCTGATTGTGCTCATGTGAAACCCATACTTGGACCAGAAGGCAGTCTTCAAAACAGAGTAAGGAAATACTATATGGTTCAAAATTAGGAAAGGAATGTGTCAGGGATGCGGTCTGTCTCCTTATCTTTTCAATCTGCATGTCAAACAGATCATTCTAGAAGCTGGACTTTATGAGAAGGAGTGTGGCATCAGGATTGGAGGAAGACCTATCAACAGTTACTCAGATAAAACCTTGCTTGCTGAAACTAAGGAGGACCTGAAGCATTTGCTGCAGACAGTCAAGAACTTATTGTAGTCTTCAATATGGCTTGAATCTCAACATTAAGATGACAAAAATTCTTACCACTGGCCAATTGGCAACACCATGATGGATGGTAAAGAGATTGAGGTGGTTAACAATTTCAGCTTGCTTGGCTCCACAATCAACACTGTTGGCACTAGCATCAGGAAATTTAAAGACAAATTTCATGGCGGAAGTATACTGTCAGGGACCCTTTCCGAATACTGAGG
Source organism: Elephantulus edwardii (assembly GCF_000299155.1). Taxonomy (NCBI): domain Eukaryota; kingdom Metazoa; phylum Chordata; class Mammalia; order Macroscelidea; family Macroscelididae; genus Elephantulus; species Elephantulus edwardii. The sequence goes on from NW_006399771.1 coordinate 10,681,247, forward strand.
AGCAATGATGTCAGTCTAGAGATTAAGGTGTGACTGATTCAGACTATGTTCTTTGAAATTACATATGTCAGAGATTTGGACAATGCTTGAGGATGACATTAGAAGAATTGATGCATTTGAGTTGTGGTGCTGGAGAAGAGTTTTGAACATATTACAGACTGCCAGGAGAGTGAAGAGTTCTGTCTTGAAAAGGGTAAAACCAAGTTTCTCCTTGGAGGCAAGAATTTTGAAGCTCTGTTTCACACACTGTGGGCAAGGAGGGACTGATCCTTGGAGAAGAACATCATGCTTCGAAGGGTGGGGCTGGGGGAGATAGTGCAGGAAAGGAAGACTGAAGACTCCAGAGGGATGGACATGATAATTAAGGCAATAGGAGGAGGTTGGTCGAAGTTAGTGAGACTGGCTCAGGACAGGGCAAGATTCAGAGCTGTTGGTCACTGAGTCACAGGAGACTAGACAGCACATAACAACAATATCTCCCTAACTAAAGCCCAGAAACCCTGTTGACTTACTGTATATTATATCAGACTGATAACTAAAAAGTAAACAGTTTAAATAGGCAATCTCCTCTCTAAAGATTTATAGTACTGGAAACTTGATGAAGGTTGGAATTGACTCAAAGATAGTGAGCTTGATTGTTTAAATTGAGTACTAAAATTATAGTGCTAGAAACTCAGCAGAGTCTTGTAATTCCTACAAAATTCAGCTGTTTGATAACAAAAGCATTGTCCTTATTTTATAAAAAATATTGAATTACTGATTATTTTATGACTTTAGAATAATTTAGGCATTCTATTTATTTTTAAATGTGTTTTTATAAAAATCCTCTCCTAGAAACTTATCTGCTTAATTTAAGTTTTCAAATTTTTGGCATTTAGTTGTTTCTTATGTTTAATTTTCTTAATATGGTTTTACCTTATTTTTCACTCTTAAAGTTTTATTATCCCTGACCCACCCAACTCTCTTTAAACAGATGTAGTCCATCAGGTGAAATCCTTGTATGTAGTCACTGCTTATGGTTTTTTAAAGTATTTGCAGTGAATAAATCATTTATTGTACTGAATTGTCATTTGATCTCAAGCCTCACTTTTGTCTCCAAGAACATATTTTCCAACTATTTCTTCCTCTTTTCTCTTTACACTTTTTGATTTTCAATCACCCATTATTATTAATACATCTTGAATTAATGTTCAATAAATTTCAGACAGCAAAAGTTGGTAGAAATACTTAATTTCTTCAGTTTTGGCTTTTGTGATTGGTGAGTTTATTTGAATAATGATTGCATTCTCAGCCCTTTCTTGTATGAATGAGGATAATATACAATCATTCACAGCATTGTACTTCAGTATAGATCTTGAATTCCTCCTTTTGATAATGAGTTCCACACCACTCCTCTTTATTTTCTCATTTCAGTCATTTTAGATCATGTGATTGATACAAAATGGCCAAGCCTACAAAGACTACTGCTGTCAATATAGGTTACATGTCAACATTAAGAAAACACAATTCTACAAGACTGGACCAATAAGCAAAAAAGATGTTGAGAAGATTGAAGTTGTCAACAATTTCATTGAATTTACTACAAATACTCATTCATTTAACTTGGATTTACTACAAATACCCACAGTAGCAGTATCCAAGTAAATGAAAGATTTATTTAATTGGGAGAAAAAAAAAAACAACAACAAACCAACCTGCTGTAAAGAACATATAAAAAATTCTAAAGAGCAAGGGTGTCAGTTTAAGGACTAAGGTTGCCTGATTCAAGCCATGGGTTTTCAACTACTTCCTATGCATCTGAAAGTTGGACATTGAATAAGAATGACTGACAGAAGAAGAAATAGCTTTGTACTGTGGTGTTGGTGAAGAATATTGAATATAACATGGACAGAGCCAAAGAGAAAATGAATCTCTCAGTTTGTTTCCTATGCATCTGAAATTTAGACAATAAATATTGATCATGGAAGAAGAATCAATGCCTTTGAATTGTGGTGCTACTGAAGAACAATGACTTTCATGTACTGTGAAAAGAACAAATCTGTCTTGGAGGAATTGTAACCAGGGTGTTGCTTGAAGGCAAGGATGGTGAAACTTCTCTTACATACTTTGGCATATTTTTAGGTGAGATAAGTCCTTTGAAAAAGATGTAATTTGAGGAAAGGCAGAGAGTCAGAGGAAGACATTCAACAAGATTGATCAACACAGTGACTAATACAATGGGCTTGGTCATGGTGGAGATTGTGAGGATGGTGCAGAATAGGGCAAGGTTCTAATCTGTTTTTCTTAGGATTCTTATGAATAGTAGCCAAAGGCACAAAAAACCTCAAAAATACTGCTTCTCAATTTGATGGGTGGAGGGAGAGGTGGGTAAAGGAAATGGGAAAGATCCAGTGTGGAAAACAATGTATGTGAACTTTGTAAGTAAGGCAGTATAAAATAAAATTTTATTTTATTTTTAAAAGATACTGCTTCTCTGGCAGTGTGAATCCACCAAAAAGCTCAGTAAGAGAAATATGCATAATCGCCTCCCATGGGACTTGTATCCTCAGAAAACCCACTGGAAGGTCTGCTATGAGTCCATTCCAACTCAACAGCAATGACAGTGCAACATTCAAAAGACGTATCTGGAATATTAAAAGCATGATTTAACAGATAAGGGTTAAATAATTTATAAGAGAAATTTCAATATTTTTAGAATTATGCCATGAGGAAATTACATGCATTAATCAGGTATAAGGAGGGATGAAGACCAAACATAGTTTTTTAATTAGAGCCTGGTAGTGGAATTTGCAATGATTTTGAAATTCATTTTAACATTCCAGTGAAAAAGACTCAGCAGAAATCTCAGATAAAAATAATATGAAGGAATAAGTTTCAATGCAAGAAATATAACAACATATCAGAGATATTATAAAAGTGGAAAGTGGTTCTCTAAAAAGACAAATATCTCAGGAAAATAGAGAGCAAAAGGGGTTGTTATTGTTGCTTCTGTTGTTATGAGCCATCAAGGTGACTACCACTTAGAGTGACCCTATGAACCACACACCTGAGCCTTGCCCTGTCCTGCACATCCTCATGACCTCTGTCCTCAAGCGCACTGTGGCAGACACTAGGTCAGTTCATCACATTGCTGGTCTTCCTCTTTTTTGCAGATCTTCTAGCTTTCCCAGTGTAATATCTTCCTAAGGAGTTCTCCTGAAAATATGCCCAAAGTACGTAAGATGATGTGAAAACTAAGTGCTCTAAGGACTACCCTGGTTACACTTCCTCCAAGACATACCTATTTGTTCTTGTGGCAGTCCATGGGCTATTAAGAACTCTTCCTAAAAATCGCAAGTAAAAGGCATTGCTGCTTCTTCTGTCTTCATTATTTTTTGCCCAACTTTCAGATACACAGGAAACAAATTGGAACTACTATGGCGTGGTTCAGGCTCATTTCAGTCTTTAAAGTGATACCTTGCATTGAGCACTTTAAAAAAAATTTATTATTAATTTCAGTAAAAATTTACAGAGACTTTGGATTTCCATTCATTCATTGTCGCACTTTTCTCTCGCCCCCCAGTACACTACCCTCTTGTAAAAGTAAAACAAAAATTCTTCTCCCCCAGGTCCACTCCACCATGTAGCCTTCACTCTAGAAACCTGTCATGACAAAAATACCTAATCACATATCCCTTTTAAACAGTTTTCTCCCTCATCTGTTTCAATGCAGTATACATTATTGAACCCATCTTTCTCAGTCTCCCCCCAACCCCGAAGTCAGTCCTGTTTTACAACAGTGGCACCATGCAGTATTTGCCCTTTTGTGACTGAGATACTTAACTCAGCATAATGTCCTCCAGAGTGACCCATTTTGAATAATATTGCCTGAGTTTCTCGTTTTTCATTGCAGCATAGTATTCCATTGTGTGAATACACCATAGCTTCTCTATTCATTTGATTGTTGATGGGCACTTAGTTGTTTCCAACTCCTTGCTATTGTGAACAAAGCTGCAATAAACATGGGTGTGTATGCATTTAACACTTTGCAGACAACTTTGGTAGTAGATTTTCACAATGCAGCAGGTTATATGATTTTTGGAGTATTGTTACCACAAGGACCGACTGAGGATACAAGTAAAATGAAATCATTGACAATTTTAATTTATCAGGTTGTTGCCTACTGGTCCAAGGTGAGGATTTTAATTTTTTAGGTGTTTCTATGTAATTCATAATAAAGGTTGTAGTCTTTGATCTTTTTCAGCAAGTGCTTTAAATGCTCTTTATTTTTTTCAAACAATATTGTGTTATCTGTATAGGTTGTTATAAGTCTTCCTCTAATCCTGAGGCTACATTCTTCTTCATAAAGTCTAGCTTCTTGAATAGTTTGCTCAGTTTACAGATTGAATAAGTATGGAGAAAGATGTGATTCTAACATCTTTCTTGATTTTAAGATATGCAGTTTTCCCTTTTTGTGTTTGGGTAACTGTTTTTTGGTCTTAGTATATGTTTTGTATAAGCCAAATTAAGTGTTCTATGAGTCCAATTCTTTTCAATGTTATTGATAGGAAACTTCCAAAAATTTAAACAGGATTTGAAAGGGCTGTAGAAATAAGGATGCCATTGCTGATTTCGGATGGATGTTGGCAGAAATCAGAGAATACCGGAAAGATGTTTACTTGTGCCTTGTTTATTATGCAAAGGCAGGATGTGAAAATTGTCAAACAATATCACTAATATCACACACAAGCAAAATCCTGCCGAAGATTACCTAAAACCACTGGAACAGCATATTAGCAGAGAACGGCCAGTAGTGCAGGCTGTGCTTAGAAGAGGCCGTGGCACTAGAGACACCACAGGCAACATCAGATGAATCTTGGCTGAAGGCAGGGAGTACCAAAGGAATGCTTATCTGTGTTTAATTAACTATGCAAAGACATTTGACTATGTGGATCACAACAAATTTAGGTTAACCTTAAGGAGAATTGGAATCTCAGAATACTTGATGGTGCTCATGTAAAACTTAGGCAATAGTTGTTAGAACAAAAAAGATCATAAAAGGTGTGCATCAGGAATACATCCTATCTTCACATCTTCTTAATCTACATGTAAAACAGATCATGAAAGAGGCTGAACTTTATAAGGTGGAATATGACATCAGGATTGGAGAAAGACTCATCAACAATCTGCATAATGTAAATGATCCAACCTTGCTTACTGAAACTGAAGAGGACATGAGACATTTGCACAGAAGGTCAAGGATTGTATGGATTGAAGCTCAACATCAAGAAAACAAAGATTCTCCCCACCGGGCCAATTGGCAGCTTCATGATAGGTGGAGAAGAGATTGAGATTGTTGATAGGTAACTTCAACTTGCTTGGTTACACAATTAACACTTTTTGGCACCAGCACTCAGGAAATCAAAAGGCGATTTGCATTGGGGAAGTATGCTGCTAGAGACCTCTCCAGAACACTGAAGAGCAACAGTGTCAGTCTGGAGACTAAGCTGCACCTGATCAGGCCATGGTCTTTGCAATTACTTAATATGCATCAGAGAGCTGAACAGTAATTAAGGATGATAGAAGACGGATCAATGCCTTTGAGTTATCACGCTGGGGAAGAGTGTTGAACACACCGTGGACTGCCAGAACAAACAGATCAGTCCTGGAGAGGGTGAAGCCAGGCTGTTTCCTGGAGGCAAGGATTTTGAAGTTCTGTTTCACACACTTTGGGCATGTGGCCAGGAGGTACCAGTCCTTGGAGAAGGATCTCATGCTTGGAATGGTGGAAGGACAGAGCAGGAGAGGATGAGAGATAGATTGACTCAGTTACTGGAGAAATTGGAATAAATCTGTCAGAGATGATAGGATTGCCTCAGGCTAGGTCTGAGTTCAGAGCTAAAATACAAAGGGTTTCTATGAGCCACAGGCAACTCGATGTCACAGAACAACAAAGGCATTTCATTGTGTGGACAGAAACTAGAACTACTTCTAACGAGGTAGGCTGCTGGGTCTGTTCTAACTCTTATCAAAACAGTACAACAGAGTAGATTTGTCCATAAGATTTTCATTACTAAATCTTCACAGATTAAGAGTGTTTAATAGTTTTTCAGCAGATCTGACAAGAAGTCAACAGTGAAGCTTTTGGTTAGCTACTAAAGCTCAATCCACTGTGCCATAAGGGCACCTTAACACATCTGGCTAATTTGGGATTAGTATAAGGGGGCCAACTCATTTGCAAAGTGATGTGATTTTGTTTTCTATCCACTTTATTTCTCTCTTAACTTTATCAAAAATTGAGTGAGTAAAAGAGATGCTTTTTACCACATGGTCTTCAACATCCATAATGAATATGTGTCTTTGTTGTCAACAAATGTTTAGATCCTTTTACCTGCTGGGAGTGTGAGGAATTTATAAAGGACTAGCTCTGGTGGCCTAGTGGCAGAAGCTGCACTTCAATCCTGAACACGTGGAGTACAAATCCACCTGCTGCTCTGGCAAGGAAGAATGGGCAATCTCATCCATTGCAATTAAATGCCTCTGAAAACTCACCAAGAGTCAGCAATGGTTTGGTTCTGACTTGACAGTACACAACAAGAGTATATGTGCTTTAGTGGGCTCTGGTGGCCTAGTGGTAAGGAATTGTGCTGCCTACCCAGAAGCATGCGATTTGAATCAACTAGCTTCTCTGAAGGAGAAAAATGAGCAATCTCCTCCAGTGAGATTTACAGCCTCTGAAAACTCACCAAAAGGCCTGGTATAAATCCATTCTGGCTCCATGGCACATAACAACAACAACAACAACAGCTATTCTATTTTAAGTCTGCTTTTGGCCCACATAGACTGAGAACTAATTATTGCTGTTTTGTACCATTGAGTTGTTTACCACTATCCCAAAACTAATTAAAGTCTATTTACAACTATTGTTACCTCTTAGCCAATAAGATACTTCATTATTGGCTACAATTTGGGAAGTTACTTCAAGTATACGACATCCTGTTTTGTAGAACTTTCTGTCAGTGGTCTGTTTTAAAGAGCTGCTGCTTATAAAATCATTAGAGTGTAATTGTTCAGAAATGATGTTCAGGGCTCAATGAGTTCGCCATCTTGTTATCTCTATGCTCTCCTGGGAAGTAAATTTTTCAAGATTGATTAATCATCAATCTTATTTCTCCAAGGTTTTCTGTCTCATGCTGGGTGGATTACAGTCCAGTGACTGCTTCTAACAGCTAGCCAGCTGGTGATAATTGCTGTTAATTTCCTAGTTGTTGGCGATGGATTGTTCCTTTCTAAATGGAGGGTTATAACATGAGAAAGTATAAGAAGGAAATTGCAAAAATCCATTTATAGTTTTTGGTTAATTGTAAAATTTGATACGTGTTTATTGCTGAAAATACATCATACACAAAGAAGAAAGCAATAATTGAGACATACTCACTGTACAAAATATTCATTCTTAATATTGAGGGAATTACTTGTAAAATTTTAATTAATTCCAAATCTCCTTGTCATATATCTGTCTTTATGTATTCTGATACACACAGCCTATACCACCACTACTACTATTTCTCTCAGAAATACTTACTTAGCATGTTCTAGTTTAAAAGCTTTGCAATCTATTTTTCATATTGATTGAACAATTAATCTTAGTCTTTTCCATCTTTGAATAGTTTCAAAAGGGTTTTTTTATAAAATTACAATATTCCATCAAAGAATTTGGAGTATATATTGCTAATAAATAAGAGCAAGAAATCCTTCAAAGTCTTCAATCCACTGTGAAATCCAGCAGAAGAGACCCATCCACAAAACCATTCAAAAGGATACAATTGTATGATAGCTCTAGTTTACTAGGGTTTGGGAAGCCAAAAAATGCCCACTGTTATAGGAGGCACAGTGTACTTGAATTATAGACATAAATTAGTGAAAAATCCAGGTCCAAAGAGATGAATGTTTTTTATTTTTCATCTGCATTTATCTAAACTGCAGATAAAATCTCAGTCATTACTGGCTCTTCCAGTAAAGATTTATGCAATGCTTGAACAGTCTAATTTAACACCAAAACATTTTATCCTTCTAAAAATGCTAGTTAAACTCCTGAATCCAGCCGATAGAATCTCTTCAATTGCCTACAAAGAACTTGTAAAGATTGATACTTTTTGGTGAGGTTGGGGATCCATTGGTTCCATATTTTTAAATGCGTAACAATTATTTTTTTCCCCATAGGTTTTATTGTTGGATCCGCAGAGCCGGACCCCAATGAGATTGGACGCCAGCACCAATCACTCACGAGAGACCGTCCTTGATGCAAACAGCATGAGGTTTTATTCCATCCAGCGTGCTGGGGCACAACTCTTGACCTACGCAGCAAGCGGGGTGGGC
>NW_006399771.1:10694828-10719906 GCF_000299155.1 Elephantulus edwardii
TGTTGGATCCGCAGAGCCGGACCCCAATGAGATCGGACGCCAGCACCAATCACTCACGAGAGACCGTCCTTGATGCAAACAGCATGAGGTTTTATTCCATCCAGCGTGCTGGAGCACAACTCTTGACCTTCGCAGAGGCAGAGGAGTTGAGCCCCGAGCTAAGGGTACATACAGCTTATAAAGGCAATAACCCGCCCAAACATGGGCTAACACACAGGGAGGGTTGCTGATTGGTGTATTTGAATATACACTGAGGTAGGCAGTTCTGATTGGTAATAATTTGGCGCGCGGGGTAAGCGAGGAAAACTATCTGATTGGTACATTTAAAAGCAAGTTGGCGCGCGTTCGGCAAGCGGGGTGGGCGCAAGGGGTGGGGAAGTGGGGAGTAAAGTTCAGAAAAACAATTCTTGGAATTTCTCTTATCTGTACTCGCAGATGTGGGTGAGCCGTTTTATGGCCTTGTTTTTCTAAAAGAGGGCAAAAGTCCTGTGAGGTTTTATGGCTTCTACCTGAGAAGGGTTAAAAGTTAACTTCTTCATAATCTTTCATTATTTCTTTAAAGGTCTTACACATTACCTCATCTTACTATGACAAGGTGCATTGGGATGGAATTCACCCACTGATCTCCTACTTTGTTTCAGTCTATGAGCAATCTTATCTTAGACTTTAACTTCTCTGCCTCAAAAATTAAGTAACTCTGGTAGCACAGACTGTTACATGTAGCACTGCTAACCAAAATGTCAGAAGTTCAAATTCACCACCTGCTGCACAGGAGGAAGATGAGTAATCTCTCCTTTTATAAATTTATAGCCTCAAGAATTCAAAGGAGGGTTCCCATAAACTGGAATCGACTGGACAGCAGTGCGTTTGGTTTCATTTTTGTGGTTCTTCAAGAATATAATAACTTCAATGAAATAAGTTTTACCTAAAGTAAGGAAAAACACTGTCTTATAATAGTTTCTGTGGCTAACCCTAAGAAGAATGGAAATCCCAGAGCATTTATTTGTGCCCATGCAAAACTTATACTTGGACCAGGAAGCATCTTATCTTCATTTGTTTTCAATTTATATGCAGAACAGATCATTTGGGAGGCTGGACTCTATGAGGAAGAAAGTGCCCTCATGAATGAGAAAGACCTATCAACAACCTGTGTTATGCTGATGACACAGCCTTGCTTCCTGAAACTGAGGAAGACTTGAGGCATTTGCTGCAGAAGGTCAAGGACTGTAGTCTTTATTATGGATTGAAGCTCAACATCAAGAAAACAAAGATTCTCACCACTGGGCCATTTGGCAGTATCATGATAGATGGAGAAGTGATTAAGATTGTTAACAATTTCAACATCCTCATTTCCATACTTAATACTTTAGGCACCAGTAGTCAGGAAATCAAAGACAAATTGCACTGGTAAAATATGCTTTCGGTCACCTCTCGTGCTAAAGAGTGACAATGTCCATATAGACAGTAAAGGTGTGCCTCATTCAAGCCATAGTCTTCACAATTAGTTGCAATGTATCAGAGAGCTGCATATTGACTAAGGACAATAAAAGGAGAATAGATAACGTTTGAGTTGTGGTGCTGGAGAAAAGTATTGAACATACCATGGATTGCTAAGAGAACAAACCATTCTGTCCTGGAAAGGGTGAAACAGAGCTACTTCCTGGAGGCAAGGATCATGAAGTTTTGTCTCATATACTTTGGGTATGTTGCCAGGAGGGACCAGTCCTTGGAGAAGGGTATCATGCTTAGAAGGGTGGAGGGACAGCACAAGAAACAAAGACCATTGGAAGGATGGATCTACTCAGAAACTGGGTTAATGGGGTTAGGTGTTGGACACAGTGAAATTTGGCTAAGAATAGAGCAGAGTTCAGAGCTATTGTACATAGGGTTGCTATGAGTGGCAGATGACTTGATGGCACATAACAACAACAACAACAATATAATAGTTTCTGTTATAATTACATATAGTTTAAAACATAATTTTAAATAAAGATCTTAATGAAAGTCTACTCCTAAATCAAAAGTTGTTGTTGTCATTGTTGTTAGGTAGCATTTTCACAATTTCTGACACACTCAAGTCCATTGCCACAGTCACTGTGTCAACCTATCTGGTTGGGGAACTTCCTTTCTTTTGCTGTCCCTCCACCTTTCTAAGCATTTTTGTCCCTTCCTAAAGAATAGCTTCTCCTAGCAATGTGCCCAAAGCATACAAGACAAAGCTTTGTCTTTACCTCCAACAAGCACTCTACGCCTTTTCCTGGATATACCTGTTTTTCTTTTGACCATCCATAAGATTGCAAACACTCTTCTCCAACACCAAAGTATTTCCTTACTTTAGGTAAATCATATACATTGTCTTATTTTAACCTCCTGGCAGCTCTAAGAAATAAAAATTGTTCTCACTTTTACAGGTGAAAAAAATGCTTTGCTAAAACACCTGTGCCTTATCAAAGGTCATCATTATAGAGATTAGGACATCTGGGCAGTTTTGATTACAGAGAAAAGGTTCATTCCAAAAGCCTTCTCAGAAGTACTTCCATTGAGTCAGCTCTAACTCATAATGACCCTTTAACAGGTTTCCAGGCTCAAAACTGTTATGGGAGGAAATTTGCCATCTTTATCCTGTGGAGCTGCTGGTGGATTTGAAAAACCGGAGAGCGGCAGTCTTTGGGTGTGCTTGATACCACCTGAGCTCTCTCTTATTCAAAGAGAAAACCATTAAAGAGCACCTATTGTAAGGAACTGTAAAAATTCATAGGAAGAAAAATAAGGGATCCTGACTGGAGGAAAACTCATCAAGCAGATGACACAACCTTGTTTGCTGAAAGTGAGGAGGACTTGAAGCACTTTTTGCAGAAGGTCAAACATTACAGCTTTCCATATGGATTACAGAGCTACATCAAGAAGACAAATGAGCTCAGCACTGGGCCAATATACAACATCATGATAGATGGAAAAAAGATTGATGTTATTATCAACCGTTTCAAGTTACGTGAATCCACAGTCAGCATCCTTGGTACCAGTGGTCAGGAAATTAAAAGACAAGTTGCATTAGAAAAATCTGCTGTCAGGGACCTTGCCAAAGTGCGAAAGAACTATTATTTTAAAAACTACAGTGCACTTGATTCAAGGTATGATCTTCTTGACCATGCATTGCTTGACACATTGCTTGTTATGCCTCTGAAAACTGGGCAACAACTAAAATGATAGAAGAATTGATGCCTTTGAGTTGTGTTAGAGAAGAGAAGAGAATTGAATATCCTATGAATTTCCAAAAGAACAAACACATCCAGTGTGCTCTTCGGAGGCAAAGACAGTGAAACTCTTTCTCACATGTTTTTTGACATGTTCTTAGCAGAAGCCAGTCCTTGGGGAGAGATATCATGCTTGGAAAAGTGAGAGTCTGTGGTATAAGAGAAGGTCCTCAATAAGATGGATTGACATGGTGATTGTAACAATGAGTTCAAAGACATTGGAGATGGCGAGAATGACGAGGTTCACATCCCTAGCTCATAAGGGCTCTGTGAGTTGCGGTGGACTTGATGGCACATAACAACAACAAATTTATATCTATATCTATAAATTGCTTAGAACAGAGACTATATGGCTCTCAGGAATGAAAAGGAGAAAATTTCTGAAATCCTAACTAATACATATGAGGCTTGTTTTATCAAAGGTATCACACAGGGAATATGCTCTGGAATAAGAGCGAGAGCGTATTTGGATACTGAAATGAAAGCAAACAGTTGGAGATTTTAGAGAAGTGGCGTGAAGAGCAAGGGGAAGAATAAACTGCTCTATAAGAGCTCTAAAATCAATAAGGATGTTCTATTATGGGAAACCTAGATTTCTGGGAAGAACAATGGCCACAATGCAGAGAATCTCATGAATTCTAATGATTGCAGGAATCCAGTACTGGTCTTGGAACAACACGATGGTTGACGACTCCATTGTAAGGGGTATAAACTTAACGTGACCCATGGGAAAAACACTCCTTGATGGAGACATTTAATGTACAGTCTGCTCCTATTTAATGTAATCTGCTGCACGCTAGCTGTCGCTGCTAATTTATAATTAGGCAAATTACCTTTTTAAAAGGATATCTCCCTTAAAGCATGATGCTATGTACGTTCGAACAGAAAAACTGAACTATTGCAAACAGTGATGTTTTAGAGAGATTTTAGGATCTCAGGTGGTACTAAAAAAAAGACATTTGGAATCTTGGTCATTGAATCAAATTCTGGATTCTTCACTAAGACATTACTGAGCCTCACAAAGACCAAAGAAAATGTATTTGCTTTTGAATTTGACACTCTCGCTCACTTGCCTCCAAATATAGTAATCTTGCTATGCAGGCAAAATTAAAATTCTAAGATAAAAGGAGAAAATGAAGTACTTCATTTATTATTGTTGTTGTGATATACTGTAGAGTCAGAACCAGATCATAACTGACCCGTCAGTGAGTTTTCAGAGGTAGTTAATTACACAGTGGGAGATTGCCCATCCTTCTGCAGAGCATCTGGTGGCCTCAACTTCTGTGCCTTTGGGATTGCAGTGCACTTGGCCACTAGAGCTCCCTGGAATACATTAGAGAATAAAAATACAGGTTATTAAAACAATTTTTTAAGAGAGGCTCAAGAAGAAAATTAATCATCTAAAATATTTATCATACATCAATCTTCAATTTATGGTTAATAACATATATTAGCATGAGATTGCATTATATAATATCATAAAGTTTAGCTTCACTGATGTACTGAAAATTGTTGGGATTGATTTACAGTGGAAATAAGCAATGGGAAATTGTAAAACAGAACATGCAAATAGAAAAATGGCATCAATGAATGTCTGGAAGACATATATATGCTAATTTATGCTGGGATTATGAATGGATTAAGCTGGGTAATATGTAGATGTGGATATACTCTCCTTTTAGTGTCAATATGTTGTTGTTATATGCTGTATGGTTGTCTGTAACACATAGTGACCCTATAAACAACAGCCCTAAAACCTGCTCTATACTGTGCCAATTGTATTGTCTCTGATACACCAACCTCCATTACCCCAGTCACTGAATCAATTCATTTTATCCAGGGTCTTCCTCTCTTGTACTGTCCCTACACCCTCCCAGGCATGATGTCCCTCTCCAAGCACTGGTCCCTCCTTGCAACATGTCCAAAGTATGTGAGACAAAGCTTCAAAATCCTTGCCTCCAAGGAGCAGCCTGGTCTCACCTTCTCTAGGATGAACCTGTTTGTTTTTCTAGAAGTGCATAGTGTATATTCAATACTCTTCTCCAGCACCATAGCTCAAAGGCATCAATTCTCCTTCTATCCCCACTAATCACTGTCCAGCTTTCTGATGCATAGCTAGTAATAGCAAAGATTATGGCCTGTATCAGGTACACCTTAGTCTCCAGTCTGACAGCATTGCTTTTCTCTACTTTGTAACGGTCTCTGTCAGCAGACTTAGCCATGCAATCAATCTTTTAATTTTCTGGCTGCTGGTACCAAGAGTGTTGATTGTGGAGCCAAGCAAACTGAAGCTATTAATAATCTTAATCTCTCCTCCATCTATCATGAAACTGCCAATTGGCCCAGTGGTGGGAATCTTTGTTTTCTTGATGTTGAGCTTCAATCCATACTGAAGGCTGCAGTCCTTGACCTTCTGCAGCATGTGCTTCAGGTCCTCCTCAGTCTCAGCAAGGAGCGTTGTGTCATCTACACAATGCAGATTGTTGATAAGTATACCTCCAAAACTGATACCACACTACTCCACATAGAGACCAGACTCCTGGATAATCCGGTTTGCATATAGGTTGAAAAGGTATGGAGATAAGCACATCCCTGGCATACACCCTTCCCAATTCTAAACCATTTAGTGTTTCCTTGCTCCATTCTGACGACTGCCTCCTACTCCAAATATAGGCTTTGCATAAATGCAAACATGTGTTCTGGGATTCTCATCCTTCTTAGAATCAGCCAGTTTGTTGTGATCTATACAGTCAAATGCCTTTGCATAGTGAATGAAACACAGACAGACATTTCTCTGGTACTTTCTGCTTTTGGCCAACATCCATCTGACATTAGCAATAATATCCCTAGTGTTGTGGCCTCTTCTAAACCCAGCCTTCACTTCAGGCAGTTCTCTGTTGATGTGCTGCTCCAGTCATTTTTGGATACTCTTCAGCAGAATCTTGCTTGTATGTGATATAAATGATGTTTGATAATTTCTGCACTCTGTAGGGTCACCTTTCTTTGGAATGGGAACAAATATAGATATCTTCCAGTCACTTAGCCAGGTGGTTGTCCTCCAGATTTCTTGGCATAACTTGGTGAGCAGATCCAGGCAGTGTTTGTTGAAATATGTCAATTGATATGCTGTCAATTCCTGGGGTCATGTGTTTTGCCAATTGTTTCAGAGCAGCTTGAACTTCTCCTTCATGACCACAGGCTCTTGCTCATATGTTGTTTCATGAAATTCTTCTGTGTCTGCCAATTCCTTTTGTCCAATGACTCTATATACCCTTTCCTTCTTCTTTTAATGTTTCCTGGATCATTTAATACTCTCTCCAAAGAATCCTTAAATATTGCAACTCGAGGATTGAATTTTTTCTTTAGTTTCTTCATCTTAAGAAATGCTGAGCAAGTTTGGTCTCTTTGATTTTCTGACTGCAGCTCTTTGTACATTTCATTGTAATACTTTGTCTTCCTGCACTGCCATTTGGAATCTTCTGTTTAGCTCCTTAATATCTTGATTTCTTCCCTTTGCTTGGCTTCTTGGTACTCTAATGCAATATTCAGTCTCTTCTGACATTCATCTTGGTGTTTTCTTCCTCATCTGTCTTTGTAATGAGCCCCTGCATTCTTCCTGAACGATATTCTTGATATACTCCCACAACTCATCTGGTCTTCACTCATTAGTGTTCAGGCTCCAACCTGTTCCTGGGACTGTTTTTAAATCCAGGCAGGAAAAGACTCAAGGTCCAATTTTGGTTTACATGGATTTCCTCAGCTTCAGCTTGAACTTGCACATTAATAGTTGGTGGTTTGTTCCATAATCAGCACCTGGCCTAGTTTTCACAGCTGATAGTGGACTTCTACAGAGATTCTTTTTCAGAGATGTAATTGATCTGATTCTTATGCATACCATCAGGTGAAATCTATGTGTTTAGCCCACGTTTATGATTCTTATAAAATGTTATTTGCAATGAATAAGTCATTGTGCAAAATTCTATCATTCTATCTTCGGCTTCATTCTGTCACCAAATCCATGCTTTTTCATCTACTGATCCTTCTTCTCTGACATTCCAGTCACCCATTATTGTTAATGAATCTTGATAGATCTCAGAAGTTAGTAGAAATCTATTTTCTCTTCCTTGGCTCTGGTTTTTGGTGCCTAAATTTGAATGATAGTAGTATTAACAGGTGTTCCTTGTATGGATATTTTCCTGTCACTCGCAACATTGTATTTCAAGATGGATCTAGAAATGGCTTTTTAAACTATGAAAACAACTCTATTATTCCTCACCTTTTCATTCATGAGCATAGTAGATCAAATTATTGACTCCAAAAGCCCCATGCCAGTCCATCTCATTTTGCCAATATTATCCACTCATCTTTCCACTGTTAGGAGTCTCTTGAAGACTACATCAGTAGAAGGAAAATAAAAGCAACTAGAGGAAAATAAACCTTGATTTCTCTGTACTCAGCATAAAGAGGTAGTCTAGAGAATCAATCATTAATTGTCAATTGAAACAATGATAGACATATAAGGCCAACTTATAAGGGGTGAGGGATGCTGTAGTTACAATTATAAATGGGAAGAAGTGACGTTGTTGGCCATGGATAACTGGGTCTGTCGCTCATTTTCTCTTATCTCCATCAAGGGAGGTAATCTGGTGGACAAACTGTTGGAGTGTATCACTTAGAAGATAAAGGAAGGTCTTTCAGGAGTTGTTCTGTAATGATAATGAAACCTTTGTCTAGGAAATTCTGATTTACTAAGATTGTTTTATTGTTTTTTAGAAAAATATTGGATTTATGAGACACTGTTGCTGTTGTTTCTAGGTACTGATTTGAGTCCAACTCATAGTGACCCTATGAACAAGAGATCTGAACCCTGTTCTGTACTGTGCCATCCTCACACTTGTGACACAGAAGTGGCAGTCACTGTGTCAGTCCACCTGGTGGAGGGCTTTCCTCTCCTTCACTGACCCTCCACCCTTCCCAGCATAATGTCCTTCTTGAAGAAATAGCTCCTCCTAGCAACATGGCCCAAGTATGTGAGGTGAAGCCTCATCATTCTTGCCAGCAAAGAACACCCTGGCTGCACCCTTTACAAGACCTATCTATTTGTTCCTTTTGCTATCCATAGAATGTTCAATACTCTTCCCCAACACCACAGTTCAAAAGTGTCAAATCTTTTTCTCTCATCCTTATTCATTGTCCGGCTCCCAGATGATTGGAAAGATTATGGTCTGAATCAGACACACCTTAGTCCTCAAACTGACATCATTACACCTCAATACTTTGAAGAGGACTCTAACTGTAGATTTTCTCAGTGGAATGCATCTTCTTTTTGACTGCTTGTATCATGTGTGTTAATTGTGGATCCAAGTAAGATGAAGTTGTTGACAGTTTCAATCTCCTCTCCATCTATCATTATGCTGCATATCAGTCCAGTGGTAAGAACTTTTGTGTGTTTGGTTTTTTTGTTTGTTTGTTTTTACATTGAGATGCAATCCATACAAAATGCTGTATTCCTTGATCTTCTGCAACAAGTGCTTCAAGTCCTCTCCACAACTTCAGCAAGCAGGATTGTGTCATCTGCATAACACAGGTTATTAATGAGTCTTCTTTCAATCCTGATGTCACACTCCTCTTCATAGAGTCCCGCTTTTTGGATAATTTGCTCAACATATATATTGAATGGGTATATAGAGAGAATAAAACCCTGACACACTGCCTTCTCTATTTTAAGTCATGTAGTGTTCCCCTGCTCTATTTGCACAACAGCTTCCTGGTCCAGGTATAGGTTCTGCATAAGCATAATTAAGTGCTCTGGGACTCCCATTCTTCTCAATATCTGCCACAACTTGTTATGATACACATAGTCAAAGGCCTTTGCATAGTTAATAAACACAAAGAAAAATTCTTCTGATATTCTTTATTTTAAGGCAGGATCCATCTGACAGCAGCAATGATAACCTTGTTGCCGCAGCCAAACATGCAGTCAAGACACATTAATGATAATTGGTGAAGGAATGCAAAAGTGGGGAACAGTGAAGAAAGAACAGTAGTTGGAAAATACGGGCTTAGTGAGGGAAATGAGGCTGGAAATAGAATGACTGAATTTTGTATTTACAAAGATTTATTCATTGCGAATATCTTTTTTATGTTTTATTTTTATTAAATGTTTTATTTCATGAAAGTTTACAGATCATATTAGTTTTTCATCCACTCATTCAAAGATATTTTGTTTTTCATTTTTTAATACTTGTTTAAATACAAAGGTTATAAAGTTTATATGCATATTTTCCAGTGTGAAAAGCAAATACCTTTTCTGAAAGCCATAACTGATGACTTTACACATGTATCTCACCTGATGTGCTGCATAGGAATCAAACTGACTATATTTGTGGAAGAAATTATTTAAGCAGCACAGTATTAGCAGTCAAAATTAGGGCAGGGGCGGACTGTGGGTCAGATCATCAAATACTCATATGTAAGTTCAAACTGAGGTAGAAGAAAATTAAAATTAGTCCACTGGAACCAAGATCTTGAATCAATTCCATCTGAATTTTTTTATTATTTAAGGCATAGGTTTGAAGCATTGAACACCAATGATTACGAGAGACTAAGGACTAAAAATTCGCTGTATAGTTTTTGTAGTCACATTTAGTTACATATCTAGGAGTGTATACAACTTGATAAGAGCTCAAACTATAACCAGATATAAATAGTGTTCATCACTCTAACCAAAAACATGATCCAGAATGAGAAACAGATTTTCGGAAGCTGAATCGAAGTCAGAGTCTATCAGCTTTTAATTTGCATTGATTGTGTCTCCTTTCTTGTTTGTTAATCAGTTCTATGTAAAGCTGATAAAGAATTGAGGCCTCCCTATGAGGGCACTGATTATTAGTTGAACTTAATGGATTTTAGGGATCTGAAAGGGACAGAAGTTGTATAGAAACAGCTTAAGTGTTTTCTCTCTTTAGTATGTCTCAATTTTGTGCCATGATTACCACCAATCAAGTCAGTCAATAAAACATGTACTTCTAGTTCAGACTTTTATGGGTAGAAGTTCAACTTAACAAGTTTGTGTTCTCTATTCAGTATTTCATAGACTGAAATCAAGATAATATCCAGACTAACTTCCTGTTGGGAGGTTTACCAAAAAAAGGCATTTTCTGGTTCACTCTTGTTAACAAAATTCAACTCCATTTTATTGCTGGTTGTCAGTGAAGAACATTTTTTTTTCAGCTTTAAGTTCGCCCCCTAATTTGGCTTCCAGGGTAACCTCTAGCAACAAAGAAACTCTCCTTCACTGAGATCCTTTCCCATAAAAACAAAACAAAACAAAACAAAAAAAACACCCGAAAAACAAAAACAAAATAAAGCAATAAAACCGAACCCTCCTTCCTGATTTTTCTATTTATTGCTGTGCTTTAGTGACTAGATCAAAGGAGAAAAAAATATTTGAACCTTTTCAATTGTTGTAGTTAGGTGTCTTAAGTGTGACTCATAGCTACAATGTGACCAACAGAAATTAATCCTGTCCTATCTCATGCCATTCTCATCATCTCTGGCACACTTGTGCCCATTGTGACAGTCACTGTGTCAATCCATCTGGTTGAGGGTCTTCTTCTATTTTTCTGACCCTCCTTCACATTTCCAAGTATAATGTCCCTCTCCAAGGAATAATCTCTTCTAGCAACATACCCAATGTATGTGAGATGAAACTTCACCATCTTTGCCTTCAAGGGACACTCTGGCTGCAATTTTCCAAGATATATCTGTTTGTTCTTTTGACAGTCCACGGGATACTCAGTACTCTTCTCCAGCACCAAAGCTGAAAGATATGAACTCTTCGTCTATCATCCTTATCCATTGTCTAGCTCTCAGATTCATAGGAAATGACTGAGAAGACCATGGTTTGAATCAGGAAACCTAGTCTTCAAACTGACATCATTGCTCTTTAGTAATTTGGAAACGCCCCTGACAGTATCTCCTGAGTGCTGGAGTGCTGGAGTGCTGGTAGTTAATTCTAAGTCCAAGTAAGATAGTCATTGTTGTCAGATGAAATCAGTCAACTGGTTAAGATTTTTGTTTTCTTCATGTTGAGATATAATCCATATGGAAAACTGTAGTTTTCGATCTTCTGCAGCAAATGCTTGAGGTCCTCCTCACATTCAGCAAACAGGGTTGTGTCATCTGCATAATGCAAGTGTGGATGAGTCTTCCTCTGATCCTGAGCTCACATTCTTCATATAGTGCAGCTTCTAGAACGATTTGCTCAGCAGACAGATTGAACAGGTATGGATGCAAACTTTTCTTAATTTTGAACCACGTGGCATTCCTTTGCTCTGTTTGAACAACAGCTTTTTTAGACCCTTGTTATTGTGCACTGTATAGTCAGGACTGACCCTTAGCTGACCCTCTGGTGAGTTTTCAGAGGCAGTTAATCACATGAGAGGAGATTAACCATCCTTCTCCCGAGGGCCTCATGGTGGCCTTGAACTGCATGCTTTTAGGATTGCGGGGCAGAATCTTAGACTCTTAATTACCTGCAAAGTTCCTTTACAGCAGTAGCTTGATTACTTCTTATAGCTGAATATCCTTTGGGGTCTTATGCCCATACCTGAAAGTCAATTTTCCTAGTTCATCTACTTGCCTTGAGCTAAGAAAGGACTATTAGATAGAAATAATGAAAATATTTGTTTAGGTCATCATAACAGTACATATTAGATGCAACTAGCAGGATCTGCCACAAAGATGTGGACGAAGTAGAGAACTTCCATTTGCTGATATGTTGTTGTTAGGTACCGTTGAGTTGAGTATGACCCATTGTGTTGCTATGAACAATAGATCTGGACCCTGTCTTATCCTGTGCCATCCTCATCCTTTTGATACACTAGAGGCCACTGCAGCAGTCACTGTGTCAGTCCACTTGGTTAAGAGTCTTCTCTCTTTCTTCAACCTTTTTCTCTTCCTACCATCATGTCCCTATATGAGGAATAGCCCCTCCTAGCACTTTGCTGATATAATAAGACCCAAAATGAGAATAAATAGCTGAAACTATGCATTAGTATTTGGAATATGAAATGTACAATGTATGAATCTAGGAAAATTGGATTTTGTAAAAAATTAAATGGAAGAAATAAAGATTGGCATCCTAGGTGTTAGCAAGCTTGGGATGGACCGGTATTGGTACTTTTGGATCTTACAATCACACTACTATGCTTAAAATGACAAATTGAAGAGAAATGGTATGGCATTCATCACCAAATAAAATATTTCAAGTTCCATCGTGAAGTACAATGCTTCCTGTGAGTGATAGCATACTATCGATACACATACATGAAAATATGATGTGGTCCTGATAATGCGAACATTACTCAAATATATGTACCACACACAAAAGGCGGAGATAATGAATGAAGATTTCTACCAACTTTTGCAGTCTGAAATTGACCAAACATTCAATTAAGATGCATTAATAATAAAATTAAGATAGACAAAATAGTAGGGATAGCAGGAAATAATTGGTAGAAAATGAACACTATAATGGAATAGGTAAAAGGAAAGACTATTTGAAAGTAATAGATGACTAGACATTCTATGCATAACAACAACCTCAAAAAAGACAGTATTACTGTCAATTGGGAGCAGATGAAGGAGGAAAATGTGCATCAGTGAATGGATAAAAACCCATCTTTTCTCTAAAATAACTATTTGTTTAAAGTTTAAAACAAAGAGAAAAAAACTTGTACCTGGTGACTGGACCACAAATTTGGGAATAAAGATGAAAAACTGGTATTTGGAAAATACAACATTGGTGACAGAAATAAGGCTGAAGATTGTATAACAGAATTTTGTACAATGAATAATTTATTCATTGCCAAGACATGTACACAAATTAATGGCAACTACACACATGGACTTCACCTAATGGAATACACAGGAATCATATTGATCCTATCTATGGAAAGGGACATTAGAAAAGCTCAATATCAGTAGTCAACACCGGGCCAGAGGCTAAGGAACAGTTCACCAATTATTCATATGCAAGTTCAAATTGAGTTGGAAAAAATTTAAAAGCTCATGAAAATAAAAATATGACCTTGAGTGTATCCAAACAGAATTTAATAACCATGTTAAGAATATTTTTGACCCACTGAACATTAATTACTGAAGACCAGACAAATTATAGAATGACAGCAAGAACACCACCCTCAAAAAAAGCAAAAAGTCATTATGAAGACAGAGAAGAAATAAAAGAACAAAGTGGATGTCAGAACAGACTCTGAAACTTGCATAGGAACAAAAAGAGGCCAAAACAAGAGAAAGAAATGGTAGTGTAAAAAAGCTGAATGCAAGGTTTCCAAGGGCAGATTAAGAAGGTAAAGCAAAATCTTATAATAAAACTCTCAAAGAGCTGGAATTAGAAAACTTAAAGAAAAAAATTGACTTGGCATTTCTCCCCCCCCCACACCCTTTTTAAATTGAGATTTATAATGAAAGTTTGTAAAAAACTTGTATTTCCATTCATTCACTGTTACACATTTTGTCAACCTGAAATAATTGAAAAACAAATTCAAGCACTGAGTTGCAACACTGAAGGATTTTTTTAATAGGCAAAATAATGATGCAAAGAAGATGGAAGGAAAACACACAGAGTGTCACTACACTAAAAATAATTCAATGACACTGAATCATTTCAGGAAATGATACATGATCAAGAACCAATAGATCTGAAGAAAGAAGTTCAAGTGTCACTGAAGACGTAGGCAAAAAATAAGGACCCAGGAATTGAAGCAATATCAATTGAGTTATTTCAGGAAATATATGCAGCCCTGTACATGCTAACGAATCTGTACCAGGATGTTGGAAGAGAGTTACTTAGCTAACTGATGGGAAGATATCCATATTTGTTCCTATTCCCAAGAGGGGTTATTCTGTAAATTGTTCAAATGACTAAAAATTATTTATTGAAATTATTAAAAGTATTAATATTATGCAAGCATATTCTTGCTGAAAAAGATTTTTAAGTGGCTGGAAGAGTACAAAGAAATAGAACTGACAGAAACTCAAGTTTGATTCAGAAGAGTCTATGGCACCAGAGATATCCTTGCTGATGTTTGATGAATCTTGGCAGAATACCAAAAAGAGAATACCAGAAAGCTGCTTACTCGTGTTTTAGTGATTAAATAAAGGCATTTGACTTTGTAGATCAAAACAAATTGTGACTAAAATTAGGAAGAAATGGAACCCCAGTACACTTAATAGTATTCATGTGAAACCTATACCTAGATTCAGAGGCAGTCATCAAACAGAAAATGGGAATAATGCACAAGTTAAAGTCAGGAAAGATTGTACAGCATTGTATTCTTTTATCATACTGGTTCGTTCTATTAATGAGCAAATGTTCTGAGAACCTGTAATATATAAAAATAATGTAGCATCAGGATTGGAGGAAGATTCATCAACAATCTGCTTTATGCAGATAACACAACCTTGCTTTGATAGTTTGAGTTTTGTGCTGAGGCAAAGATATAACAACTGGACTTTCATATCAGCTTATTCAGGAGCTCTGCTGATCTCTTTTTAAAAAGCGGTTCTGCCAACTCAAAGGCATGTTGTTAGAATCTACCAACTGCTCTGAGGAAGAAGGATGGACAATCTCCTCACATTCAATTTACCACCTTCGAAAAATCCACTGAACGATCAGATATTAGTCGGTTTTGAATCATTGGTTCACAACAACTATAACACAACAGATTGGAGACAGAGTGAAAAGAAAGTTTGGACTTAAAAGTTAACAATAAAACATGGGAGTTGGGGGGAAAGAGAGACACTGTCAATTTTAACACCTCTCTTAGAGAAATGTGGATAAATAGGAAATATAGAGATAGCACCAATGACCCAATTTCCCATTTCACACAATTATTTTCTGAGTAAATAAAAAGTAATCAAGTAAAGGCTTGCTTTGCCTTTCGAATTTAAACTACAACATAGGCCCCAGTGGGAGTTTCTGGGCAATGTGAATAACTAATTGCTTGATATTAACCAAAAGCTTGGCAGTAAAAATCCACCCAGAGGCAACTTAAAGACAGACCTTTCTTCTAAATAGTCACAACTATTAAAAACCCTATCTGCAGTTATACTGTGAAACTCAGAGTCAACATGAACTGGAATTGACTTGAAGGCAACTAATTTTATCTTTCTTTCCCTCATTTTTTAAGTACTTTATAGACTGTGTGACTATTTATTTGGTATGTGAATCCCTCTAATAGAGCACAACACAGAGAAGGGTGTATTTTTTTTTCTGTAGACAAGAACTCTGCCACAAAGATATTTCTACAATAAGATCGAAGGGTTCTTCTATTGCTGTCCACAGAAGTTTAGTCAGATGGGGGTACTGAAATGTGGATTTTGCAACTGAGAAAGTGAATTTTGAAGTTGTTGTAGCTGTTTTCATATGCCATGGAGTCACCTGTGACTCATACCAATGTTATGTACAACAGCTCTGAAACTTGCTTTAACCTGAGCCAACCTTACTATCTCCAAAACATCTGCCCCCATTACTCCAGTCATTGAGACAATCCATCTCACTCCATCCTTTAAAGCATAATGGCCCTCTCCAAAGACTGATCCCTCCTTGCAAAATGCCCAAAGTATGTCAGACAGAGCCTGATATTTCTTACCTCCTAGGTGCAGCCTGGTTTCACCCTCTCTGGGATGAACCTGTTTGTTCTCTTAGCAGTACATGGTATATTCAATATTCTTCTCCAGCATAATAGCTCAAAGGTATAAATTCTTCTATCATCCCTAGTCATTGCCTAGCTTCCTGATGCATTGCACGTAATTATGAAGACAATGGCATGGATCAGGAGATCCTTAGTCTCTAAACTGACATCGTTGCTCTTCAGTACTCTAGAGATGTCTCTGACAGTAGACTTTTCCAATGCAATTCGTCTTTTGACTTCTTGCTTCTGGTACCAAGAGTTTTGATTGTGAGGCCAAGCAAACTGAAGCTGTTAACAATCTCAATCTCTTCTCCATCTATTATGATGCTGCCAGTTGGCCCAGTGGTGAGAACATTTTCTTGATGTTGAGCTTCAATCCATACTGAAGGCTGTAACCATTTACCTTCTGCAGCAAGTGCTTCAGACTCTCCTCAGTTTGAGCAAGCAAGGTTGTGTCATCTATATAATGCAGATTGTTGATGAATCTTCCTCCAGTCCTGATGCCATATTGCTCATCATAGAGCCCAGCCTCGCGGATGATCTGTTCCACATATAGGTTGAAAATGTATAAAGAATGGACACATCCCTAGCATTCACCCTTTCTATTTTAAAACATGGAGTGTTTCCTTGCTCTCTTCTGATGAATGTCTCTTGGTCCAAGTATAGGTTTTGCATAAGCACAATCAAGAGTTCTGGGATTCCCATTCTTTCAGAGTTAGCCACAGTTTATTGTTATCTACACAGTCAAATGCCTTTGCGTGGTCAATGAAACACAGATAGCCATTTCTCTGGTACTCTCTTCTTTTGGCCAAGATCCATCTAACATTAACTATAATATCCCCAGTACCATGGCCTCTTTTAATCCAAGTCTTATCTTCAGACAGTTCTCTGGTGATGTGCTGTTCCAGTTATTTTTTTATAATTTTCAGTCAAATCTTATTTACATGTGATATTAATGATATCAATCGATAATTTCCATACTCTGTTGGGTCACCTTTCTTTGTAATGGGGGATAAATATAAATCTCTTCTAATCAGTTGGTCAGGTGGTTGTCCTCCAGATTTATTGGCATAACTTAGTGAATGCATCCAGGGCAGTGTCTGTTTGTTGAAATATGTCAATTGGTATACTGTCATTTCCTGGGGCTTTGATTTTTTGCCAATTGTTTCAGAGCATCTTGAACTTCTTCCTTCATCACCACAGGCTCTAATGATTTGAACCTGGAATGTGAGAAGCATGAATGTAGGACATTTGGACATTATTAAGAAAAAAATGGAGCACATAAATATTGACATACTAGGTACTGGTGAAATGAGATGGATTGGCATGGGGCATTTTGGATCAAATGATAATATGATTTATTATGCCAGAGATGAGAAGATGAGGGGGGAAATGGAGTTGCTTTCTTAGTTAAGAAAGTCACCTCTAGAACCATGTTGAAATACAGTATGATGAGTGATAGGATAATATCCATACACATTGAATATTACTATCATTCAAATATATGCACTCAACTAAAGCCAAAGAGGATGAAATAGAAGACTTCTATCAACTTTTGCAGTCTGGAGTCGATCAAACATGCCATCAAGATGAATTAATAATAATGGGTGACTGGCATGCAAAAGTTGGAAACAAGGAAGAAGGATCGGTAGTCAGAAAACAAGGATTTTGTGACAGAAATGATGCTGGAGACAGAATGATAGAATTTTGTACAATCAATGACCCATTCATTGCAAATACTTATTATAAGAAACATAAACACAGACTATACATATGAATTTCACCTGATGGTGTTCATAGGACTCAGATTGATTACATGTGTGGAATGAATTGCTGGAGAAGCTCATTATCAGCTGTGAAAACTAGGCCAAGCGCTGATTGTGGAACAGACCACCAACTACTAATATGGAAGTTCAAGATGAAGTTGAAGAAAATTAAATCCAAAAGAACTAAAATTTGACCTTCAGTCTATCTCACTCGAATATTGAAACCATCTCAGGAACAGAGTTGAAGCCTTGAAAACCAATGAGCGAAGATCATCTGAACTGTAGGAGGATATCAAGATTATCATCCATGAAGTATGCAAAGACCATTACAAAGGCAGAGGAGGAAGAACAGACCAAAATGGATGTCAGAAGAGACTGAATATTGCATTAGAGCACTGAGAAGCCAACACAAAGGGAAGAAATCAGGAAATTAAGGAGCTGGACAGAAGATTTCAAAGGGCAGTTTGGGAAGACAAAGCAAAGTATTATAATGAAATGTGCAAAGAGCTAGAGTCAGAAAAATCAAAAGGGTGAACTTGCTCAGCATTTCTTAAGCTGAAGAAATTGAAGAATAAATTCAAACCTCAAGCTGCAGTGCTTAAGGATGCTATGGAAAGAGTATTGAATGATCCAGGAAGCACATTAAAGAAGGTGCAAGGAGTATACAGATTCACTCTACCAAAAGGAATTGGTTGACACAGAAGAATTTCATGAAAGAACATATGAACTTTGATATAATAATTATAACATGAATTTTGATATAATAACAATCAATAATTTTGATAAATAATAATTTAAAGATTTGATAGCCACATGTTATTAGTTGCTATTATATTTTATAGTGTATGATAGACTTTGCAGAATATGTGACAAATCTAGGAGCATCTTGTTGGTGCTCTGAGGATAATGGACAGCAAACTCATGGAGCAGCAGAATTAGCCTTGAGAATTATACAGACCTAGTGGAAAGCCCCCAAATGCATATGACACTTGGGCTGAATAAAGAACACAGAATCAGAGTTAATATTCTTAAATTGTGGTGTTTGAAAATTATATTGAACACAGATACGGGGGACCAAAAGAATAAACAAATATATCTTGAAGATGTGCAGTCTGAATGCTCTTAAGAGTATAGATGATGAAACTTTTCCCTCAGAAACTTTGGTCATATTATCAGAAAGACCAGTTTCTGGAGAGGGACTTCATTCTTGAAACGGTTGAGGGTCAGTGAGGAAAACATTAAACAAAGTAGATTGACCAAGCATGAGTTCAAGGTCAACAGCAATTGTGAGGATAGTACAGGACAAGACAGTGCTTAATTCTGCTGTGTACAGGTTTTATAAAGATGAATAGCATTGGGAAAGACTGCTATCAGAGACCTCTCCAAAGTACTAAAGAGCAATGATGTCAGTCTGGAGACTAAGGTGCACCTGATGTGGACCATAGTCTTTGCAATTACTTACTATGTGTCAGAAAGCTGGACAATGACTAGGGATGATAGAAAGAGAATTGATGCCTTTGAGGTGTGGTGCTGGAGAAGAGTATTGAATATATCATGGACTGCTGGGAGAAGAAACTGATTCGTCCTAGAGAGAGTGAAACCAAGCTGTTCCTTGGAGGTAAGGATTCTGAAGCTTTGGCCGATATACTTTTGACATGTTACAAGATGGGCCCAGTCCGTGGAGAAGAGACAGCGAAGGAGAGGAAGACCCTCAATGATATGGATTGATTTAGTCACTGGGATAATGAATGAGGTAGGAGAGTCAGAGACAGTGAGCTTGGCAGAGGATAGAGCAGTGTATAAGACTGTTGCACATATGGTCGCTATGAGTCGCAGGCAACTTGACAACACATAACAGCAAAAACAACACAGATTTTGCATGTGTTGGAGCTAACCACATCACTTGTGAAGGATTTAATGACTTACTATAAACCTTTTTAGCCGTAGTCTTAAATTTAGTGATATGAATTCTAGTCTCTTTACCAGGGCTTATGATCTTGTTCTAGAGCTCTTTGTCTTTTATGTGAATGAGGTAGAATTAAATTGGAACGAATCTAGGGTGTTTACTTTACTAGAGGCTATGATTAAGTGAATTGTTGATATTCAAAATTGACATCTGTGGTGGTGGTAGTCTAGCAATTAAAAGATGTGTCACACTGAGGAGATCTGTTGTTGTCAAGTACTCCTTAAAAGTGTTAAAAAGCAAAGGGGGTCAGTTTAAAGAGTCAAAAAAGTTTAAAAGCAAGGAAGTCAGTTTAAGGGGTTCTGATAATACAAGCCATGGTATTTTCATTTACTTCCTATGTATCTGAAAGTTGGACAATGAAGCCCAAAGAAAAAGTAATGCCTTTGAATTGTGGTGTTGGCAATGAGTATTGAGTATGCCATGGACTAATAAAAGAACAAATCTGTCTTGGCAGAAGTGCAGCCAGGGTTTTCCTAAGGAGCAAGGATGGTGAAACTTTGTCTTAAATATTTTGAGCATGTTGTCAGAAGGGCCCAGTCCCTAGAAAACAGAAACCAAGCTGGGAAAGGCGAGAGAGGAAGACCCTCAAAGAGAAAGATTGACATAGTGACTACAATAATGGGTTTAAGCATGATGGAGATCATGATAATTTCACAAGATAGAGCAAGATTCAGATCTGTGGTTCATAAGAGCATGACTAGATGTGGTTGACACAATGACACTCAACAACACAATATGACCCAAGTTGCCACCCTTAATTTTCTTTGGTATGTGGTCTGTAGCCAACAGATAAGAATTCTCTGAGATAGTTTTATATATTTTGCTCTAGATCCTGCACCTGACCTGATCCAGCCACCCCTCATTTTTCTGCCTGTCACTATATAACAAGCCAAGCTGTCTGTGGTTCATCAGCCCTGAGCTCACGTGAATTGGCCAAGTTCTCTAGGTTGAACTTGATCCATGAGTTTGGGGTTTGCCAACCTCCACAACTGTGAAACATTTCCCTTTTGGGAATTTCTATGAGGTATTGCAACACATTTTACAGAATTCCAAAGAGAAGAGGAGGGGGAGGAGGGTGGAGAAAAGGAGGAAGAGTAGATGTTAGAAATTAAATTATTCATAAACTAAAAAAGTTGGATGTTTAGGATATTTTAATCTCTGCCTCATGAAATGAACTAATTTTATACTTATTTTTCTAAAACAAATGATCTATGCCTATACCTAATAACAATAACAAAGTGGAGTGTTCATGAATTCAAGGTATCTGTACAGCATTAGTTAGACTAGACTCTCTAATGTGTAAGATACACCCTCAGGGTGTCTGAGACATATGAAAAAACACACAGTTAATTTTGAAAGAAGAACCAAGCTCCTGCAGCTAGGGATATGGTGTTACTGACCTACCAAAATCTAAGCCTTTCTGATTTAATGTAAAAGTACCTTGAAGTTAGGAAATATTTGTGAGGGAGACACTGAAGTAATATAATTGCAGAGCCAAATACATAAATGCAGCAACTTCTCTATAATGCTTGCATTTGAAGGTGACAGACGAACAGATGGAAGGAATAGATGATGTGTTCCTGACACAAATTACAGAATTGGCACCAAGGCAAAATGAGGGACTCTCTGGACATCTGCTGGAAATCTTGGTTGGTTAAAACACAGTATTTGACAAGTTCTCGACTTGCTTTCCTCATGACTTCATCCCCCAAAAGGCAGAAAAATCAAAGACAGAAATTGCTTTTTAAATTATGACCATCTCTTCAAAAGAGATGGTGGGATAGAAAAAATATGGAAAACCTGGAGGAAAAGAAACAGCGTTTCAGGAGTTAGAATAAAGACAAAAGGAAGGCTGCTCCACTGCTGAATAAAGAAATAATACATATTTTGTAGCGACATACTTCACAAGAGGCTTACTATGAGATGAGACATCACAATGAAGGAGAGTTCACAATGCATGAGTTTTCTGCTGTTGCTTTAACAAAGTGCCATATACTTAGGAGCTTAAAACAACATCCATTTATTACATCATCCTTTTGTGGGTCAGCAGTCTGAGCATAATATGGCTTTACTGGGGTTTTTGGCCAAGGCTCCATGAGGCCAAAATCAATATGTTGCCTTCACCAAAGTCTTATCTGGAGTCCCTTGGGAAGATTTTACTTCCAATCTCATATAGGTTGTTGACAAAATTAGTTTTCTTGAGGTTAAAGCATTGAGGTCCTTGGGGCCTAGTCTTTCTCCTAGAATATGCTTTTCATGTTGCCCTCTCCATAACAACAGATTGAATTCTTCTCACAGTTTGAATTTCTCTGACTTCATTGGGGGAAAGAATTATCTGCTTTTAAGGGTACCTGTGATGAAGTGGGGCACACTTAGATAACCCAAGATCATTTCTCTAATCTAAAATCTATTAATGATTAGCTATTGTAAAGGATATTGTTTTTCTTAGCTCCAGCTCTGTATTCTCTTTGTCACTGTAAAGATATTGAACTGATTTTTGTTTGTTGATCTTGTATCCTGCCACTTTGCTGAAATGGTCAACTATATACAGTAGTTTTCTTGCTGAGTCTTTAGGGTTTTCTAAATATACCATCATATCATCTGCATTTAGAGATAATTTTACCTCCTCTTTGCCAATTTGGGTACCACTTATTTCCTTCTCTTGTCTTATTGCTATCGCTAAGACTTCCAATACAATATTGAATAAGAAAGGTGATGGTGGACATCCTTACCTAGTTCCTGTTCTTAAAAGGAATGTCTTTAATCTCTCTCCACTGAGAACAATGTTGGCGTTCGGTTTCCAATAGTTAATCACAACATTAAATACTTGGGAATAAATCTAACCAGAGAAAAAAATTATCTGTTAAAAGAAAATTACAAAATGCTACTACAAGAAACAGAGACCTGGAGAAATGTAAGAATACTCCTTGCTTATATATAGGGAGACTCAATATTGTGAAAATGACAATACTACCAAAGACAATTTACACACTCAATGCAATCCCAACACTAATACAAATCCCATTCTTCAACGAGATGGAAAAGGCAATCTCTGATTTTATTTGGAATGGAAAGAGGCCTCGAATAAGCAAAGCACTCCTTAAAAAGAGAAACGAGGTAGGAAGCATCTCACTCTCTGATTTCAAATCCTACTACTCTGCTGTGGTGGTCAAGATGGCATGTTACTGGTACAACGACAGACACATAGATCAATGGAATAAAATTGAGAATCCAGAAATCAGCCCATTTACCTATGGTCAAGTGATTTTTGACAAGGAGATGTAAAGAGTTAAGTGGAGAAGACGATAGTTTGTTGTTGTTTTTTTTTTAACAAATGTTCTTTGCAAAATTCGAAAATTATCTACAGAAAACTCAAGCAAGATCCACACCTCACTCCATATACAAAAACCAACTCAAGGTGGATCATGGACCTAGGACTAAAACAAAGGACTATAAACTTCCTTAAGGAAAAGCTTGGAAGAACTCTAGAAGTCCTAATTCACAACATAAACAGTCTTCTAAGCATTTTGAAAAATCTACAACCAGGAGAGGATTTAATAGATGAATGAGACCTTCTAAGAATCAAATCCCTATGCACATCCAAAAACTTCTCCAACAGGGTAAAAAGCGAAGCCACAGACTGGGAAAAAAAAATTTGCCAATAACATGTTGGATAAGGAATTTCTATGTAGAACTGGGGAGGAGGTGTGGGCTGGGAGAAAAGTGAATGGAAATCCAAAGTCTCTAAATTTTCATTAAAATTAATAATAATAACAAATATAAAGAGTAAAAAAATCTATTACTGAAAAGATATCTAAAACTTCGCTTTGTCATGTAATGTAACATTCACAGATGTCAGGTTTATGGTGTGAACTCTGGGCAATGCATTACATATGCATGTAACAATGAGAGTTTTTATAATAAGATTCAAAGTACGAAGCAAAAATCCAAATAAAATATGAAATGAGCAAGTGAAGCTTCCGTGAACTCAAATATTTAAAGAACATGTGTAAAAACTTTTCAAGAGATCCTTAAGTTTTAAGAATAGTATCAGAGAATATAACACTGTAAATGAGCTGATATTTCAAAAATTTGTTATAAAACCTATAAGGAGTACTACATTTCTATTTTTAGTAAGCAGCTCAAGAGCCATTTAGGCCTGAGAATAAGAAATTTGTGTTAATGAATATAAGAGACATTAAGAACATTTAAAATAAATGAAAGACCAAAAAAAAAAAAAACCCCAAAACTAAAACAAAAAATAAACCCAAACCATTCCAAAAATACAATGAAACAAGTGTGTTAACTGTTCAGACATGTCATGTCTTGGGTCACCATAACTGCATTATATGCTAGGACAGAAAACTAAAAAGCAACAATGTCAGTCTAGAGACTAAAGTGCACCTGATCCAGACACTGGTCTTCCCAATTGTTTGGTTTGCATTTGAGAGAGTTAGAGAATGACAAAAGATGACAGAAGAAAATTGATGCCTTTGAGTTGTGGTGCTGGAGAAAAGAATTAATCATCTATTGACTATCATGAGAACAAACAGGTCTGTCCTGTAGAAGGTGAAATCAAGTTGTTCCTTGTATGCAAAGACTGTGAAGCTCCATCTCACATACTTTTGGACAGTTAGCCAGAAGGGACCAGTCCTTGGAGACGGCATCATGTTTGGAAAAGTAGAGAGTCAGAAAAATGGAGGAAGACCCTGGATAAGATGGACTGACACAGTGACTGTGGCAATGGGGCAGATGTGTCAGAAAATGTGACACTGGCTAAAAATAGGGCAGTGTTCAGAGGTATTGTCCATAGGGTCACTATGAGTTCTAGTCAACTGGATGGCACATTACAGCAACAACAACAGTACAAGGATAGTCAGAAGATTTAAGAAGGATAAGTACCAAACATTATTTCTGAGAAGTATGTTAAAAGCTTACAGTTTTTTTCAATATTTTATTTGAAAAATGTTATTCCACTGCTTTCTAGATTTTGAATACGAACTCAATTGTCATTCAGTTAGTGTTCCTCTATAGGTAATGTATTGGATTTTCACATTTATTTTTCTTTTTTAAAAAAATTTATTTATTTTTTTTACAGAGGTTTTGGATTTCCATTCATTCACTGCCGCAATTTTCTCCCTGCCCACCCCTCCCCACGAGCTCGCTTCACCCTCCAAAGAGAGAAAAAAAAAAAAAAAGAAAAGAAATTCCTTCATTAGTATATAATTCCCACGTCCCTTCCCCCCACACCGCCCACCCCGAGTACACTTCTCTATGCAACTTTAATTCTGGATTCTTGTGCTAACCATAATACTCAATCATATATCACTTCTAATCTGTTCTTTCCCTCATCTGTTTCAATACAATATACAT
>NW_006399771.1:10720756-10728413 GCF_000299155.1 Elephantulus edwardii
AAGTCCATGATCCACCTTGAGTTGGTTTTTGTATATGGAGTGAGGTGTGGATCTTGTTTTAGTCTTCTGCATACAGCTTTCCAATTTTGCCAGCACCATTTGTCAAAAAGGCTGTCATTTCCCCACTTAACTGATTTCATCTCCTTGTCAAAAATTAGTTGACCGTAGGTAGATGGGCTGATTTCTGGATTCTCGAGCAAACTCTCCTGGCCTATATTCAAATTCATTAGTATTATCCTCTGAACTTTGTACTTTACTGAATCAAGATTTTTAATTTTTATTACAGTTTTAAGTTATATAATTTTAATTCTTTTTTTTATTGTTTCTACTTCTTTGCTGAAATTTTCTTTCTCCTCTTTACTGAGTAAAATGCTTTCATTCAATACCTCTCAGCTCAAGTATCATTTAGAAAATTGTATCCTAGAAGAGCTTAGAAAATTCTAATACTGCTGGTCTTTCCCTTCTTATAAGTCCTTTATCTGTTTGAATATTTGTTTTCAGAAAGGCCTTCCCTAGGATGCTCAGGATCCAATAAAAATGTTTTCTTTTGTGATTCACCAGCTTATATAAACATTTGAGTTAAAAAGAATGTGTTACTAAAGTTGTAGGTCTGTTTGACATAGAAGGATTCATCATTGATTTAAAACAATTGATATTCAAAAATGCACTTATGAATTATTCTCAAAGCTAAGTGGAAGAAAATATTCTGTGTAGGCAGAACCTCTTCTTGTTCTTTATTTTGACCATGAAAGTACAATAGCAAACATGTCATTATTCACAATGCAATGGCACTTCAGAACCTGTTTGTACTGAAACAATATAGATTGTCTTGCCACTGTAATTCCCTAATATCATTTATTTAATGCTGGTTACATCATCCCTCACTGTGTGTTATCACACAATGTGCTGCTGTGACTATTGGCTCCCAATAACTCACTTATGAGAAGGTGTTACTGTGTCTCATTAATGATGTCCACAATTGGCAGTCTTGCCCACAATTATGCAGGGAAATGAGAATGATAATTTGTCTGCTATTGAGTAAAGATGACAGAAGAATTGATGCCTTTGAGTTGTGGTGCTGGAGGAGTCTTGAACACACCATGGACCACCAAGAAAATAAACAGATTTGTTTTTGAGAGGGTAAAACCAAGTTTCTCCTTGGAGGCTAGGATTTTGAAGCTCTGTCTCACATACTTTGGCCATGTGGCCAGGATGGACTGATCCTTGGAGAAGGACATCATGCTCAAAAGGGTGTAGGGATAACACAGGAGAGAACGATCCCTGATAAGATGGACTGATACAGTAACTAGGGCAATAGGGGTAGGTGTATAGGAATCGGTGAGATGGGGCTCTGGACAGGACAGACAAACTATTTGCATAGGATCACTGAGTCGCAAGTGACTCGACGGCACATAACAACAACAATAACAACTTCAAAGTAAGGGAAGAATTTTATAGCATGAAAGTAAAACAACATATTTTTAAGCATTCTTGTCTCTTAATCATTTTGGCAATTAATTGCTGCCGTCCTGGGATATGATTTTTTTTCACAATTGAGCTAATGCCCACCTTCTATGCATTACCAATAATAAGAAGACCAGGAAAGGATCAGAGGTAGAATTATTCAATCAAAAAATGGCTGTTTTTGTTCAGCTGATTTAAGATTGACCAGAGGGAGCATGGTATTACTATATCCATGGAGAGTAAAGGAACATATTGCTCAGAAAGGCTTTTTAGTTTTGGATAGCTTTGTCGTAAAAGTCATTGATTGGTATAACTGTGGGTTCTCCAAGTGAGTTCCATCATATGCATGGAATCTATGGGCCGGGTCCTTGGTACTAGTGGTGGGACCACACAGATTAAAATATTCCTGTCATTAACCTTTCTTTCCTCAGAAGGTACATAACACTGCTGGAACAGAGGCCAGAAGGTAGATGAAGGATTAGACATATCGCTCAATGCAGCTCAAGCTTAAGGCACAGAAGTGAACTACTGTAGGTTCAGAACACTGAACTCACCTATATCTGATATATTTAAGCACCATGCAAAATCAGCTTCTCAGGGCCAATCTGGAAGATCAGATTTCCAGGATGCTGTGAAAGGAAGAATATGGCAGACAGCAGGGAACAATTATATATCTATATAATTTTCTTAAAAGTAAAGGCCACTTACAAGGCCATGGATAACTCCATGGGCATAGGCCCTGGACCTGCATTGGATCTGTCATTGACGCTATGCACAATATTTAGAGTTGAAAAATACTAGAAAGGGACACACAGAGCCTAGGGGTTACCCAGTGTGGATATGAGGCTTTCAGCTTAGATAGCACTACTTGGAAACTAGAGTTTCCATTCCCTATTTAATACATGATTTCTGAATCTATTGCAATCTAAAAATGTAATTAATCATACAAACAGTAGGTTCTGATCCTACTTGATCTGCTAAAGAATATATTGATTTTGGTTCCCTGTCTTTTATTTTTTCTTATAGAGTAAATCTTGGTATTCTAAGCACTAGTACTTAGCCTTTATACACAATTGTTTTTATTGTTGTTGTTATGTGCCATCTATCTAGTTGCCTGCAACTCATAGTGACCCTATGTACAACAGTCCCAAACCCTGCTCTATCCTGTGTCAATCTTATTGTCTCTGACACACCTACTCCCTTTATCCTAGTCACTGAATCAATACATCTCATAAAGGATCTTTCTCTCATTCACTGTCTCTCCACCCTTCCAAACAGGACGTCCCTCTCCAAGGATAGACATAATAAATGTGCATTGAACTTGAACTGAAATAGTTCATGTAACTAGATACATAACCAGTACATTATTCTTGGGGTTTGTTATAATATGGAGAGAAGGTCTTTGAATTTTTAGTCTGCCTTAAAGAAACCTTAAAGATTGCTACAAAAATCTGGGTTTAGGTAATAATGTCTGAACTACTACTGGAAAAGCAAAACAGAGTTTGTTGTTTTTAAGTGTCCTTGAGTTGCAACCTATTTACAACAAAAAGATACCTTGCTGAATCCTGCATTATCATAATACTGCTGTTGCAGTCATAGTACCAGTGAGGGTTTTCTTATCTTTATCTTAACCTTACCCTTCTAGGCACAATGTCTCCTTCCGAGGACTGGCAGTTCCCCAGAGTGTCCAAAGTACTTAGAGAGATTTATTTAGTGTAGTGAATTCAGCAGTGGATTCCATTTCTTTTATTTATTTGAAAATAGCAGCCAAAGACTCAAAGATTAAGCAAAGCATAATTTAAATATCCTGAAGCACTTTTTAAAAGCCAGTTTCCCTCTTATCCTTAAGTTATAAACATTGCATGGCAAACAGAAAAATGTCATATAGTTAATTCATCCATAGGATTCTCTAGCACATATTAACAAAAATATGCCAAGGCTCTTATTTATATCATAGCTTTACTTGGAAAATCTTTGAGGGCTAAGATTATTCTTTTATACAAACAGAAAGCCTTTAGACTCTGGCATATTTTCTTGAAATAACAAGCACTGCTTGCAGAAAAAAGAAGAATGTTTCATTCGTAGGTAGATAAAAGCTAGAAATATCCTTGCAGAGATTTGCTATATACTGAAAGGAAAATATAAGATAAT
The DNA here is from genome assembly GCF_000299155.1 of Elephantulus edwardii. NCBI lineage: Eukaryota > Metazoa > Chordata > Mammalia > Macroscelidea > Macroscelididae > Elephantulus > Elephantulus edwardii. The sequence continues at coordinate 10,724,372 of NW_006399771.1, forward strand.
TCATATAATATACAGAAATTTAAAGTTAAAACAATAAAAATGTGTGTCCACTTGAATTTTATCTAAATTTTGCTATTTTAATGTGTCAATAGGGTGTAAAGTCACACACTCAGATGACCCAGAACTTCGGCCACATTATATTATTCCCTACCTTTCATGGAAACAGCAGTAGAGATGAGAGTTGCCAGTATGCTTTTCTGGGGTAAATTCTACAATTTTATCTTCTCTATTCTATTCCCACTTACTCATGAAAAATGTCTTTTAATGATAAATGCAAAAATTCTTCCTTCTAGCAAAATATCCTCTTTATTATTTTTTTTATTGCTTTTCCTCCCTCTAGCAGGAGTGGCATCCACTTCCAAAATAGCTTACCACTGGAGGGATGATGAAAGTTATACAGATGTTTAGGTCTTTTGTTCATAAGGTCACTATGAGTCATCTATGACTCGATGACATTTAACAACAACAACAACAACAACAACAACGAGAGAGCTCTTTTGGCCTAGTGGAGAGAAAGTTATGCTATCAAACCAAAGGTGGGTGATTTTAATCTGTGGCCCTCAGGTCTGATTTTAATTGTTTTTGGTCAAACATTCTTCTAAGTGGTATAGCAATGGTCTGTCCATTTGCTGTACAGAGATAACTCGTGTTTGCTGTGATGCTAAACACTGTGACACTGAGTTATCAAGTGCAATAATGGTTACCATGGTGGACAGTGTTTGGTGAAGCTCCCCGATTAAAAGAAGCTGGGAAGCAGGAGTGGCATCCACTTCCGAAATAGTCTAAGAACGTGGAGAAACGATGAAAGTCATACAAGTGTTCAGGTCTTTTGTTCATAAGGTCGTTACGTGTTGTCTACAACTCATCAGCATTTAACAACAATGACAACAACAACAACGACAGCATTTTATTTTTATTGTTATTTGAATGAAAGTTTACAAAGTAAATTGGTTTTCATTCAGACCCATCTTGGTTTTGTGTTTAGTACCTAAATATCCTCTTTAGAAATGTTAAAATATTTTTCATTATATCACTAAGATTAAACATGAAAATTAACATTAAATTAATTGTAACAGTATGATGTTATTAACATTATTAATAGAGATAATAACTATTATTAATAGTATACTGTTCTAGCAGGATAGGTGAGGGCTCAGACCTGTTGTTCATAGGGTTGCTATAAGTCATATTCAACCTGTGGGCACCTAATAACAGTAATGGGAATAGCATGGTGGATGATGTTCATGGAACAGACAATTGAGTGCTCAGTTATTCCCTGAAAAGTTGGTAGTTGAATCCACCAGAACAGCATTTCAGAATGAAGGCCTGGTGATTTTATTTCAAAAAGTCAAATGTATGGTGACCTTATGGACTATAATTCTACTTGAAACCACATGGAGTCTCCATGAATCAGAATAGACTTGATGACAGCTGCTTTTTGTTGTTCACTTCCCTAAGGAAACCTACTCCTCAAAAATAATTTAAAAATAAAAATTAAAAATTCCAACACTAAAAACCATGCCATGAGTCAAATCTGATTCAGGGAAACTCTCCCCCATTAGGATACTTGGACTGTAATTGAAATAAGAGGAAACTGCACATCTTTCTCACATGGAGTGATTGACAGATTTGAACTGCTGATCTTTCAATTAGTATCCCAAACTATAACTAAAAAAAATTAGATTAGTTGTATCATGAGGATCTTAATATTTCCCTAGAATGCTGAGAAGACAAAGCAAAGGAAATAAATCAAGGAGCTGAACAGAAGATTTAAAAGGGCAGTGCAGGAAGACAAAAAAAAGTATTACAATGAAATGTACAAAGAGTTGGAGTCAGAAAACTAAAAAGGTTGAAATTGCTCAGCATTTCTTAAGCTGAAGGAACAGAAGAACAAATTCTAGCCTCGATTTGCAAAACTTAAGGATGCTTTGAGCAGAATATTCAATGATGCAGGAAGCATGTGAAGAAGATGGAAGGAATACAGAGTCACTGGACTAAAAAGAATTGGCTGACACAGAAGAATTTCATGAAACAACATATAATCAGGAGCCTATGGTGATGAGAGAAGGTCAAGCTGCTCTGAAGGAATTGAAAAAAAAAAACCAAAAAACCTAAAACACAGGCCTCAGGAACCTAAGAATTAAAAGCGTATTAATTGACATATTTCAACAGACACTGCCCTGGATGCACTCACCAAGTTGTATCAAGAAATTTGGAGGAAAACCACCTGGCCTGGAAAAGATCCATATTTGGTCCCACTAAAAAAAAAAAAGAAAGGTGACCAGACCGAGTACAGAAATTATTGAATATCATTACTCTAACATGCAAGCAAGATCTTGCTAAAAATTATCTAAAAACGACTGAAGCAGCACATTGACAGAGAACTACCAGATGTACAGCCTGGATTTAGAAGAGGCCATGGTATTAGGGATATTATAGTTAATATTGGATGGAACTTGGCTGAAAGCAGAGACTATCAGGGAAATGTTTATGTTCATTGACTATGCAAAGGCATTTGACCGTGTGGATCATAACAAAGCATGGCTAGCTCTGAGAAGAATGGGAATCCCAGAATACTTGATTGTGCTTATATGAAACCTATACTTAGGCCAGGAGCAGTTGTCAGAACAGAGAAAGGAATACTTGCATGGTTCAAAATCAGGAAAGATATATACCATGGATGCATCCTATCTCTAAATCTTTTCCATCTATACTAGATCATCTGGGAGGCTGGGCTCTATGAGAAGGGATGTGGTATCAGGATTGGAGGAAGACATATCAATGAATGACCTACATTACGCAGATGATATAACCTCACTTGCTAAAACGGAGGATGACCTACCTGAGGCATTTGTTGCAGAAGGTCAAGGACTGCAGCCTTCAATATGGATTGAAGCTGAACATCAAGAAAACAAAGGTTCTAACCATGGGGCCAATTGGTAGCATCATGACAGATGGTAAAAAGATTGATATTGTCAACAGCTTCAGTTTGCTTGGCTCCACAATCAATACTCTTGGTACCAGCAGTTAAGATACCAAATGATAAAAGTCTGCTGTCAGGGATCTCTCCAAAATACTGAAGATCAACAATGACATTCTGGATAATAAAGTGTACCTGATCCAGGCCATGGTCTGAAACTGTAGTAATGAATTACCTTTGTGATTTTGATTGTTATAATATTCATCACTTTAAAATGTTGTTTGTTTGGGATGGAGAGCTCCTCCTACTAAATGAGATTTGTCTTTATTTAGACTAACCGTTGGATGTGTGAAGCATAGCATCTATCATGTAGAAGAAAAAAAATCATTGGAAAAACTCAGTATCAGTGGTCAAACCAGCCAAGTGCTAACTATGGAATAGATCATCAATTATTCATGTGTAAGCTCAAGTTAAAGCTGAAGAAAATGAAAACAAATCTACAGAAAATAAAATGCAAACTTGAGTCTATCCCACTTGAATTTTTTTAAATCACTTTAATAACAGGTTTGAAGCATTGATCATCAATGATTGAAGACCAGAGGAGCTGTGAGATCAAATCAAGGATATTATATATAAAGCGAGCAAAATATCATTAGAAAGATAGAGGATAAAGAAAAGGCCAAAATGGATGTGAGAAGAAACTATGAAAATTACATTATTGCATTGAGAATCCAAACTAAAGGGCAGAGACCTCAAAGGAAAAGAGCTGAACAGAAGATTTCAAAAGGTAGCTGGAGGAGAAGAAGGGAGAAAAGCAAAGTATTGTAACTAAATGTGCGAAAAAGGTGGGCCAGAGAATTAAAAGGAAAGAACTTGCAAGTTATTCCTCAAGAAGAGAGAACGAAAACACAAATTCAAGCCTTATATTGCAATACTGAAAGATGTCATGGGCAAAATCTTGAATGACTCAAGAGATTAAAAAAAATGATAGAAGAAAAAAAATGATAGAAGAAATACATAGATGTTGTTGTTGTTCTTGTTGTTATGTGCCATCGAGTCGCCTGCGACTCATAGCGACCCTATGTACAACAGCCCTAAACTCCACTCTGTCCTGTGCCAATT
>NW_006399771.1:10729823-10735974 GCF_000299155.1 Elephantulus edwardii
TTCGATACAGTGACTCAGTATATTCCTTCCATCTTCTTTTAATACTTCCGGGATCATTTAACATTCTGCCGAAAGCATCCTTGATACTATACCAAAAAAAAATTGGTCAGCCAGGAAAAATCTCAGGAATACCACAAAGACAAGAGACAATGGTAAGAAAGGAAGATATTCAGGTTGTACTGAATACAGTAGCAAAAAATAAGGCCCTCAGAATAATGAGATATCAACTGATGTGTCTCTAATAACAGACACAAGCCTGGATGTGCTCACCAGTATAAGTCAGGAAATATAAAGGACAGCCACCTGGCCAAATGACTGAAAGAGATCCATATATGTTCCCATCCCCTAGAAATATGATCCAACAGAAGACAGAAATTATCAAATAATATCATGGATATCAAATGCAAGCACAATATTACTGAAGATCATTGACAGAAAACTTTAAGCTGCATTTAGAAAACACCGTGGCATGAGGGTTATCAGTGCTGATTTCAGATGGATCCTGGATTAAAGCAAATACCAAAAGAATGCCTACTGTGTTTTATTAACTGCAAAAACATTTGACTATGTGAATCATAACAAAATATAGTTAATTTTGAGAAGAATGGGAATCCAAGAACACTTAACTGGGCTTATATAAAAATTGTACCTAGACCAAGAAGTTTTTGTTTAAATAATACAAGAGAACATTACATGGTTTATAGTACAGTATAGGACTGGGTTCGGGTCTGTTGTTCAAAAGATCTCTATTAGTAGGTGACCCTGTCCTATGCAGTACTAATCTAATCATCTCTAACTCTTCATCCCATTGCTGCAGTCACTGTATTAATCTATCTTGTTGGATATCTTCGTTTCTTTTGCTAACACTTTCCAAGCATGATCCCCTTCCAAGGAATAGCCTCTCCTAGCAACGTGTCCGAAGTATGAGAGACAAAGCTTCACAATCATTGCCTCCAGGGAGCACGCTGGCTGCACTTTTTACAAGACATATTTATTTGTTCTTTTGGACAATATCCATGGTGTACTCAGTACTTTTCTCCAACATCACAAGTCAAAGGCATCAATTCTTCTGTCATCCTTATTCATTGTCCACCTCTCAGATACATAGTAAGTGATTGAAAAGACCATAGCCTCAATAAGGCACACATTAATCTTCAAAGTTCCTGACAGTAAACTTGCCTAAAGCAATACATCTCCCAATCTCTTGACAGTTGGTACCAAGGATGTAGATCCAAGAAACTTCTAGTTTTAATAATTTCTCCATCTATCATAACCTTAATCATAACCTTATCTATTGGCCCAATGGTAACATCCTTTGATTTCTGACTCCAGCTCTTTGCATATTCCATTATAATACTTTACTTTGTCTTCCCTCACTGTCCTTTGACATCTTGTCCAATATTCAGAGTCTCTTCTGACATCCATCTTCGTCGTTTCTTCCTTCTCTGTCTTTGTAATGATCTTTTGCATTCTTCTGATGATATTCTTGATATCCTCCTTCAACTCATCTGGTCTTCGCTCACTAGTGTTCAAAGCCTCAAACTTATTCCTGAGATGGTATTGAAATTCAGGTGGGATAGACTACAGATCAAATTTTGGTTCCCGTGGATTTGATTTCAGTTTTCTCAGCTTTAGCTTGAACTTGCCTATGAGTAGCTGGTGGTCTGTTCTACAATAAGTACCTGGCCTAGTTTACACAGCTGATAGTGAGCTTCTCCAGCGGTTCTTTCCACAAATGTATTTGATCTGATTCCTGTGCATACTATCAGGTAAAATTCATGTGAATTGCCTGCATTTATGTTTCTTATAAAACATATTTGCAAGGAAAGAATTGTTGACTTTGCAAAATTCTATCATTCTATCTCTAACTTCATTTCTGTTTGTTTTCCAACTACTGATCCTTCTCTGTTTCAAACTTTCGCATTCCAGTTACCCATTATTATTAATGCCTCTTGATTGCATGCTTACTAATTTAAAAATTAAGTGTGCTTGTAATATAAATAATTAATGAAGAAAAAGACTAATGATTTTATTAATAACTCTTGCTTTTGGAATTCCACTGCTATCAGCTGTGTTAAGGTCAGTAGTGCATCAAAACAAACAAACAAACAAACAAACAGTTACTGTTAATGCTATTTCTTTGGAATAGGTCCACCAGTTTCACCAGCAATGTGTGTTATCTCTACACAAACGTGTCGTTCTTACCTGCTGTCAAGTCAAATATGACTCATAGTGACCCTATGAATAACCTTGTGCTATACTATGCCATTATGTGCTTATGTGTGTGGTGGCGGCGGTGGTGTTGAGTACCATTAAGTCAAAACTAACCCATTGTTGATCCTCCAGTGGATTTTCAGTGACTGTTAATAGCATGGGACGAGATTCCCCACCCTTTTCCTGATGGATTTGAACCATATGCCTTTGAGTTGCAGTGTGGTTTCTCATTACTAGGCCATGAGAGCTCCCTATATATGTGTATACCACACATACATGTACATATATGTATACGTGTGTTATGTGTATACACATTTATATTGATATGTCATAGTCTATAGGGAGTTACATTGCTAACTCAAAGGGGGTCCCTTTCTGGTCATTTGAATATATGCATCTCTCCGTAGAAGAAAAATGGGCAATCTCCTTTTGTGCGTCAGAAAATTCACTGGAGGATCAGGTCTTAGTTCTGACTTGACAACAAAAAAGATTTTTGGTGGGGGGGTTTGGTGTAAAAAGATTAAAAGGAAATTCTACAAAATTATTGGTGATCTCCATTACATAGAGATTTCAGAATCATAATTTCTAGGATTTTGCCATACTTTTAATCCATTGATCCCTGAAACAAGCAAGATTACAGGCAAAATTTAGATGCAGCGACCAAGTTTAAGCTCAAGATTTATGGAGGTTTAATTGAAAATATTTTGAGAAGTGAGATTGTTTTTCTAAGAACTGCAAGGCTCTCGACTCTCAAATAATCTTTATAGTTACATTGGCAGATGCTTAGCGCTCCTGCTGTCCTATCCTCAAGCTCCAGTCTTCTCCTTACTGAAGGAGATTTAAGGAGCTTTAGATTAGTAGCTTAGAATCTGGTTAATTTTGTTATTAGTCATACTATAATCCTTGCCCCAGATTCAGTAACTGGGTTCTCCCTGGAATGTATTTCAATTATGTGGGCCATGGATTTAACTTTTGCCCTATATTTTCCCATTAAATTTAACATTGAATTATTACATTTTCTGTTTGTATTATGTCCCCACCTATGGTTTTGATACCTTATTCTACATCTTAAAACAAAGCAACATTTATTATAAAGGACACCATACATGAAGAAATCATTAAAAACCATTAAAAACACTGGAAAGAAAGAAAAAAATGAATGCTAAGTGAGAACCTGAAAACTACTCTAGAAGAAATTAAAGAAAAAGGAAGAAACGATCATGTAAAAGAGTGGAACAGAAATTGTCAAAAGATGGGTCAAGAAGACAAAATAACATAATAAAATGTGTAAAAATTTGGATTTAGAAAGTCAAAGAGAACATACTCAGTATTTCTCAAGATAAAATATCTGAAGAAAATAAATCAAGCCTGGAGTTGCAATAGTGATTCTATTTTTACCATAACTAATGACACAACAAGTATCAACATAAGAATATATGTTATTACTCTATCAGAAAAGAATTGATTGACGTTCGATACCAAAGGAAGGCATTCAGCTTGCGCTGAGAACACTGGTTAAAAAAAATACAAAGCTCTAGAAATTGACAGATTACAAATGAGAGATGTTTCTCTAAATGAGTGCAACACTGGAAGGTCTTCACTATGCTATGTCAAGAAAAGTGGAAGACAGCTATCTCACCGATTGATTGGAAGAGATATATATTTCTTTTATTCCATAAAAGGGGATACGAAATGTGGAAATACTCAGTGTCAAGTAACACAACAATTAATACACAAAGTAATTCATCAATAAACAAAAATTAGTTGTGCATCAACAGGACACTGCCAGAAACTCCCACCTGATTCAGAAAACGATGTTGAATAAGGGTTATCTTTGCTGGTGTCAAAAGTATACTGTTGTCGTTATGTGCCATCAAGTCACTTACGACTCATAGGGACTCTACATACAACAAGCCTAAACTCTGGTCTGTCCTGTGTCAATCTCACTGTCTCCGACACTCTCATCCCGATTACCCCAGTCACTGAATCAATCCACCTCATAGAGGGCCTTCCCCTCCTGCACCATCCCTCCACCCTCCCAAGCATAATGTCCTTCTCCAAGGACCCGTCTCTCCTTACAACATGACCAAAGTATGTCAGATAAAGCCTCAGAATCCTTGCCTCCAAAGAGCAGCCCAGTTTAACCCTCTCCAGGATGAATCTTTTTGTTTTCTTGGCAGTCCATGGCACCCTCAATACTCTTCTCCAACATCAAAGCTCAAAGGCATCAATTCTCCTTCTATCCTTCCAAGTCATTGCCCAACTCTCTGATGCATAACAAGAGATTTCAAAGACCATGGCCTGTACCAGACACACCTTAGTCTCTAGAGAGACACCATTGCTCTTCAGAACTTTAGAGAGGTCCCTAACAGCAGACTTTCCCATCACAATACACTTTTGATTTCCTGGCTGCTGGTGCCAAGAGTGTTGATTGTGGAGCCAAGCAGACTAAAGCTGTAAACAATCTCAGTCTCTTCACCATCCATCCTGATGCTGCCAATCAGTCCAGTGGTAAGAATCTTTGTCTTCTCAGCTGAAAACAGAGATTACCATGAAGATGTTTATTTGTTTTATTTACCATTCAAAGGCATTGAATTCTGTGAAACATGGTACATTTGGGATAATGTGAAAAATGGGAATTCCAGATGATTTATTTGTGCTCATGCAGAATTTTCACACAGACCAAAAGATAGTCCTTAAAACAGTTCTGTTTAAACAGAATAAAGCAATGTTGTGTGCTTTTAAACCAGAAAGGTGGTAGCCTGGATTGAATCCTTTCATTGTACTTATTCAATCTGTATATGAGCTAAGAAGGCAGACTATGTATAGAAAGATGTGGAATCAGATTGGAGGAAAAATCATTAACCACCATTTACATACAGGTGAACAATCTTGCTTGCTGAAAGTGAAGAGGACTTGAAGTGCTTACTGATAATTAAAGACTACATCCTTTGATATGGGTTATATTGCAACATAAGTAAAAAATTCTCACAACTGGACTAGTAATAGAGAAATACTTATGTTGTCAAGTACTTAATTTTACTTGGATACACAATCAACACCTAAAGAATATGCAGCCAAGGAATCAAATGATGTATTGAATTGGGCAAATTTGTTGCAAAAAGGTCTTTTTGAAGTGCAAAAGATACCACTTTAAAGACTAAGGTTTGTCTGATGCAAGGTCTGGAATCTTCAGTTTTCTCATGTTCTTGTGAAAGCTGGATAAAGAATAAGAAAAACTAAAGAATTAATGTTTTTTTATGGGATTGTTGTTGCTGTTAGGAACTGTGAAGTCAAGAATGACCCACAGGATAGGACAGAGTTCACATTTATTATTTTAGGGTCACTTTGAAACATGCTCTACTTCATGACATTAACAAAAACAACAACTACAAACAGCACTAGAAATGGAACTCAATTGACAGCACTTAAGAAAAACAACAACAGTAACATTTTAAAACTGTTTATTGTACTCCAGCTACTATTCTAGCAATTTAACATTTATGTTGATTTAAAAGTTTTAGGTCTAATTCTACACCTTAAAATCATAGTGCTCTGACCTCTCCTGTAAGTAACCATAACACTGTTACCAGATTCTCCGCCATCATTAAGTTCATACCTGATTTTGCAGTGGCAGAACTTCCTAGCTTTTGGGACTGGCTAGGAGAATGGTATCTAGAGATGGATTGCATGGGCTCCCCCCACCCCCAACTTTATCCTTTATATACTCTTTGGCCTTGGGAAACTTATTAACAATTTTGTACAAGCATATGTTTCTTGGGGGAAACCAGGACAATATATTAGCTAGAGAGTTGTGAGGTGAGTTAATACAAGTAAAACTGTGAGTTCTGCTGGGTGTTTTGTCAGCACAGTGGAACCCTGAGCTAATGTGGCTGTCAATAATGCAAGAGAGGATACAGAGTGAGTTAATACAAGT
>NW_006399771.1:10738199-10740716 GCF_000299155.1 Elephantulus edwardii
CTGAAATATGTCAATTGGTATACCATCTATTCCTGGAGCCTTATTTTTGGCCATGTCCTTTAAAGCAGCCTGAACTTCTTCTTTCATCACCATAGGCTATTGCTCATATGTTGTTTCATGAAATTCTTCTGTGTCTTCCAATTCCTTTCAATACAGTGACTCAGTATATTCCTTCCATCTTCTTTTAATACTTCCTAGATCATTTAACATTCTGCTGAAAGCATCCTTGATTATAGCAACTCTAGGTTTGAATTTGTTCTTCAGTTCCTTGAGCTTAAAAAATGCTGAGCAAGTTTGGCCCTTTTGATTTTCTGACTCCAACTCCTTGCACATTTCATTGTAATATTTTGCTTTGTCATCCCGTGCTGCCTTTTAGAGTCTTCTCTTCAACTCTTTAGTATCTTGAATTCTTCCTTGTGATTTGGTTTCTCTGCGCTCCAGTGCCATTTTCAGAGTATCTTCTGACATCCATTTTGGTCTTCGCTTCCTCTTCTGTCTTTGCAATGACCATTTGCACTCTTTCTGGATGATACCCTTGATATTAGTGTCATTACACAAAGATATTTACATTACTATATTTTTCCTGAAACTGTGGGGAGAAAACAATGTGTTCCTATTATAACAATACAAATAAGATAGAACTTCATTTTAAATTCTTTATTATTGTCATGCTATTAGATAGCTTTCTGCTAGTTAACATTGCTGCCATTCTTGTACTTACTCAATTTCTTCTCCCTTTCTTTCTTCTTCTCATCTACTTCCTCTTTTCCTCTTTCTTCTCTGCTCTTTCCCCATTGCCAAACTAATCAATTTTGGATGCAGTACAGTCTAACTGTGCCTATTGTCTGCTTCATTTTTTTTTTAAATTTCCTTATTTTCTTTTCTTGTATACCATCAAATCAGATCCATCTGGCACAGAGGGAGATTGCCTCTCCTCCAGCAGAGCATCTGGTGGATTTGAACCGCACCTCTTTGGGATTGCAATGCAGTTTATTTGCCACTAGGCCACCAGAGCTCCCTTACGTCCGCTTCATTATTGTAACCCAGATTTAGTTTCCTTCTTTCCAAGGTTCTTTCCCTCCAGCATATTTGGAAGCAACATTTTTTGCCTCACATCTGCTGCTGAATCAGTCCATATTGCAGTTGCTAATCTTGTTGCCTAGCCTGCCTCCTCCAGGTGACGTATAAGTTACATACTAGGTACATACTAAAGGAAGATATTTCCTTTTTTTACAAGCATATGCAACGCTAGTGCTACAATAATACATACATATGTATATGAATATATATAATTTTGCTACACATTTTTTAACCCTGCTCCACTTAGATAATTTCTAATTCTCTACAGTATTTCCATTCTTTTATGGCAAGAGATACTTAATACATATATACATTTTATTGAACAAAAATATTGATTCCTATCATAAACTTGATCTTATTTTTTTCATACAAACATTTACCTTTGACAAAAATGGTCACTTTCAGCAATTGAACAAAATTTAAATTTAAAAAAATGTATCTTTCTCAAGGACTTTGATAAAATTCTCTGCCGAGGCTGTGCCAGTTCAGGTCAGCTGCTTGAACGAGTTCCAATTGTTGCTCAGCTCCACAGTCAACACTCTTGGAAACAGTAGTCAGGAAATCAAAAGACAAATGGCATTGGAAAAGTCTGTTGTCAGGGGCCTCTCTAGAGTACTGAAGAGCAACAATGTCAGTTTGGAGATTAAGGTACACCTGATCCAGGCCATGATCTTTGCGATTACTTGCTATGAAACAGAGAGCTGGACAATGGTAAGGATAATAGAAGATGAATCTATGAATTTGAGTTGTGGTGGTGGTGGAGAAGAATGTTGTATATACCGTGGACTGCCAGAAAAACAATCAGTTCAGTCTTAGAGATGGTAAAATCAAACTGCTCCTTGGAAGAAAGGACTTTGAAGCTCCATCTCACATACTCTGGGCACATGGACAAGAGGAATCAGTTCTTGGAGAACATTATGCTTAGAAGGGTGGAGGGACAGTGCAGGAGAGGAATACACAGGATGAGATGGGTTGGGTTGACTAGTGACTAGTAGAGTGGGATTGGGTCTTGTCAGAGATGGTGAGATTGGCTCAGGATAGGTCAGGTTTCAGAGTGTTGTAAATAGGGTCACTGTGAATCATGTGTAACTCAATGGCATATAGCAACAACAACAACATGGAACTGATATCCATTCATTATTTGAATTCTTCACTAAGTATTTATAAGTTACCTTGTATAAATATAGGATTTTTCTGAAGGACAGAGTACAAAACAGTACATACAATGGAGAAAGCTGGTACCTGTGATTCAAACTTGGAACCTCCTAAGTTCTTGAGAGACAGGCAGCAGAACAAGAGACAGAAAGCAGCACAAGGCATCACAGAAATGATCTGAGGTCTAAGCCATCATATCAAGGGTTAAATACGAAGCTAAATCCAATGTGTGTGTGTGTGTGTGTGTGTGTGTGTGTGTGTGTTCGTGCACGCACGTGTTTG
>NW_006399771.1:10740816-10746283 GCF_000299155.1 Elephantulus edwardii
TACAAGTAAAACTCTGAGTTCTGCTGGGTGTTTTGTCAGCACAGTGGAACCCTGAGCTAATGTGGCTGTCAATAATGCAAGAGAGGATACAGAGTATATGGCAAGTGGCTGCTATACTCTGTAGCAATTTTAATCAACTTGTTTTAACTTCATATATTGCAGGTTTGGTTTGGTTTTGTTTTAAATATCACAGAGTGTTGGGTAAAGTACTTGTTATATTGTAATATTTGGTACTATTTTATTTTTCCTGCCAACAAGCTTCCTGTTCCTGTTTCTATAATTGTCTTTCAGGACATCTGTTCTTATGCTTAATATAGACATCACCTGCCTGAATTGTCACCCAGCTGTTACTATCTGAATACTATGCCTGATCTTACTTTTGACTGCTGCTTATGTTTCATTGAATATGATTACTTTTTCTCCTTTCTCATCACAGTGCCTGCATTCAATAGCCAGAATGAGACATCTCCGTATTTAACATTTAATGGAAGAGTTTTGCTATGTATGTTTTTAAAACAAGTAACTGATAGTTTACCATGTTCAATGAAGGAATAAAATAAACCTAGGATTCATAGCTGACCCTGCAGCAAGTTGTCAGTGGCTGTAATTCAAACAAGAGGAAATGGCTCATCTTTCTCCTACAAAGCAGCTGGTGGACTTGAACTGCCTGCCACTGAGTTTCAACATGGTGTCTTAGTAGATAAGGATTTGTGCTGCCAATACAATGACAGACTGTTCATATCCACCAGCTGTGTTGCAGGAGAAAGATGGGCAATCCCCTCTTGTGTGAATTACAGCAGTCAACTATAAATTGCTTCCAACTCAAGAGTATGTAACAAAAAGTTATAGCAATGTATTTAAAGGCAGTCCTGCCTTTTAAGTTATCATACCAGTAGTTTACTGTCAGTAGCTTTTGTTTTGTAAAGTTTAAGGAATTATTAGTGCATTATTAGCAATAACAAACATTACAAGTGGCTATATAGGCAGACAAGTAAGCGCCTATGTGCAGAGGTAAGGAAATGCATTTACGACCATACATAAGTTTTGCAGATAGTTGTACATTTGTATTGTTCTTGTTAAACGCCATCGAGTTGAGTATGATCCATAGCGATCCTATGAACAACAAAGCTGAGCCCCATTCTAAGCTGCATCTTCCTTATCTTCCTTATCTTTGCCAACATATTTGAGCTCATTGCTGCAGACACTGCAATCACGCTGAAAATGCTTCTTGTTGAGAGTCTTTTGGATATATTGGGTGACGAACAGGAGACAATTAAAAAGTTAAGGTTATTTTTAAGTTAATGCTTAAAATGTTAAATAACAATGTAATGAATGTCAAATTTCAATACAGACTAACATAACTTCAAAGGCTAAATTCCTTAATCCCTTCTCTAATTCACGTTTGTGGTTGAGGAATAAAACATACTCCAGTATATGAAAAATCAATAAAAATATTTCAAAAATCCCCTTATCCCAGTGACTCAATTTTTAGCCAAACGACAGACCGGCCTATGAAATGAATACTAAGATCAGGAATACAAATACAGTCATTCCTTAGAACAATCTACTATACAAGATCAAAAAGGAAGCATTTTCCCACAGATAAAACTCAGAAGACAAGAAGGAGTAGGACAGATATATTAATAAAAGTGAGAATCATAGGGATAAGTGGGAAGTGTGAAAGTGAATTTGGCCACTTCACTTTTACTGAAACAATAATTTAAAAGAATATTTTTTGCTTTATTTATTAAAGATATCAGGGGAATTATATTTGTAAGTTTGGAAGGTGCCACAGTGTAGGAATTAAGACTACTATCCCTGGTATCATATTCATAAGACTAAATAGCAGCCCCTTAATTGACCAGCTGTGTGATTTGAACCTTAGATTTTCTCACTTGAATTTATCTACCATTAATGCATTTAAGTTTTTCTAGTATTTTTAGAGTATCTAGTATTTTAGAGTATCTAGTATCTAGTATTTTTAGAGTATTTTAGAGTATCTCTGGCAGATTATAGCCTCAGGAATCTAGGCATTCTAAATTACAGGATGACACATAATATTATATAATAATAATAATAAAATTTTATGATAGTTTAGAATAAAATATAGTCCCATGAAGACCAGCTAAAATTAATGGAAATGAGCCCCTTTCTTATTGAGAATATGGTATTACCTTATTCAAGAACCAGTTCTTGTTGTTGTTATGTAGTCAAGTGACCTTATATAGAGTACCCTGTCCTATCCTGAACCAATGTTGCTCTTTCTGACACACCTGCCTCTCTAACTCCAATTACTGTGTCAATCCATCTCATTCAGGGTCTTCCTCTCCTGTGTTGTCCCACAACTCTTCCAAACATACCATCCTTCAAGGACTGGTTGCACCTTGTAACATGCCCAAAATATATCAGAAGGAGCTTCAAATTTATCACCTCCAAAGAGCAACCTGGTTTCACCTTCTCCAGGAAAGACCTATTTATTCTCTTGGCAGATCATGGTATGTTCAATGCTCTTCTTCAGTACAACAACTCAAAGGCATTAATTCTTCCTCTGTCATCCATAGTCATTGTCCTGCTCTCTGATGCGTAGCAAGTAATTGTGAAGACCTAGGCCTGGATCAGGTGTACCTGAGTCTATAGACTGACATTGTTACTCTTTAGCACTCTGGAGAGGTCTCTGACAGCAGATTTCCCTAGTGAAATTAATTTTTTTTATTTCCTTACTGTTGGTGCCAAGAGCATTGATCATGGAATGAACAAGCTAAATTTGTTAACAATCTCAATCTCTTCTCCATCTATCATGATGATGCCAATTGGCCCAGTTGTGAGAATCTTTATTTGCTTGATGTTGAGCTTCAATCTGTATTGGACACTACAGTCCTTCACCTTCTGCAGTTAATGCTTCAAGGCCAACTCAGTGACAGCAAGGATGGTTGTGTCACCTGCATAACTCAGGTTGTTGATGAGTCTTCCTCCAATCCTAATGCCATAATCCTCCTTGTAAATTCCATCCTCCCAACTGAAACTGATATGTTCCACACATAGATTGAAAAGTTATAGAGACAGGATGCATTCCTGATACATTCCATTCCTGATTTTGAACCATACAGTGTTTCCTTGCTTTATTTTACCAACTGCTTTCTGGCCCAAGTATAGGCTTCACATGAGCACAATTAAGTGTTCTGAGATTCCTCTTCTTCTTAAGTTTAGCCAAAATTTGTTGTAACCCACACAGGCAAATGCCTGTGCATAGTCAATGAAAGACAGACATTCCTCTGCTTTTAGTCAAGATACATCTGACATTGACTATGATGTCTCTAGTGTCACAAGCTCTTCCTAATCCATCTTGCACTTCTTGTAGTTTTCTGTTGATGCACTGTTCCAGTCATTATTAGATCCTTTTCAGCAGGATTTTTTTTTTTTGCATGTACTATTAGTGATATTGTTTGCTAATTTTCAAGCTCTGTCAGAACACCTTCTTTCAAAATGGGGCTAAATTTATGTCTCTTTCAGTCAATTGGCCTGGTCATTTTCCTCTGTAGATTTCTTGGCACAACCTGGTGAATCCAGGGTAGCATCTGTTTACTGAAATATGTCAATATGTATGCCATCAATTCCTGGAGTCTTGTTTTTTACCAATTCCTTCAGAGCAACTTGAACAACTTTCTCATTCATCACCATTGCTTCTTGACCATATATTGTTTCATGAAATTCTTCTGTATTAACCTTTTTTTTTTTGTACAGTGTACTCCTTCCATCTTCTTTAGATTGCTCCTGGATCACTCAGTCTACTGCCCATATTGTCCTTAAATATTACAACTCAAGACTTGCATTTGTCCTTCAGTTCCTTTAGCTTAAGAAATGCCAACTGAGTCTATCACTTTCGATTTCCTGACTCCAGCTTCTTGCACATTTCATTATAATACTTTTTTTTGTCTTCTCAAGCTACCCTTTGTAGTTTTTCTTCAGCTCCTTAACATCCTGATTTCTTCCCTTTGCTAACTTCCATCATGGTATGTTTTTCCTTCTGTCTTTGTAATGACCTTTTGCATTCCTCATTGATGATACTCTTAATATCATTCTACTGCTCATCTGATATTCATTCATTAGTGTTCAAAGCCTCAGACCCGTTCCTGAGATAATTTTTAAATTCAGGTTGTATAGACGTATAGACAATTTTTTATTCTTGTGGACTTTAGTTTTCTTTAGCTTCAGCTTGAGCTCCCATATGTAGCTGATAGTCTGTTCTATAGTCAGCACCTAGCCTAGTTTTCACAGCCGATATTGAGTTTCTCCAACAATTCTTTCCATGAATGTAATCAATCTGATTTTTGTATAAGTCATCAGATCAAGTCCATTGTGTATAATCATTGTTTGTATTTCTTATAAAAGGTGTTTGCATCAATTGTACAAAATTCTATCATTCTTTCTCCAGTCTTGTTTCTGTCACAAGCCCATGTTTTCCAATTACTGATTTCTTCCCTGTTCCCAACTTTTCTTCCCTATTCCCAACTTTTGTATTCCAGTCACTTATTATTATTAATGCATTTTGATTGCATGCTAACTTGACCACCTCTAGGTCCATCTTGAAATACAATGTTGTGACATTGATGTTATCCATACACATACAAGGAAGACCTGTTATTATCACTGTTCTTCAAATATTTGTACCAATAACCAGAGCCAAAGGGGAGAAAATAGATAATTTCTACAAACTTTTAGAGGTGGTCTGTTTAACTATAAATAATAGGACACCATTTTTTCCCCTCATCTTTTCATTTCTGGTGTAGTAGATCATATGATTGTCAGACTTAAAATGTCCTATACCAGCCCATCTCATTTTTCCAGTGTTTAGAATGTCAATGTTTATGCATTCCATTTCTTCCTTAACAATGAACATGTTTTCCTACCTTTATACTTCTTACATTATACCTTCCAATCAGTAGTCTATTTACAATAGTTTCTCTTCCTTTATTATTCCCAATGTGAAGGCTCAGCCTCTGGTGCCATATCTAATAGTCTAGGTCAATCTCATCTCACCTCACCTCACCTCACCTCACCTCACCTCACCTCACCTCACCTCATCTCATCTCATCTCATCTCATCTCATCTCATCTCATCTCATCTCATCATACTCTATTATGCATAGTGTTTTTGAAGGCCTGTAATTTCAATCCTTCTATCTAGTCTTGACATTGTGTCATCTGTATAATGCAGATTGTTGATAGATATTCCACCAATCCTTAGGCCACACACCTCTCCTCATAGAGCCCAGCCTCTGGGATAATCTGTTCTGCATACAGGTTGCAAAGGTATAGAGACAGGACACATCCCTGGCATGCGCCCTTTCCAGTTTTGAACCATGTAGTGTTTCCCTGCTCTGTTCTGACGACTGCCTCTTGGTTCAAGTGTAGGTTTCTCATTAGCACGATCAAGTGTTCTGGGATTCCCATTCTTCTCAGAGTCAGCC
>NW_006399771.1:10750748-10795985 GCF_000299155.1 Elephantulus edwardii
TTTGTTTATATAATTTGATAGTTTTATATAGATTTTGTTATCTATCTATCTCTATCTCTATCTATCTATCTAATCTATCATCTGTCTATCCATCTATCTATTTGGTGTTGTTGTTGAGTGTTGTTGAGTAATAGACAACTCATAGCAACCCTATGAATGAAAGACCTAAACACTTGTATAACTTTCATCATTTCTCCAAATTCATAGTTTCCAGAGGCAAGCCAGTTTGGAAGTGGATGTCACTCCTGCTTCTAAGATTGTTTTAATTGGGAGCTCCGCCAAACACTGTCCACCATGGGTAACCATTATCGCACTTGACACATCAGTGTCACAGTGTTTAGCATCACAGCAACTACAAGTTACCTTTGTACAGCAAATGGACAGACCAGTGCTATACCACTTAGATGACTGTTTGATCAAAAACAATTAAAACCAGGCATACACCTCCCCACCCCCATGAACTTCCTTCCAGAGAAACAAACAAATCTGTCCTGTAAAAATTCCAGCCAGAATGCTTATAGGGAGATTTTACTTCCCAAACTTTGGATATTGCTATCAAGAGGCATCAAACTTTTAATAAATACCTTTTATAAGAAGTACAAACAGCAAATATATACATGGACTTCCCCTGATGTTTTGTACAGAAATCTGATTGATTACATCTGTGGAAATAATCATTAGAGAAGCTCAATATCAGCTGTGAAATCTAGATCAGGTACTGATTGTAGAACTGACCATCAGCTACTCATGTTGTTTTTAGGTACCGTTGAGATGAGTACATCCAATAGCGACTCTATTAACAAAAGATCTGACCCTGTTCTATCCTGGATGATCCTCACACTTTCTGACACACAGAGCCCACTGAAGCTGTCACTATGTCAGTCCACCTGGGTGAAGGTCTTCCTCTGCTTCACCAACACTCCATTCTTCCCTATAACATGTCCTTCTCCAAAAAATAGCACCTCCTAATAAAGTGTCCAAAGTATGTGAGGTGAAGCATCATCATTCTTGCCTCCAAAGAGCACTCTGCTTACACTATCTCCAAGACATATCTGTTTGTTCTCTTGGCTGTCCGTGGGATGTTCAGTGCTCTTCTCTAACACCACAGCTCAAAGGGGTCAATTCTTTTTTTCTATTATCCTTATTCATTGTCCAGCTCTTGTATTCATAACTAGTAATCATAAAAACTATGGCCCGAATCAGATGCTCTTAGTCTTCAAACTGACATTACTACTCCTCAATAATTTAAAAGTTCCCTTACTCAGATTTTCCCAGTGCAATACGTCTCTTTATTTCCCGACTGCTGGTAACAAGAGTGTTAATTGTAAATCCAAGTGAGACGAAGCTGTTGACAGTTTCAATCTCCTCTCCATCCCTCATGACTCTGCCTGTTGGTCCAGTGGTAAGAACATTTGTATTCTTGACATTGAGATGCAATCCATACTGAAGGCTGCATAACCTGATCTTCTACAAGTGCTTCAAGTCCTCCTCACTTTCAGCCAGCAAGAATGTGTCATCTGCATAACTTATGTTATTGATGAATCTCCCTTCCAATCCTGATGCCACACTCCTCCTTATAGAGTCCAGCTTCTTGAGTAATTTGCTCAACATACTGACTGAATAAGTATGGAGAGATAATACATCTTTGGAGCATTCCCTTCCCATTTTTAAACCATGTAGTGTTTTCCTTCTCTGCACAACAGTCTCCTAGTCCAGATATAGGTGCTGCAGGAATGCATGAATATTGACATACTAGGTTTTAGTGAGGTGAGATGAGATGGACCAGTTTTGGCCACTTTGCATCAGACAATCATACGGTATACTATGCAGGGAATGAAAAACAGGAAGAAGAGTATTGCATTCATAGTAAAAAAGTCAATGTCAAGGTTTATCCTGAAATACAATGTTTTCGGTGATAGGATAATGCCACTTATACAAGGAAAACCCGTTAACACAACTATTATTCAAATTGCTTCTACATCTAAAGCCAAAGAGGAAGAAATTGAAAATATTTACCCAATTTTGCAGTCTGAAATTGACAGAAAGTGCAAGCACGATGCATTAATGATAACTGGTGACTGGAATGCAAAAGTAGGAAACTGAAGAAGGAGCAGTAGTTGAACAATATGGGCTTGGTGATAGAATCAAAGCTGGAAATAGAATGATTGAATTTTGTATTTACAGTGATTTATTTGTTGCAAATACCTTTTTTACAAGACACAAAAGACAACTTTACACATGGATCTCACCTTGTGGGCTGCAACAACTGCCTTATGAACAAGAACCAATGGTAATGAAGGAGGAAGTAGAAGCTACATTGAAGGCATTAGCAAAAACTAAGGCCCCAGGAATTTATGACATGGCAATGGACTTGTTTCAATTAACAGATGCAACCTTGAATGTACTCATCAGTCTATACCAGGAAATTTGGAGGACAGCTATCTGGCCAATGGATTGGAACAGGTCCGTTTTTCTTTCCATTCCCAAGAACAGCAATCCAACTGAATGTGGAAATTATTGAACAATATCATTGAAATTACATGCAAGCAAAGTACTGCTGGCGATCATTCAAGAACAGCTGGAACAGTACATAGATAAGGAATTGCTAGAAGTTCAAGCAGGATTTAGAGCAGCCTGTAGCAATAGGAATATTATTGCTGATGTCAGATGGACCCTGGCTGAAAGTAAGGAATGCCAGAAGAATGTCTATCCATGCTTTATTGGATCATGACAAGTTGTGGCTGACACTGAGGTCAACGGGGATCCTACAGCACTAGATTGTGCTTGTGTGGAACCTATCCACTATTCATACGTAAGTTCAAACTAAAGGTAATGAAAACTAAAGCAAACCTGAAAAAACTAAAATTTGACTTTGAGTCTATGCTAGATTAGGGGATCGTAAGGGATTGTAACTGCTGTGTATATGGAGAATAAAGAAATAAATTAACTTCTAGCACTTATAATTTAATTTTTCTTTATTGTAAAAATATCTGAGATGTGATAGTATGGAAATTGAAATTAATGTTGTTTTTTGTTAAGTGCTGTCAGGTTGTAGACAACTCATAGCATCCCAATGAACAAAAGACCTGAACACTTGTATAACTTTGGTCGTTTCTCCATGTTCATAGAGTTTCCAGAGGCAAGCCATTTGGAAGTGGATGCCACTCCTGCTTCCAAGATTGTTTGAATTGGGAAGCTCCACCAAACATTGTCCACCATAGGTAACCATTATCACATTTGGCATATCAGTGTCACAGTGTATAGCATCACAGCAACCATGAGTTACCTCTGTACAGCAATGCACAGACCAGTGCTATACCACTTAGAAGAATGTTTGACCAAAAACAATTTAAACCAGGAAATTAATGTTATAGAACAAAATATGTATTAATGGCTGAATGAAAAAAATAATTTGCTTAACAAAATTTGATTCAAGTAAAATTAAAAAAATAAATCTAAGATATATTTTAGTCATTTCAATTACTTCCTAGAGCTATGAATAATCTTGTCAACTACCCGCCTAAGCCCTCTTCCACCCTTTTGTTTTTAATACTGTAAGATAACAAAATAATAGTTCTAAAAAATCTGTTAACCATCTTCTTAATCTTTTATTCATTGTGTTTATATAGATCAATTATAAAAGTGCAGTTTCTTATGATTTAAAATAATGAAGCCTAGAGAAAATTTATGACTATTTTAATTTCTCTATCACATCTTGGAACAAGATATCAGTTTAAAATTGCTTTTGAAATTGTTTCTTAAATTTATTTTTTTCATTTTTCCTCAGAATTATGAATAATAAATTATAATTTAGAAATTCCCATGAGACAAGAATAAAAAGAGCCACTCATTTTCTCAAGTGATTATAAATTAATTTCCGCATCTGAGCCATAATATAATTTATTTAAACTATATATGCATACTAGAACTAAGGTCAGAGGTTTTTATTGTTGCTGTTATAAAATCTGACCTTTGAAAAAGATGCAAAAAGCTTTCATTTAGTTTTCATATTATAACTGTTTGAAAATACAAGTTTCTATTCTAGCAGTAACATTTTCTTCTCTAATGTGTGGCTCTTTTAAAATGTATGTGCATATTTCTGAATTTTTCATTTTCTTTACAAGTTTCACTGACCTTTGCAATATTAACACAAATATCTCATACATCACAGTATTTTCTTTTACTATTTTTAATGTAAAATGTGATGGGAACCTGTACTTATTTAATCAATCAGTATTTAAAGTGCCTCTATACCATATTGGGCTGTTATTGAAAAGGTGTTATTATCCTTATGTCCCCTCGAGTTGAAAATGACTCATAGTTGAAAATCCAGTGGGTTTTCAGAGTCTGTAAATAGCACAGGAGATTGCCCATTTTTCTTCTGCAGCACAACTTGTGGTTGGTAATCTCAGAGATCTGAGTTGACAGAGCACCTCCTATCATGAGGTGGTGGTGTTGCTGTGTGCCGTTCAGTCACATACTACTCATAGCAACCCTATGTACAACAGCCCTTTAGCCTGTTCTATCTTGTGCCAACCTTATTGTCTCTGACACATTTACCCCCATTACCTAAGTCACTGAATCAATCCATCTCATCAAGGGTCTTCCTCTCTTGCACTATGCCTCGTCCCTCTCAAAGAACTGGTCCCACCTTACAATATGTCCAAAGTATGTCAGATGAAGCTTCAGAATCCTTACCTCCAAGGAGTAACCTGCTTTCACCCTCTCTAGGATGAGTCTATTAGTTTTGCTAGCAGTTCATGGTATATTCAATACTCTTCTCCAGCACCACAGCTCAAAAACATCAAGTCTTTTTCTGTCATCCCTAGTCATTGTCAAGCTTTCTGATGCATAGTTAGAAACTGTGAAGACTCTGGTCTGTATCAGGTGCACCTTAGTCTCCAGACTGACCTCGTTGCTCTTCAGTACTTTGGAGAGGTCCCTGACACTAAACTTTCCCAATGCAAGTTGTCTTTTAATTTTTTAGTTGCTGGTACCAAGAGTGTTGATTGTGGTAGGCAGCTCAAATACATGACTGTTCCAAGAAATAAAGATGGCCCATCCACTCCTATAAAGTTTTATAACCTAGAGATCCAATGGATAACAGCTATAAGTCAGAATTGACTGGACAGC
The DNA here is from genome assembly GCF_000299155.1 of Elephantulus edwardii. Lineage (NCBI taxonomy): Eukaryota > Metazoa > Chordata > Mammalia > Macroscelidea > Macroscelididae > Elephantulus > Elephantulus edwardii. Next base: position 10,755,882 of record NW_006399771.1, read on the forward strand.
AGTGGATATTAACTGTTAGGCACTATATATTCATGGCTATCATTACTTGAGCAAGGAAAGAAATGTAATATTATTAAAAGAGAAAAATATTTAATAGTGTTACATCAAACTACATAATTGAAATGAAAATTCCACAAGCCATTCTGAGAATCTTTCTGTACAACTGAGAGGAATTCAGTAGCTCATAGACCTTGTAGGGAAAGGAAGAAAAATATAATTCTCCTTGAATATAGTTACTAATAAATTAGAGAATCCTGAAGTGTATCTAGATTCAAATTGTCCCCGTCAACCACTGTCTTTTCTAACTTGAAAAAAAAACAATGCTGAACCCAGCCACCAGGAATGAGAACTGGTGGTCAAATGGTAAAAAGCTGCACTGCCAACCCAAAGGTACATTGTTTGAAACTACTAGCAGCTCTTGTGAGACAAAAGTGGGCAATTTCCTGTGTGATTTACAGTCTCTGAAAATCCACTGAAGTGTTCATAACTGACTGCTGGAGGATCAGTTTTGAGTTGAGTCCAACTTGACAAACAATAAAAGTTACTACTAATGAAAGATCAGTATATGAATAATAAGTACATTAATAATAAAAAAAGAGAAAGTTATGATCAGGGACAAAATGGATTAATTCTGACAGAAAAGGAGAAAAATGTGGACCAGATCTTCGAATATTAAAGTATCTAGCATTTTTTACCTATAACTTCTTCCTTGAGTGCTTTATGCTCATTTCCTTGGACCACTCACTCTGAGGAAGCCAGTCAGCTATCAGTTTTGTGGGTAGCTTAAAGAAGAACACCACTCCCCACCCCGCCCCATTCCCTGTGAAGTGTTGAAATCTTTGACCTCCAATTGCATGAGTGAGCTTGAAAGTGGCTTCTTGGCTCCTCCTTGTGATTGTAATCCTGACTATTTAATTCAACTTCCTAAGAGACCTGGAGCCAGAACCATCCATCTAAGTCACTCCCAAATTCCTGATTCTCATAAACTATATAATAAATGTTCACTTAAATTGCTAAGTTTTGGTGGATTGTGCAAGCAATTGATAATGAATAAACTTGTTCATTATTCAATTTGTTCTTTGGTGTTTTAACCTTGAAAAATGGTTCAACATAATATATTTAAGCTGACCAAAATCTGTTCATTGATTGACTTAGGAAAATTCCATACATTTTCCATTTTTTCTCATAAAGCAGAAAATACCTTCTTTTTAAGACTTTCTGTCTCTTAACCCATTAACATTTATTTGGGGAAAGTAAGAAGGATCAAAAAAATTAAAGAGCAATGGTTTATTGAATGTTTTCTGAATTTCAGTGCTTGTTTTAAGTGCTTATATATGATACTCCATTTAATCTTGTCAATGATCCTTGGAAATCTCTGTTTAAAGTTAAAGAAGCCAAAGCTCAGAGAAGTTATGAAATATCATGCAACAAAACATTCTACAGCCAATATTCAAGCACGCTGGACTTCAGTTCTTGTGATTTTTACATTACACAAAACTACTAAATGTAAGGATCATATGCAATTTATGATTTATTTTTCACGTCCTATTTTAAGACAATGGTGATGAAGCATCATCTTATATAATTTGGACATGTTGTTAGGAGGGTTTCATCTTTGGAAAGGTGGAGGGTCAGTGAATGAGAGGAAGACTCTCAATCAAGAGGATTAACACAGTGACTGAAGCTATAAGCTCATGTATGTCAATGATAAGAATGGCACATGATGTAGACAGTATTTGGATCTGTTGTTGATAGGGTTATTATGAGTTGCACTCATCTTGACTGCACCTAACAACATTTGAAACTGTATTTGTTAACCTTTTCTACAGAGGTAAAAGTATCTGTACTGATACATTTGTTGAAGTATAAAATTAAACACTAAGTTCAAAACTGTTCATTAAGTGTGCTCATATGAAAACCTACATATACTTGGACCAAGAAGCAGTCATCAGAACAGATGGGAAAACACTGCGTGGTTCAAAATGAGGAAAGATGTACGCTAGGGATGTGTCCTGTCTCCATACATTTTCAATCTATATATGAAACAGATCGTTCAGGAGGCTGGACTCTGTGAGGAAGAATGTGGCATCAAAAATGGAGGAAATCTCATCAACAACCTGTGTTATGCAGATGACACAACATTGTTTGCTGAGACTGTGGAGGACCTGAGATGTTTGTTGCAAAAGGTCAAGGATTGTAGTTTTCAATATGGATTGAAGCTCAACATCAAGAAAACAAAGATTCTCCCATTAGGCCAATTGGCAGCTTCATGAAAGGTGGAGAAGAGATTGAGATTGTTAACAATTTCAGCTTGCTTGGCCCCATGATCAATATTCTTGCCACCAGCAGTCAGGAAATCAAAAGATGAATTGCATTAGAAAAAAATTGCTGTCAGGGACCTATGTAGAGTATTGAAGAGCAATGATGTCAGTCTAGAGATTAAGGTACATCTGATCCAAGCTATGGTCTTTGTAATTACTTGCTATGCATCAGAGAGTTGGCCACTAAGGACAATAGAAGAAGAATCAATGCCTTTGAGTTGTGGTGCTAGAGAAGAGTATTGAACATACTATGGACTGTTAAGGCAACAGATATGTCTTGGAGAGGGTGAAACCAAGCTGCTCCTTGGAGGCAAATATTTTGAAGCTCTGTCTCACATACTTTTGATATGCTGTCAGAAGAGACCAGTCCTTGGAGAAGGACATCATGCTTGGAAGTGTCAAGAGAGAATATAAGAGAGGAAGATCCTGGGTGAGATGGATTGACTCGGTAAGCAGGATAATGTGGGTAAGTGTGTCTCAGACAGTGGAATGGCTCAGGATAGGGAAAGGTTCAGAGATGTTGTACATAGGGTCACTATAAGTCACAGGTGATTCAATGACACATATTGTTGTTGTAGTTATTGCTATCAAGTTGTTTGCAACTCATAGTAACCCTATGTACAACAACTCTGAACCTTGCTTCTATCTTGAGCCTGCCACTTGCCTCTGACACACCTACCATCATTACCCCAGTCACAGAGTCAATCCCTCTCATCCAGGATCTTCCTCTTTTGTGCTGCCCCTCAATCCTTTAAAGCATGATGTCTCTCTCCAAAAACTGGTCCCTCCTGGCAACATACCCTAAGTCTGTCAGGAAAAGCTTCAAAATCCTTGCCTCTTAGGAGCAGCCTACTTTCACTCTCTGCAGGACAGACCTGTTTGTTCTCCTAGAGACGGTCCATAACAACAACAAAGTTCAAGAATTTCACAACTGCAATGTCATGTAACTACAAGACCTAGCATCATTTTTCTTGTTTTTCTGATGGATGTTTAATACATATTCGATCCTGAATAAACACATATTTTTATGTTCTCACATGCAGCAGAAGGATGGACAATCTCCCACATGATTTATTGCCTCTGAAAACCCACTGGAGGGTCAACTATGGGTTAATTCCAACTCAACAGCATAGAACAACAACATATGCAAAGAGCTCTCTGGCTGCCAGTGTTAATAGTTATATTGCAAAGGTAAGTGGTTCAAATCCACCAGTAGCTCCACAAGACAAAGGTGGGCAACCTCCTCTTACGTGATTTACAGTTTCTAGAAACCATTTGGAGAGTCACCTATGAGTTGTTTCTGACTGAAGTGGTACATAACAAAAAATAATTTATACAAAATGAGTTTTAATATTCATTCATCTAATATTTACACACTTCTATAAAACTGTGGGTTTAAAATATTTTATTTTCTTTTTACTTATACTGGTTTTATACAAAGTTTATATACATTGTTTTTCACACTGAATCTTTCCCATTTCTTTCAACCCTCCACCTCCAGTATAAAATTGTACAACCCTATGAAAACTTTTCTAATCATGTACTTAGAAAATTTTATTTAATACATTTAGTATGTATTTATAAGTAATTTCTATATAGAAAAACTTTGTGAGAGAAAAAATTATATTCACCTTAAAGTGGCATCTACTTCCTAACTTCCTAAACTTGCCTCTGGAAACTCTATGAACTTTGATAAGTATACTATCAGTATGTACTAATTGAAATGAAAAAATGTAGATTAATTGTCATTTTAAAATACCAGAAACAAATGTGTTATTTTGTGAATTTTGGTTACTTTATTTTCATTTTATATGACAAGGTATTTTAGTTGCATATACAGTTTTATGACTGGTTAATGTTAGTCTTGGCATTATCAATGTCCATCCTTCTGATTTGCTTCCATTAATTTAAAATTGGATTTGCAATTTTTTTTACCCACTGGATAGGTTATGGTGGTATAGTTACACTTCCCCCGCCCCCACACTACTTTGGAAATGTCATATCTAAATACCATTTTATCTACCTCAAAGCTTAGAAAGTTAATTTTTTAGTTAACTAAGTGGACAATGGAAAGATTCTATGAACAAGCTATTATTTTCTCAAAAGCAAATGCAACTTCAAGTAAGACATCTAAGAACAGAGGTTTAGAAGCTGTCTCTTGTCACTCACTTGTGTAATTTTGGCAAGCCACAATTTAAATATTTCACTTTTATATGTTATAAAAAGATTTATAATACAAGAATTAAGTCTTTCTAAAATTGTAATAAATTCCACTATAAAGATGAACAGGGATTTATTTATTATTTTCTCTGCATAATGAATGAAAACTATCCCCAGAGTCTGACTGCTCTAGACTTCTAACATAAGCTCAAGGACAAAGTGCACGCTGGTTTCCATTCAAAGACTAGAAAATTGTGATAAAGACGAAACTCCAAAGAGCAACTGCTAGGAGTTATAGTATACTTGACGGCACATAAGAGCAGCAACAATAACGAGCTCAGAATAGGCTGGCCCTGTATTTTTTTTTTCCTTTTTTTAATCCTTAATATATTTCTTAGGCAGCTCTGGTACCATAATCCTTTGGGAGTTGTGATGCTAAACTAAAAGTGGTTCCTCTCTGATGGTTTGGATCCACAAGCAGCTCTGAGGGAGGAAACTGGACAATCTCCTCCCGTGTGACCGACGGGCTCTGAAAACTTGCTAATGGGTCAGCTGTGGGTCAGTCTGACTCAACAGTAATGAGTTTGAATTTAACATATATATGAAAAAGAAATTCATTAATAACCTTCAATTAAAAAATATAGGACTAAAGCAGGAAAGGCAGCCAGAGTAACAAGGATACGGGGATGAAGAGGTTTTGAACTTTATTCTAACAAAATTCAGGAGCCAATAAAAGAAGAGAAATTAATGAGTTTTGGATTATGCCTATATCATCATATGATAAATGGTTTAAAAATACTTGGAATAAGACCTCCAAAAGGGCTGATCTAGGCAAGAAATGCTGCTGACTATTTTTTAAATAAGAGTGGTTAGAAAGTGGTGCAATTTTGAACTATTGTCATATTAATTAGGAAGGCATATGGCTGAGAGTAGTAAAAAAAATCCAGCATGCAGCAATTAAATGACTGGAGTTTAGTTATTCACACAATATGAGACCTGGAAGTGAATGAGGGCTGCGTATGGTCCAGAGGTTCTGTGATGTGGGGACCAGTGTTACTATCTGGTGAATCTTGTGATTATTCCTTCCTGGACATAAAATTGATTGAGAATAATGGCTGAAAGGAAAGGAGTTGTGCCAGGTATATATGTCCAGTTCTGTAAGGAATGAACAAGTGTTCTGTAAAACTGCATCAGCAGACTTTCCCTTAAGACTTTTAAATTATTTGTTGTTGTATACTGAAGAGTAAGAACTGACCCATAGCTGACCCTCTGGCAGGGTTTCAGAGGCGGTTAACATGCAGGAGGAGGTTGCCAATCCTCCCGTGGAGCAGCTGGTGGCCTCAAACCATGTGCCTTTGCGATTGTAGTGCAGCTTCCTGCCCCTAGACTTTCAGAGTCAATGAGTGAATGAATCACCATCTCATTTTTTTTTTCTGTAAAAGAAGTTATAAAGCCTGTTACATAATGTAACTGAATTAAGTCAAAGAATAGTTCAAAAACACATAGTTGTGCATTTGTTGTTGTTATATACTGTGGATTTGAAACCAATCCATAGCTGACCCTCCAGCTGGTTTTCAGAGATAGTTAATCACACGGGGAGACGATCACCCATCCTTTTCCCACAGGGCAGTGAGTGCCCTCAACTAGTGTGCCTTCGGGATTGCAGCGCTCCGTCTCACCACCTGACTTAAAAAGAGATTGGGAAGGTAGGGGGAGGTATGGCTGACTGAAATGTATTACCTATCATTGTTGCTATTTGCCATTGAGTCGACTACTACTCATAGTGACCTTGTGAACAACAGATCCGAACGCTGCCCTCTCCTGTTTTGTCCTCACAAACTCCCACATTCCCATCCCTCAAAGACTCTTTTCTGTCAAGTTGAAATTGACTCATAGCTAATCCTCCAGTGGGTTTTCAGAGACTGTAAATCTCACAAGGGGGATACTTCCCATCTTTCTTCTTTGGAGCAGGTAGTAGATTTGAATAGTTTGCCTCTGGGTTTGTAGCACACCTTTCTACCCACTAGGCCACCAAAGCTCCCTTTCCAATCACTAGAGCTTCAGATTATTGCATAAAGTTTAGATCTGTTTGAAAAGGAGAGTGATGGATACTGGAGAAAGTGTTAGCAGCATCTTCCACAGCTGTCCATTTTATCCCTGTGACAGTGTCATAGTCATTTCTCTGACTCTCTGTATGTAAATGTAAACACACTTTTCTGTTGACTGACTCATGTCAATGGTTTCCTATGATAACCTTAATTAGTACACATGCAGCCTAAAGGGATGTGACTATTAAATTAAAAAAAATAAAGTAGCTCCAGCAATTTCATTATCCTTATCTTCTACTTTCACTTAGTAACATCCATAAATATAACGTCCTTCAGCCTGGAAGCTTGATGGATTTTTTTTCTTTTCTTTTTTGGTTCCCTGATAAAATCTATGAGAAAAAAATGGAGGAAAAACAGGCTTCAGAAATGAAAATGAATGGATACTGCTTTATGGACATATTTGGTAATTTATTATTATATTTATTATTATTACTATTATTATCAATAAACTTCTAGGCAAGGTGATTTTTCTTGTAGCTGGGGCTCCTCAATAACGGTGAAATGATATGATTATGCAGGCTTGCACAATCTGCTTCAGTTCTTTGGCAACAACTGCTGAAAAGACATTAACTGCAGGGAGCCTTCGTCAGGCTTGAAAAGCTGTGGCATCTGGCATGTTAATCAGGGAGTTTTGTAAAGCCAATGAAAATAAAATATATCCTATGTGTTTTTCATTTGCTTAAGAAAATAGAATACCATGGGCTTTTAAATTTTATTAATTTCATAATTTAATAACTCTAATCAAGCTTTTTGTCTCCTGACAGAAAATACTCTTAAAATTCTTTCCATGAGAGAAAAGGCCTGGATTTATGCCACTGTGCAATAAACATTACTTAATTCATGGTTAAGGTAAATTTTAATCTTTTAGAAAGTTTTGTCATAGAGTAATTTTTTTGATAGAAACTGAAAAGTATGCATGTAAAATATATCATTAACAAAAGGAAAGCTAGCTATCCTTTGTCAATGGGATTATACTTAGGGAAATGTTTTGTAATATTACATGCCATAAATTAAAAATTGTGGTTGTTATGTCCTATTGAGTCGCCTGTGACTCATAGCGATGTCATATTTCAAAAAATGTTTCTGTGTTGATGGTGCCAAAATACAAGACTCAGCTAAGTTACCTGCTCAAGACCTCACAGTTTACAAGGTGCAATCAGGACTTATACCTAAAGCCAAACTAAATTAATTGCATTGAGTCCATTCCGACTCTGAGTGACCTCCGAGTGTGTGGAGCAGAACTGCACATCAGTGGGTCTTCACTAAGTCTGTTTTCTGAGGCAGTTCCATATGTGCTCCATTTGCCAATCTTTCAGTCATTTGTTAAGCATGTAACCATTTCACTGCCTGGGTACTCCCACTCTAGGACCATGGTTGTTTACTATTCAATGTTTTATATACAACAAAACCCAATGTTTTGATTTTTGAATAAGATCCAATGCAGAGCTGACCCTCCAGTCGGTTATCAGAGGCTGTAACTCTAATGGGAATAGATTACTCATCTCTATCTTTGAGTAGATGGAGGATTTGAACTACCTGCCTTTGTATTGAAAGTGCAATTACTTACTGACTGAGCCACCAGGAGTCTCTAGTCACTTGTTCAAACTAGGAAGTCCATCACAGTGTCTATTTTCAGTTAAAATCTAACCAGTCAATTAAGTACTCAAAAAATGTCCACCTACTTGAAATTGCTCTTTGAACTTCAACTTTTATAAAGAGAGGATCTGTAGTTGGTGAGGTTGGGGAGAAATTGGAACCCTTATTCACTGTTGGTGGAAGTGTAAAATGTTGCAACCACTGTGGAAGGCAGTGTGGCACTGTCTCAAAAAGTTGTAAATAGAGGCATCATTTGACTCAGCAACCATAACCAACATCCAAGCAGATATATGCACACCCATGTTCATTGTGGCTTTGTTCACAATAGCAAGGAGTTAGAAACAGCCTAAGTGCCCATCAACAAATGAATGGATAGAGAAGCTGCGGTATAGTCACACAATGGACTACTACGCTGCATTAAAAAACAAGGAACTCATGCAATATTATTCAAAATGGGTGACTCTGGAGGACATTACATTGAGTGAAATATCTCAAGAAAGGATATTTGTCACAAAAGGACAAATACTGCATGGTGCCACTTTTGTAAAACAAGAATGACACTGGGGTTGGGGAGAGGCTGAGAAATATGGGATAAATTATGTATAATGCATTGACATGGATGAGGGAGAGAACTGTTTAAAAGGGATATGTGATTAGGTATTATTGTCATGATAGGAGTCCAGAATGAAGGCTGCATAATGGAGTGGACCTGGGGAAGGAGGGATTTTAAAACAATAAAATAATTTTTTCTTTTACATTTCAAAGAGAAGAGTGTACTGGGGTGGGAGGGGTGGGCAGAGAGAAAAGTGCAACAATGAATGAATGGAAATCCAAAGCCTCTGTAAACTTTCATGAAAATTAATAATAATAAAAAAATTTTAAAAGCTATGCTTCATTCATTAATGTAATGGATGCAAGTGAAGTATGAACCAGGTACCATGTATCATTCAAGGGCCTAGGGCTATTATAAAGTACAGAAAAGTTTTTGTTTCCAAGGCAGTTACATCTGAAGGAGAATATAGAGAATAAAAAAAATAAAAGAAATAAACAGGTTTACCAGGAAAGTTTATTCTCAACATATTTTTACAGTATACTTCTACATACTGTGAGAGAATCTCTACCTATTCTTTAGAGTAGAAGCAAATTGTATTAAATTTTAGTACTTTCAAAATGCAGAAATTTACTCAGAAGAATTAATCTCTTAACATTATACAATAGAATAAAACATATTGGGATTCCAATATACATCAAGTATGTATGCATGTATTATGTATTATGACTCAAAACTGACTCACAAATGACCCACCATTGAGCTTTCAGAGGCTATAAGATGTACAGGAGACCACCCATCATTCCCCCTAAGAACAACTAGTAGATTCAAAGTATCTTCGTTTAGATTGGTAGTGCATCTCCTTACCCATGAAGATACCAGAATTCCCTATCCTTTCACTGTATTTTTCAATTTAAATGTATAACAAATAATATGAGAAGCTGGACAAAGTGGAGAGAGGAACAAAGCATCAGAATTTTGTTGTTGTTAGGTGCTATCGAGTCAGGTACAACTCATAGCAACCTTGAAAACAAATCTGAATCATATCCTGTGCCATCATCTTCATTATCTCAGACACATTTGAGCCCATTGCTGCAGTCTTGTGCCAATTCATTGTATTGCCAGTCTTCCTCTCCTTTGATGACCCTCCAACTTTCCAAGCATGGTGTCCCTTTCCAAGGAACGGTATCAGGAATAGTATCAGGGTTGGAGGAAGATTAATTAAAAACCTGTGACAGAAGGTTACTCGATGAAAGTGAAGAGAACATTGAATGAACATGTGTGCCAGAACGAACATCAAATATGCATTATAAGAAATACAGTCAGTAGGTTTCTTAGAAGGTAGGATTTTGAAATGTAGTCTAAAGTACTTTAGACAGGTAATCAAGAGACACTGGTTCCTAGAGAAAGACCTCATCTTTGGTAAAGTGAGCAAAAAGGAGAAAAATCTACAGAAGTTGCTTGAACAGAAGGCTGAAACATAGAAATAATTGTAAGAATGGTGCATCAAAAGCAATGTTCCATTTTGTTGTGCACAAAGTCACTGTAAACAGGAACCAACTTAGTACATAGAAACTACTATGTGCTATTGCCAAGCAGTTAGCTTCAATGTTTTGATCCCTTTCTTTTAGGAATTTAAAGCATGTAAGAGGAAATTAGATATTTAAGGGAGCTCTGGAGGCCTAGTGGCAAGAAGCTGCATTGCAATCCTGAAGGGGCATTGTTAGAATCCACTAGAAGTCCTGCTAGAGAAGGAGGGGCAATCTTTTCCTGTGCCAGTTGGATCTGACACGACAGTACACAACAACAAAAAGGAAATTAGATGTTTAAAAACTATACTAGCATGAGTATTCTGTAATATTTGATAATATCAAGCTTGTTTCATTTTCAACAATTTCTGATTTTCCTAGACCCCAGCATTGAATGAAATATTCATTTTCCATAACAGAAAGCTTCTTTTACTCAAGCTGTACTTTGAAGAATGTATTTGGTTGGGAAAGATGGCAAGACAAGAAATAGAAAGACTACTTAGGAGACTGTGGCAATAATGGCTTTAATACAGAAAAAAGTGAACAGATAATGAAATAATGGAAACTAATGGAGGCAGAGCTGACACATGTTTGTATCAGAATGAACATAGAGGACCGAGAGTACAGCAGACTAAAAGCAGTGTACCAACCACACATAATCTGAAGCTATAATTTTTGAAGAAAATATTAAAGCCTACTAAATGCAAAGATGATTATAATTATAGGTGCTATCTCTGATAAGTTACATAGTGGAAATCAGATATTTTATAAACAATAATTAAAAATAATTTCTAGACAACACTCCAAATGTTAATACACTTCAGAACAACATATAAAATCTGGATGAGTTTTTTAAAGTGCCACTATTTGTTTCATTCCTAGTGTTATTTATCTACAATATTTACCAAAACACTCTCAGGAGAGAAATACAGTGGTATTTGCTTCCTAAACAACATGCCTCCAGAAACTCTATGAACTTTGATAAATGTTGATAGTTGTAGAGGGCCTTCAGGGCTTTTGTTCATAGGGTCACTATGAGTCATGCTCCATTCGAAGACAATCAATAACAACAACCATTCTAAAAAATGGGGATAACTAGTTCAAATCTAATTGGCTGCTTATATTAACATTCAGTTGATAATATAAATGTGATGTAATAGTCTTAAAATATTTCATTGCTGTACTGTGTTCTTGCTGCTATAAGATATTAACACTAGCCAGGATTTCTTTAATCCTATTTGTAACTCATTCCTTAATGGAAATGAATGTCAAACTGGGAATTTTTCCAAACTGTAGAATTAGAATTTTATTTTTCTCTCTGATTTTTATGTAAACCACATAGGTAAAATGTAGAAGATCAAAATTAAACTAATTTGAACATAATGGAAGAGTAATTTCATAACATAATTTCAGAACATGATCAACAATTAATGGAAATATTTTATCTTATTCTAATGTTGTAAGAATGGAAGTGAGTTAGTAAGAATTATCAATAAGGAAAAGAAGGGGTGGAATAATTTCAGTAACAGGATAATGATTTATTTATGAATATATTTATGTTATTTCACTGTAGTGTACTCTTGTGCCATCAGTGGTTCTAAATACATGTGGTTCGAATACCCCAGCTGATCTTTGTAGGAGCAAGATGGGTAATCTTCTGTCATGCAATTCATTGCCTCTGAAAACTCACTGGAGAGTTAGCTCTGAGTATGTTCTGACTCACCAGCACAAAACAATCACAATTTGTGCCAACATTGCCTACTTATTTACTCCAGAGTATAATTATTTGAAGCAATGTGTATTCCATTCTATAATAGAAGGAGATAGTAGTGAAAGAGAACATGTTTATCTAAATTATTTCAATATTTTATATACGTCATGTCAATTTTCAAGAGTATTTGGATGTTTCATTTTCAAAACCTCAATATTCATAACCTACTTTGATTATTTTCTAAAAATCCGGGAAGGTCATCTTTATCTTCATTTAATATAATATAAAATTGAAACTACTTTGAGTAACTTCTCTAGGGACATAAAATTGGTAACTATTGCATAGCATTCAAACTTTTATGTTTGGATAGTAAATCAATATAATATTGAAAATAGTATTCAACCTACATTATTTTTTTAGAGATACTGTATCTTTCTGAGGACTTTTTTTCCATGTAAAGTGGAAAAGAAAACATTGTGTATAGGGAAAAGTGAGAAAAATGAAATTTCCATTACTATATATGTGTGGTGGGAGAGTAGAGAATAGTTTACAGTTGTAACTAGTTCTTGGGCACAGGTTTAGCTTGGTTGGTTGGTTGGTTTTGGCTGTGATCGTCAAGGAAAGAATCCATTAAAAAGTAAAATCTACGTACACCTCCTTATATTTGCTTCTGTGTTGTTGTTATGTCTCTTCAATATAGAATCAATTCATAGCTGACCCTCCAGAGAGTTTTAGAGTCAGTAAATCATGTAGGAGGAAATAGTTCATCCTTCTCCTGCAGAGCAGCTGGTAGATTTGAACCACATGTTTTTAGGACTGCAAAGAGCTCCCATGTAATTTGATGCATCACATCTTTATTCAATTAAACATGGTATCATACTTCACTGATGAAATTCCACACAATTTCAAGAATTTGAAGAGGTCCCTGACTACAGAATTTCCCTGATTTTCTGACTGCTCGTACCAAGGTTGTTGATTGTGGACCCAAGTAAGATGAAATAAAGGACAGCTTCAATCTTTTCTCCATCTATTTTGATGTTGCCTAATGGTCTAGAGGCAAGAGTTTCATTTTCTTAACGTTGAGATGCAATCCATATAGAAAGCTGTATTCTTTGATCTTCTGCAACAAGTGCTTCAAGTCCTCCTCATTTTCAACAAGTAAAGTTGGCCATCTGCATAATGCAGGTTATTAATGAATTTTTTCTGCTCTTGATGCCACATACTTCTTCACAGAATCAAGCTTCTTGGATAATTTGCTTTGCATACAGACTGAATAGGTATGGAGAAAGGATACAACCCTGACACATTTCTTTCTTAATTTTAAGCCATGTAGTGCAAGCGACTCGACGGCACATAACAACAACAACTACAGTGTTCCCTTACTCTGAACAATGGCCTTTTGGTCTAGGTATAGGTTTCATATGAGCACAATTAAGTGTTATGGAATTCCTATTCCCCCCTCAATGTTAGCCGTAACTTATTATGACAATGAAAGAGCAAAAGAATTAATATAGAAGAAAATATTAAGACTATAATACTAAGATAAAGGTTGTAAATCAGGGAAATGCTAAAATATGTATAAATAAACTCATTGTTGTTGAGTCAAACTAACTCAACTGATACACGAGTAGGTTTCCAAAACTGGGAATCTCAAAATTTGGTGAATCTCCCAGTTTGGTCTTGTAAAGCTGTTGGTTGAACTGTAAAAGAGTACCACTTTTGGGATAGCAGTGGAACTCCCTAGCAAGTACGATGTTAATGCTGATAAGTGCCATTGAGTCAACTCTGACTCATAATGATCTTATGCACAACAGCTCTGAACCTTGGCAAGCAAGGTTGTGTTATGTGCATAAAGCAGGTGGTTGTTGAGTTGTCCTCTAATCCTGCCTGATGCCACATTCTTCTTCATAAAACTCAGCCTCCTAAATTATTTGTTAAGAATATAGGTTGAAAAGGTATGGAGAAAGGATATGTTCCTGGTGTGCTTCTTTTTTGATTTTGAACCATGCAGTGTTCCCTTGGTCTGTTTGGACAACAGCTTCCTGATCTAGGTCTCATAGGAACACAATTCTCATTCCATTTGATGTTAGCTACAATTTTATTTGACCCAAAAAATCAACTGCTTTTGCATACTCTAAAAAACACAAATAGAAGACATGCTTTTGATACTCTCTGCTCTTTCAGCCAAGATCAATTTGTCATCAGCAATGATATCTCTAGTGCCAAAACCGCTTCTAAATCATGCTTGCATTTCTGGCAGTTCTTTGTTGCTTTACTGTACAAGTCATATTAGGCTAATCTTCAGCAAGATTTTGCTTAGATAGGATATTGGTGATATTACTTGATAATATCGACATTCTGTTGCATCATCTTTTTTTGGTGAATGGGAATAATATTGATCATAATGATCATAATAATTATTATTCATTTGATCTGTTATCTGTTCTCTGGATTTCTTGGATGAGTACATCCAGGAACAGATCCATTTGTTAAAATATGTCAACTGGTATTCCATCAGTTCCTAGGGCCTTATTTTTTTGCCAACTCCTTCAGAGCAGCCTGCACTTCCTCCTTTATTATCATTTGTTCTTGATCATATGCCACTTCCTGAAGTGGCTCTGTGTTAGCTACATTTTGGATATGTTGTTGTTGTTATGTGCCATCGAGTCGTTTCCGACTCATAGCGACCCTATGCACAACAGCCCTAAACCCTGCTCTATCCTGCGCCAAACGCACCGCCTCTGACACACCCATCCCGATTACCCCAGTCACCGAATCAATCCATCTCATAGAGGGTCTTCCCCTCCTGCGCTGTCCCTCCACCTTCCCAAGCATGATGTCCCTCTCCAAGGACCCGTCCCTCCTGGCAACATGTCCAAAGTATGTCAGACGAAGCCCCAGAATCCTTGCCTCCAAGGAGTAGCTTGGTTTAATCCTCTCCAAGATGAATCTGTTTGTTTTCCTGGCAGTCCATGGTACATTCAGTACCCTTCTCCAGCACCACAGCTCAAAAGCATCCACTCTCCTTCTGTCTTCCCTAGTCATTGTCCAACTCTCTGATGCATAACAAGCGATTGCAAATACCATGACCTGTATCAGGCGCACCTTAGTCTCCAGAGAGTCACTGTTGCTCCTGAGTACCTTTGAGAGGTCCCTAACAGCAGACTTTCCCATCGCGATACGCTTTTTGATTTCCTGACTGCTGGTACCAAGAGTGTTGACTGTGGAGCCAAGCAAACTGAAGCTGTGAACACTCTCAATCTCTTCGTCATCCATCCTGACGCTGCCAATTGGTCCAGTGACGAGAATCTTTGTCTTCTTGACATTGAGCCTTAGTCCATACTGAAGGCTGCAGTCCTTGACCCTTCGCAGCAAGTGCATGAGGTCCTCCTCAGTTTCAGCAAGCAGGGTTGTGTCATCTGCATAATGGAGATTGTTAATAGATCTTCCACCAATCCTGATGCCACAATTCTCCTCATAGAGCCCAGCCTCTCGGATAATCTGCTCTGCATACATGTTGAAAAGGTATGGAGACAGGATGCATCCCTGGCATACACCCTTCCCAATTTTGAACCATGCAGTGTTACCCTGTTCTGTTCTGACTACTGCCTCTTGGTCCAAGTACAGGTTTCGTATTAGCACAATTAAATGTTCTGGGATTCCCATTCTTCTCAGAGTCAGCCACAGTTTGTTATGATCCACACAGTCAAATGCCTTTGCATAATCAATGAAACACAGATAGACATTCTTCTGGTATTCCCTGTTTTCAGCCAAGATCCATCAAACATCAAAAATGATATCCCTAGTACCACGACCCCTTCTAACCCCAGCCTGGACTTCCGGCAGTTCTCTGCTGATGTGCTGTTCTAATCGTTTTTGGATGATCTTCAGTAGAATCTTGCTTGCATGTGAAACCAATGACACTGTTCTGTAGTTTACACACTCAGCTGGGTCACCTTTCTTTGGGATGGGAACAAATATAGATCTCTTCCAGTCAGCTGGCCAAGTGGTTGTTCTCCATAGTGACTGTATATTTCTTCTATATTCTTTTGATGTTTCCCGGATCAGTCAAGACTTTGCCCATACCATCTTTAAGTATTACAACTTGAGACTTGAATTTGTTCTTCTGCTCCTTCAGCTTGAGAATGCTGAGCAGGTTTTCCCCTTTTGGTTGTCTGTCTCAAAGCCTTTGCACATCTCATTAGAATACTTTGCTGTGCCTTCTTCAGCTGCCCTCTGAAATCTTCTGTTCAACAATTTAACTGCCTAATTTCTTCCTCTTGTTTTGGCTTCTTGACGTTCTAGTACAATATTCAGAGTCTTTTCTACCACGAACCTCTGTTTTCTTCTTCCTCCTTTGTCCCTGTAAATGACCGTTAGCTTTCTTCATGGATGATATTCTTGATAACATCCCAAAACTCATGTGGTCTTTGTTCTTTAGTGTTCAGGGCCTTAAACCTGTTCTTGAGATGGTTTTTAAATTCAGGTCAGACAGATTCAAGGTCATATTTTTGTTCTTGTGTGTTTGTTTGTATTTTCTTTAGCTTCAATTTGGACTTGCACGTGAATATCTGATGGTGTGTTCCAAAGTCAGCACCTGGTGTAGTTTTCACGCCTGATCTCAAGCTTCTCCACTGATTCTTCCCACAGGTGTAATCAATCTGATTCCTATGTAGTTCATCAGAGAAGGTCTACATGTACGGTCACTCTTTATGTTTTTTATAAAAGGTATTTGCACTGAATTGTGCAATTGATTTGTATAAAATTATATAATTCGATTTCCAGATTCCTTTCTGTCACGCTCATATTTTTTGATGACTGATCCTTCTTTTTTGTTTTCAACTTTTGCATTTCAGTCACCAAATATTTTGATTGAACTTTAGTTGCATGCCTTATCAATTTCAGACTGTAAAAGTTGGTAGGTATTTTCTATCTCCTTCTGTTTTTGGATAATTACAAGTGCATATATTTGAATTATAGTTGAATACAAAATTAGGTTGAAATAAGAAGCAATTAGAATATGAGCTTACTTCTCAACAGAAACATTGGAAGATAAATGACTAAGGGGTAAAGTCTTAAAAGCATGCAGAGAAAATAACAAACATACAATATTATAACTAGTGAAGATGCTCTTCGAAAGTAAAGGCCAAGTAAAGATATTTTCTGATAAACAAAACCTGAGATAAGTAGTCAGTAACAATGTCTTGTGACGTTTTATAAAATAAAATAAGACAAGAAAAAAGCCTAGATACAAATAAAAGATAAATTAAATGAAGAGATATTATTTCTCATACTATTGTCAACATCTAATTAATTGTCGTTTATGTTCTGAATGATAATGTGCTTAATTACTGATAAAGAATAAAAGTTCTTATTGCCATTCTAATGATATATATTTTAAATTTGATCCACATATATATTTCCCAATGAATACAGGTGCAGTTATACCTAAAATGCTGGCCTGTTAGAGGTCCAAATCCACTAGCCAACTCCTTGGCAAAATGATGGGGCATCTACTCCATCATGATACATACTAAAACCCCAATGGAAGATTGTTGTCAAATTTTTCTATACTTTGTGTGTTTTTTGTTTGTATTTGGGTATATGTTGATTTCTTTGTTTTCTTGAAGAAGAGAGAAGTCCTCAATGAGAGGGATTGATAAAATATCAACTAATGGAGACTAAGTTGCAGCTAATCCAAGCCATAGTCTTCACAATTATATGCTATGCATCAGAAAGCTGGACAATGACTAGGGATGATAGGAGAATTAATGCCTTTGAACTGTGGTGGTGGAGAAAAGTTGTGAATATACCATGGACCGCTAGGAGAACAAACAAGTGTTCCTGAAAAGGGTGAAACTAGGCTGCTCCTTAGAGTCAAGGATTCTGAAGCTCCATCTGACATACTTTGGGCATCTTACAAGGAGAGACCAGTCCTTGGAGAAGGACATTATGCTTGGGAGGTGGAGGGGCAGAGCAAGAAAGAAAGACCCTGGGTGAGATGGATTGACTCACTGATTGGGATAATGGAAGCAGGTGTGTCAGAGACAACCAGTTTGGCTTAGGATAGAATAGGGTTCAGAGCAGTTGCACATAGGGTTGCTATGAGTCATAGACAAATGGACAGCACATAACAGCAACAACAATGGATTCACACATACTAATAATCATGAAGATAATGCAGAACAGGACAACACTTCATTTTATTTGTCATTGTGTAAGGTCAGAACGGACTCATAGTTGACCATTTCGGTTGTTTTTGGAGGCTGTAAATTTCACAGGAGAAGATTGTCCTTTTTTCCCCTGAGGTGGTGTGTGAACATCGGGGCCACTAACGAGGTATGACTTTTAGGTTAGTGACTCTCTACAGACAAGGTGAGAAAAAGACTCATCAATAACCTGCATTGTGCAGATGACCTAACCTGGTTTGCTGAAACTGAAGAGAACTTGAAACGTTTGCTGCAGGAGATCAGAGATTACAGCCTTCAATATGGATTATGTGACAACATTAGGAAGAATCTCACCACTGACCCATAGACAACATCATGTCACATGGAAAAAAAATTGAAATTGTTAACAATATCTTATTTGCATCCACAATCAACATCCTTAGTATCATAAGCCACATAATCAAAACGTGTGGAATTGGGAAAATCTACTGTCAGGCACATTTCTAAAGTCCTCAAGAATAACACTGTCAGTTAAAATACTAAGATGCACCTGATACTAGCCATTGACTTTTTGATTACACGCTATAAATCTGAAAGTTGGACAATGACTAAGGATGACCAAAGAAGAATCAATGTCTTTGACTTTTGGTATTGGAGAATTTGTTGTTGTTGCTGTTAAGTGCCATCGAGCAGTAGATGACTCATAGTGATGCTAGGAACAAAAGATCTGGACACTTGTATAACTTTCATTATTTATCGACATTCATAGAGTTTCCAGAAGCAAGCTATTTTGGAAGTGGATGCCACTCCTGCTTCCAAGCTTGTTTTAGTTGGAAACCTCCACCAAATACTATCCGCCATGGTAACCATTATCATATTTGGGATATCAGTGTCACAGTTTTTACTATCACCATATTTACCAACCATGAGCTACCAAATGGACAGCAAATGGAGAGACTAGTAAAATACCACTTAGAAGAATGTTTGAAAAAAAAAAAAGAAGAATGTTTGACAAAAACCAATTAAAACCAGCCCCATATGCATTTTTTAAATTTAATATTAATTTCAATAAAAATTTACAGAGACTTTGGATTTCCATTCATCCACTGTTACAATTTTCTCCCCATTCAACCCTCCCCCCAGTACACTACCTTTTTGGAAAAGTAAAAGAAAAATTCTTTCATTGTTTTTTGGTTTTTTTTTTCATTGTTTTACAATCCTTCACCCAGGTCCACTCCCCTATACAGCCTTCACTCTGGACTCCTGTCAAGACAAAAATACCTAATAACATATCCCTCTTAAACAGTTTTCTCCTTCATCTGTTTCAATGCAGTATACATTATTGAACCCATCTTTCTCAGTCTCCCCCCAACCTCTATGTCAGTCCTGTTTTACGACAGTGGCACTATGCAGTATTTGCCCTTTAGTGACTGAGATACTTCACTCAGCATATTGTCCTCCAGGGTCATCCATTTTGAATAAGATTTCATGACTTACTTGTTTTTCAATGCAGCATAGTATTTCATTGTGTGAATATACCACAGCTTCTCTATCTGTTCGCTTGTTGATGGGCACTTAGGTTGTTTCCAACTCCTTGCTATTGTGAACAAAGCCGTGATAAACATAGGCGTGCATATATCTGCTTGGATGTCAGTTATGGTCTCTTTGGGGTATACTCCCAGTAGTGGAATTGCTGGGTCAAATGGTATCTCTATTTGCAACTCTTTGAGAAAGAGCCATATTGCCTTCCACAGTGGTTGAACCATTGGAGGCTGAATCAAACAATCTCACACTCATTTGCCAGTCAACATTCCACCCTAGTCCTCTCCAGAACCAGCAAACAAGCCTCTGTAGAATCCAGCTGGTGCAGATGATTTCCAAGGTGGATTCTAGCCCATACTGCTGACAAATGCATTTTTACATAGGAGGCCAAATAAAATCATCTTACACCCATTAGAGATTGTAGAACAGTGCTGAAAAATCCCTTGGAATTCCAAAATAACAAATAAGTCTAGAGGAAGTGTGACTAGGGGGATGCTTAGAAGAAAAGTTAGTGAAACTTCATCCCCAATACTTGGGCATGTTCAAAAGAGCCAATCATTGGAGAAAGACATCATGTTTGGGAAGATAAATGGTCAGCATAATGAAAGAAAATCCTCAGCAAGATGGTGACTATTACAATAGGTTCACATATATCAGAAATGATGAGGATAAAAAAAGGGCAAGATTCAGGTCTGTTTTTCATAGGTTCACTATGAGTCACAGTTACTTGACATCACATAACAACAACAACAACAGCAGCAGAATAGGTCACAAGAACATCATAAACTATAGTTGACTAACACAGCATTAAACTGCACAAAACATAAGAGAAATGAGATAATGTCAATAATTCTTCCTTATGAAAGGTCTTTCT
Organism: Elephantulus edwardii; assembly: GCF_000299155.1. Lineage (NCBI taxonomy): Eukaryota > Metazoa > Chordata > Mammalia > Macroscelidea > Macroscelididae > Elephantulus > Elephantulus edwardii. Next base: position 10,776,443 of record NW_006399771.1, read on the forward strand.
TCCTTGAAAAGATTATTCAAAATTAGTTGAACTTTCTTAACTTTATATCATTATTTACTATTCTATAATTACTATTGTAAAGAATAGTATGACATTAAAGAAATAATTGTTTAAAATTTACATTTCAAATCCCATTTTCTGATATGAATTTTCCATTATTTCATTTTTCAGAGGATATAAAATATGATTTTGAAGATATTTAACTTCCTATTAAGTATAGAAAAATTACATCAAATAATTATAATTCCTGTACAAAGAAATCTCATTTTCTAATACTGACATTACATCAAATAATTATAATTTCTGTACAAAGAAATTTCTTTTTCTAGGACTGACTTTATTACAAAATAACTGAAATTATTTCATTAAGTTTTTTGGGAACATACACTACTGGATTGTTTTAAGCAAAGTGAAACAATTAATTCTGAACACATTTCCTGTAAATTGTCTCAGCTAATGAATTCACCGAAATAGCAAATTATATCTCTTGGGTTACTTTTTTAGGAGATAGATGAAAGTGAAAATGTTTAAATATTAGTGCTAATTCTAAATATTTAAAATAGCTATCCTTAAAAATTCTTTGTGCAACAAAGTTAAAATTAGATTGAGTTTGATGCAAAAATGTTAAAAATAAAAGATGGAAAAAAGTGTGTTCCTATTAATATACATAGTCAACACTTTTCACACTTTATAGAAGAAAGGCTATTTTACAACATTCCTAGAAATCTCACTGGGAAAAGTTGGCTTTTTCTTGATTTTTCTCCTCTGAATAAAATTGTACTTATAGTTTTGAGATCCTCAGCTCCAATGAAAAACACAGATTCCGTTACGACCTTTCTTTATGTCACTAGCCTAAGCCCTGATTAAGACAGACTAGGAAGCAGGATGGGCCATATACTTCCTAAATAACAGATCTTTGAAAACTAAAGAAAGATAATCGTTATAATAATGTAGTGGTAGAGCTCAAATTGGAAGTCAGTTGAAATGAGGAAAATTAGTAACAAACATCATTTAATAATTGACACAAGGGATGTACATAGCTTGAATGTTGGAAAACTGGAAATTGTTAAAATGATATAGAATGCATGAGTATCTACATCCTAAGCATTAGTGAGATGAGATGGACCAACTTTGGGAACTTTGAATCAAATAACCATATACTATGCATGTTGTTGTTGCTGTTATGTGCCATCGAGTCGCTTGGGACTCATAGTGACCCTATGTATAAGAGCCCTAAACTCTGCTCTGTCCTGTGCCAATCGCACTGTCTTGGATACACCCATCCCGATTACTCCAGTCACTGAATAAATCCACCTCATAGAGGGCCTTCCCCTCCTGTGCTGTCCCTCCACCCTCCCAAGCATGATGTCCCTCTCCAAGGATCGGTCTCTCCTTACAACATGTCCAAAGTATGTTAGATGGAGCCTCAGAATCCTTGCCTCCAAGGAGCCACCCAGTTTAAATCTTTCCAGGATAAATCTGTTTGTTTTCCTACCAGCTCACGGTACCCTCAATACTCTTCTCTTTGAGCACCACAGCTCAAAGGCATCAATTCTACTTCTATCCTCCTTAGTCATTGTCCAACTCTCTGATGCATAACAAGTGATCGCAAAGACCATAGCCTGTATCAGACGCACCTTAGTCTCCAGAGAGACACCATTGCTCTTCAGTACCCTGGAGAGGTCCCTAACAGCTGACTTTCCCATGGCAATATGTCATTTAATTTCCTGGCTACTAGTGCCAAGAGTGTTGACTGTTGAGCCAAACAAACTAAAGCTGTGAATAATCTCAATCTCTTCACCATCCATCCTGATGCTGCCAATTGGCCCAGTGGCGAGAATTTTTGTCTTCTTGACATTGAGCCTCGATCCATATTGGAGGCTGCAGTCCTTGACCCTCTGCAGCAAGCACTTCAGGTTCTCCTCTGTTTCAGCAAGCAGGGTTGTGTCATCTGCATATTGCAGATTGTTGATAGGAAAGACCTATCTACACACCAGTTGTACAGGACACATCACCTCTGCTCGGAACACATTGCCACTGAACTTAAGAGACACTGGTCACAGAATAAGAAACTGTCACAAGCAGATGTATTTGAAATCACAGAAGCCAAGGATAAAAGCTATCTGATCAAGGGCGGGACAATGGGAGATCGATGTTGAAGGGAGTGGGTAAAAGTGGATGGATATCCTGGTAGATGGTGGAGCAGGGAAATAGGTGGGTAAAGACACGTGTGCCAAGTGCAGGGACAACACTGATACGAATGATTAATTCCACAAAAAGGGATATATTTTTTACTTTTCTGTAAACCACTGGTCTGTCTGATACTTCTCTCAATCTGAAAATTCAGATTAAGACAGACTAGGAAGAAGGATTGGTCATCCACTTCTGAAACAGCAGGCCTCTGAAAACTCTATGTACAACAGAACACATGTAGATAACAGAAAAGGACAACAGAAGTTGAGCTTTAAGGTATGGAAATACAAAGGAAGAGGAAGAGTTGTAAGTGGACACTAGTGATTGGGACACAGAATGTGAGAACCATGAATGTTGGAAAATTAGATATTGTGAAGGAAGAAATGGAACACATAAATATTGACATACTAGGCATAGCGGAGATGAGATGGACTGGCATGGGGCATTTTGAGTCAGATGATAACATGATATATTTGGATATACTTGGGAGATGAAAAGGTGAGGAAAAATGGAGTTGCTTCATAGTCAAGAAAGCCATTGCTAGATCCATCTTGAAGTACAATATTGTGAGTGACAGGATAATATCCATACACATACAAGGAAGGCCAGTGAATTTCAGATATATGCACCAACAACCAGAGGCAAGGAAGAGGAAATGGGAGATTTATACCAACTTTTATAGTCAGAGACTGATCAAACATGCAATCAAGATGCATTTATAATAATGGGTGACTGGAATGCAAAAGTAGGAAACAGTTAAGAAGAAATAATGAATGCAAAATATAGTTGTGGTCATAGACATAATTCAGGATCATTTACCTGAATTTATGAAATTGACTAGGGCGGATATTATTAGGAGTATAGATGTGGAGGCTTGTGTGAGGAAATATTTAGTGGTGTCTTCAGTTGATCAGGGGTTATGAGGATTGATGATAAATGGGATGATGGCAAATAGGTTTATTTCTAGGCCTAATCATGCTGTTAATCAGTGGGAGCTAAATATGGTAAGTATAGACCCTGAGATTAGTGTAGTTAAGATTAGTAAAGATGTTAGTAGGTTGATTAGTATGGGAAGGGTTGAAACCAACATTTTTGGGGTATGGGCCCGATAGCTTATTTAGCTGACCTTACTATAGAATGTTGTATAATGGTAGCACAGAGAATTTTGAGTTCTTAGGTTTAGGTTCAAATCCTAAGGTTCTATAAATAAGAGGGTTTAAACCTCTTTGATTTATTCTATCAAAGTAACTCTTTAATCAGACATATTTCTATAGTTAGGGAGGAATGCAGGCTAATATGATTGGCATGTTGTTGTTGTTGTTATGCGCCGTCGAGTCATTTGCGACTCATAGCGACCCTATGCACAACAGCCCTAAACACTGCTCTATCCTGCGCCAACCGCACTGCCTCTGACACACCCATCCCTATTACCCCAGTCACCGAATCAATCCATCTCATAGAGGGTCTTCCCCTCCTGCGCTGTCCCTCCACCCTCCCAAGCATGATGTCCCTCTCCAAGGACCCGTAGTGTTAAGGGTAAGAAGTTTTTTCATAGTAGGTGTATAAGTTGATCATAACAAAATTGTGGGTATGATGCATGAACTCATAGAAAAGCAGTTGTTAGAAGTAATGTTTTAATGGCAAAATTAGCTGAGAAGAGTTCTGGTATTAAGGGGTTGTATTGAGGGTATAGGAATAAGACAGTTTTAAGTGCATTTATTATAATGATGTTCATCTATTCAGGTAGGAAAAATAGGGCAAATGGACCTGCTGCATATTCTATGTTATAACCGGATACTAATTCTGATTCACCTCTGTTAAATCAAAGGGTGCCCGATTAGTTTCGGCTAGTGTAGAGATGAATCATATTATGGCTAATGGGCATATAGGTAGTAAAAGTCATGTATGTTCTTGGGTTGCGATTAGTGTTGATAGTGTGAAGGATCCACTGATGATAACAGTTGGTAATAGGATTATGGCTAATGATACTTCGTAGGAAATAGTTTGGGCGACTGCTCGGAGTGCTCCGATTAGTGCGTATTTTGAGTTTGAGGCTCAGCCTGATCATAGAATATACTGCGAGGCTTAATATTGCTAGTATAAATAATAGGCCTAGGTTTATGTTTATTAAGGAGGTAGGTATTGGGAGAGGGGTTCATATGATTAATGCGATAGTAAGTGCTAGGATGGGGGCAATAATGAATAGGGATACAGAAGATGTTATTGAGTATAGCGGTTCCTTAATAAATAGCTTAATTGCGTCGGCGATAGGTTGGAGGAGTCCATATGGTCCAACGATGTTTGCGTCTTTGCGTAGCCGTATATAACCTAAAATTTTTCGTTCAACTAGAGTTAAAAAGGCTACGGCTAGGAGGATGGGAATAATGAGGGTTAGGAGATTAATAATATACATGGTTAAGAAGAGGAATTGAACCTCTGAATATAAAGGCTTAAGTTTTATGCAATTACCAGGCTCTGCCATCTTAACATACCCTGATTTTGGATAAATTTATGAGTGTTTTTTTCTAGATTAAGTTGGTTATGATAAATATAAATTAGGGCGCTCATGAAGCATAGGCTCCATTTCTCTTATCCTTTTGTACTGGGAGAAATCAGTTATAGATAGAAACCGACCTGGATTACTCCGGTCTGAACTCAGATCACGTAGGACTTTAATCGTTGAACAAACGAACCTTTAATAGCTGCTGCACCATTGGGGTGTCCTGATTCAACATCGAGGTCGTAAACCCTATTGTCAATATGGACTCTAGAATAGGATTGCGCTGTTATCCCTAGGGTAACTTGTTCCGTTGATCAATTAATTGGGTCAATTAGATGTATAAACTTAGATTGGTAGTATCATGGTAGAATATCATTCAGAGGTTATTTTATGCTCCGAGGTCACCCCAACCGAAATTTCTTACACAGGAAGTATTAGGCTATGTCAGTTGAGTTATGAGGAGACTTGTGGGTAAGTAAATTAAAGCTCCATAAGGTCTTCTCATCTTATAGGGATATTCCTGCCTCTTCACAGGAAGGTCAGTTTCACTGATTGGAGAAAGGAGACAGTTGAACTCTCGTCTTGCCATTCATACTAGTCCTCAATTAAAGAACAAATGATTATGCTACCTTTGCATGGTCCGAGTACCCGGCCGTTTAACTAACGTCACTGGGTAGGCAGTGCCTCTAATACTAGTAATGCTAGAGGTGATGTTTTTGGTAAACAGGCGGAGTTCTTGTTTGCCGAGTTCCTTCTTTCTCTTTTAATCTTTCTGGGTTACACTCCTGGGTTGGATTAACAGTGTTGTAAATAACGGATTTATGGGGGATTAAGGTTATTTAATCGTTAAATATCAGTGGACATCCGTTCTGATATAAGCCTGTGCACGGAGAAATGTTTCTTGTTACTCATACTAACATTGTCTCTTCTATGAATTAATAGAATTATCCAATACTAATTTAGGGAGTTAGATTAGAATTATTGGGATTAATATAGTTTTCAGGGTTGAGCTTTAACACTTTCTTAATTGGTGGCTGCTTTTAGGCCAACTATATGAATTTAATATTTAATAGAATGATTATTTTGTATTCACAATGATATACTCATTACAAATACCATTTTTAAAAGATAAAAAGGACAACTTTACACGTCGATCTAACTTGATGAGTTACATAGGAATCAGATTGACTACATTTGTTGAAGAAAATGTTGGAGAAGCTCAACATCAGCAGTCAAAACTAGGCCAGGGGCAGACTGTGGGTCAGATTATCAATTACTCATACACAGTTCAAATTGAGGCTGAAGAAAATGAAAATAAGTCCACAAGAACCAAAATATGGTCTTAAGCCAATTCCATGTGAATTTCATGATCATCTTAAGAATAGTTTGGGCATTGAATACCAATGATAGAAGACCAGAAGAGTTGTAGGTTGATATCAAGGATATCATCCCTGAAGAAAGCAAAGATCATTACAAAAACAAAAGAAAAGAATCGAAATAGATGTCAGAAGTAACTCTAAAGATTGCACTGGAGTGTCAAGAAGCCAAACTAAATGAAAACATGTCAGTGTGAAAGGTCAACAGACAGTTTCAAAAGGTAGCTCAGGAGGACAAAGCAAAGTATTATAATGGAATGTGCAGAGAGCTGGAATTGGGGAATAAAAAGGGAAGAACTCACTCTGCATTTCTCAAGCAGAAAAAACTGAAAAACAAATTTAAGCCTCATTTTACAATATTGGAAGATGCTATGAATATACAAATATATTGAATGACCCAGAAAGCATCAAAAGAAGATGGAGGGAAATACACAGACTCACTCTACCAGAAAGAATTGATTGACAATGAAAAATTTCTAGAAGTACCATATGAACAGGTAATGAAGGAGGAAATAGAAGCTGCATTGAAGGCATTGAAAAAAAATAATAAGGCCCCAGGAATCAATGGGATAATACCAATTGACTTGCTTCAATTAACAGATGCAGCCTTGAATGCACTCACCAGTCTATGCCAGGAAATTTGAAGAACAGGTGTCTGTCTGGCCAATGGATTGAAAGAGGTCCATATTTGTTTCCATTCTTAAGAAAGGTGATCCAATTGAATGTAGAAATTATCGAACAATATCATTGGTATCACATACAAGCAAAATATTGTGGAAGATCATGCAAAGATAGAAGTTAAAGAAGGATTAAGCCAAGGCTGTGGCACCAGGATATCGTTACTGATGTCAGATGGATCCTGGCTAAAAGTAAGGAATACCAGAAAAATATCTATTTGTGCTTTATTGACTATGCAAAGGCATTTGCCTGTGAGGATCATGACAAGTAATGGCTGACAGTGACAAGAATTCTTTCCAGAGCACTTGATTGTGTTCATGTGGAATCTCTAGCTGGGCCAGGAGGCTGCTCTGCTGTGCTAATAGAACAGGAGAGCACTGAATGATTTGGAATTTCAAAGAATGCATCAGGTTTGTATTCTCTCCTCATACCTAATCAATCTGTTTACTGTGCAAATCATCCAGGAAGCTGGATTCTATGAGAAGAAGTGTGGCATCAGGATTGGAAGGAGGTTCAACAATAACCTGCATTATGCAGATGTCACAATCTTACTTACTGAAAGTTAGAAGGTCTTCAAGCACTTGTTGCAGAAGATCAAGGAATGCAGCCTTGGTATGGATTGCACCTCAGTGTCAGGAAACAAAGTTTCTTATTACAGAACTGATAGGCAGCATCATGATGAATGGAGAGGAGATTGAAACTGTTAACAGCTTCATCTTGCTTGAATCCACAATTAACACCCTTGATACCAGCAATCAGGGAATAAGAAGATATATTACACTGGGAAAATCAGCAGTTAGGGACCCCTCCAAATTAACGAGGAACAGGGATGTCAGTTTGAAGACTAAGATGCGTCTGATTCAGGCCATAGTCTTTCTGATTACTAGCTATGCATATGAGAGTTGAACACTGAATAAAGATGACAGAAAAAGAATTGACACCTTTGAGCTGTGCTATTGGAAAAGAGCACTGAACATCCTGTGGACAAGCAAGAGAACAAATAGATCTATCTTGGAGAGGGTGCAGCCAGAGTACTCTTTGGAGGAAAGAATGATTAGTTTTCACCACACATTTTTTGAACATGTTGGTAGGAGGTGTTATTCCTTGAAGAAGGATGTGATACTAGGAGGAGTGGAAAGTCGGCAAAAGAGAGGAAGATCCTCAACTGGTGGATTGACTTCGTGAATGCTGCAATGGGCTCTTGTGTGTTAGAAAGAGTAAAAATGGTGCAGGATAACACCATCTTATTCATAGTGTCACTATGAATCATGCTGGACCTGATGGCACCTAACAACAATGAGTAGCATTGTCCTAAACATGTCTGGACTCATAAAAATGGCCAAATATCAGTATAGCCACAAGATTAGGAAAACTACATATTTTTAGGTAATGTATAACTTTTCCCCTTTAAACAAGATGGCTTATTTTGTCAGATCATCAAAGAAAAGGGTGGTTGATTTTTGTTTTGTGTTTCCCAACCCAGTATAAAGTATTGCAGATACTAGCATTTAAAATATATCCCTAATATTCATGCATAATTTAGCACATATCTTCTAATTTCTGAGGTCTCTACCTAAGATAATGGGGGGAAAAGGGGAAAAATAATTTAAACGTGAAACATACAATAAGTGAAAATAAATTCCTCTGTTGTTATGTGATGTCGAGTCACCTGTGACTCACAATGGCCCAATGTACAACAGCCCTAAACCATGCTCTATACTGTACCAATCTTATTGTATCTGACACACCTACCCCCATTTCTGCACTCACTAAATCAAATCATCTCATCGAGGGTTTTCCTGTCTTGTGCTGTCCCTCCACCCTCCCAAGCATGATGTCCCTATCCAAGGACTTGTACTGCCTTGCAACATGCCCAGAGTATGTCTGATGAAGCTTCAGAATCCTTGTCTCCAAGGAGCAGCCTGTTCTCTCTCTCTAGAACAATTTGTTCTCCTAGCAATTCATGGTATATTCAATACTCTTCTCCAGCACCACAACTCAAAGGCTTCAATTGTCCTTCTATCATTCCTAGTCATTGTCCAGCTTTATGATGCATAGCAAGTAATTGCAAAGATCATGGCCTGGATCAGTTTCCATACTTCCTCTGTACAGGGGGGAATTATTACTGTTTTTGAAAGGTGCTGTCAAGTTCTCTATGACTCATAGTGACACTATGTACAAAAGATAGGACCTTGTCCTATCAAACGCCTTGTGAATATAAATATGTTGTTGTTGTTGTGTACCGTTCAGTCAAAACTGGCTCACAGTTGACTCTACAGCAGGTTTTAGAGGCAATAAATCATACAGGATCACAATGGCCATCTTTCTCCTACAAAACAGCTGATTCATTCAAACCATACACCATTGCATTGACGCTGCAATTCCTTACCACTAAGCCACTCACAATGAGATGGATTGACACAATTACTATAACAATGGGTTCAAGTGGGTCAGAGATAGTAAGAATGGCACAGGATAGGACAGGGTTCAAGTCTATTAATCATAGGGTTTCACTTAATCACACTTGGCTTGATGATACCTAATAACAAGAGCAACATGGTGAAAAAGCAAAAACAAAACCAAAAAATATGTTATATGACTTTCTTTGGATGTAATCTACTTGAACAGATTTTCTTTTCCTTTCCTGAAAGTTTTATTGGTATTAAAATTTATATTGATACAAAAATAAAATTAATTACCTTATGTGTCTTTTTGCAATTTTAATATCTTCTTCAGTAAAATTTTTTTCCATGTCTTTTGCACCATTTTATAATTGGGTTATCAGTCTTTTTCTTGTGGAGACCCAGGAGTATGCTATAAACTTTGTTATAAGACTCTTGTCTGAGCTGGTATTACCAAATGCTTGTTCCCAGTCTGTAGGTTTTCTTTTCCCCCTGTTGGAAAAAGGTTTTGGTGCACACAGGGATTTAATCTTTAGAAGGTCCTATGCATCAATTTTATCCTTGTCATATTGTGTATTTCTGGTTGTATTTGGCAGTCTCTTTATACCTTGGACTAGCGGGTCCAAGCTTGAGGTTTTAGGCTTTAGTCCCAGGTCTTTGATTGACCTTGAGTTGATTTTTGTGTATGGTGTGAGATGTGGATCCTGCTTCAGCTTTCTGCAGGTGACAGTCTAGTTTTGCCAGCACCATTTGTTGAAGAAGTTAGCATTTCCCCATTTGATAACTTTTATTTCCTTATGAATATCAGTTAACCATAGATAGCTGGGTCTATTTCTGGGTTCTCAATTCTGTTCCAATGGTCTATGTGCCTGTCAATGTACCAGTACAATGCTGTTTTGGTTAAAACTGCTGTGTAGTAGGTTTTGAGGCCTGGAACTGCTATGCCTCCTACCTTATTTTTGTTTCTCCGAAGTACTTTGCTTATTTGGGGTCTCTTGCCTCTCCAAATAAATTTGATAATTTCCCTTTCAATCTCCTTGAATGAATTTTGTATCTGGATTGCAATTGCATTGAACATGTAGATTGATTTTGGTATGATTGTAATTTTCACAATAATGAGTCTTTCTATCCATGAACAGGACACATTTCCTCATTTTTTTAGGTATTTTATTGTGTCTTTCAGAAATGGTCTGTAGTTTTCTTTGTATAGATCTTTTGTATCTCTAGTATCTCTAGTTAGGTTCACTACCAAGTATCTCAATTTGTGGTTGACTATTATAAATGGTATTGCTTTCTTGATATCCTTCTATGAATTCTCTTTGTTATTGTAGAGGAATCCTATTGATTTTTGCCAGTAAGAGAGATATAAATCAAACCACAATGAAGTATCATCTCACTACAGTGATAGTGGCAAAGTTTAATAGGGCAGCAAGTAATAAATGTTGGAGAGGATGTGGAGAGAAAAGAACTCTTATGCACTGTTGGTGGGATTGTAAAATGGTACAACCACTCTGGAAGGCAGTTTGGCACTTCCTCAAAAAGCTAAATATAGAAATCGCATATCACCCAGCTATTTGACTACTTGGAATATACCCTGAGAAAATGAGAACTGAGGCACAAACTGAGATTTATGCACCAATGTTCATAGCAGCATTATTCACCATCACAAGTTCATGGAAACAGCCCAGATGTCCAAACACAATCAAATGGACTGAGAAATTATGGTACATTCATGTAATGGAATACTATGCAGCATGCAAGAGCAATGATTTTATAAATTATTAACTGACTTTGGAGGGACTAGAAAGCATTATGCTGAGTGAACTATCTCAGTCCCACAAAGATGAATATTGTATAAACCCATTCTTGTTGAAGGAGTACAAGGACCCAAGAGGGGTGGGACAGGTTGGAGTCAGAGGGATGAGGATGTTCAGGGGGAGGTAGGATTAATCATGGTTGTACAATTTGTTGGATGAGGGGATGAGGGAAATTAAAATAATTCATTCCTGAAAACAATGTATTCAAAATTTGTAAATAAATTAGTAGAAGATTTTTAAAAAGTAAAATGAATTTGTTATTCAAGTAAAATATGGGTATAATTTGAGAAACTTTTTTGAAATATACATTCTGTGGCATCCACTTCCTCAACGCCATGCCTCCAGAAACTCTATAAACTTTGATAAATGTTGATAGTTATAGAAAGGCTTCAAGCCTTTTGTTCACAAGGTCACTAGGAGTTGTGTTTGACTCAAAAGTAATCAACAACATATATGCTATATTACAAAACAAAATAAAACAAAACACCACAACCAAAATCCCGCTGTCATATTATTCTGTCTTACGGTAACCCTCCATTGGGTTTCTGAGGTTGTAAATGTTAATGGGAGGAACTGCTTCTCTTTTTCCTGTGAAGCAATAGATGAGTTAAAATTGTGCACATTTCAGTTAGCAATCCAAAAGAACGAACAGATATTCTTAGAAAAGTGTAATCAGAATGCTCAATGGAGGCAAAGATGACAAAGTTTTATCTCACATGCTTTGGGCATATTAGTAGTGGTAGTAGTAGAGCCTATTGAAAAAAAGAAATCATGCTTAAAAAAGGTAGGTGAAAGGGAGGATAACCCGTAAGGAGATGAGCGGACACAGTGATGCTTCAATGGGCTCAATTATGTCAGAAACTATGAGGATTGCACAGAAAAGTAAAGGGTTCATATCTGTTGTTCATATGGTAGTTATGAATTGTACTCTACTTGATGGCTTTTTACAATTGCCACAGGAATTTCTTATATGATATATCTGTCTATCTTTGCCTTCAAGTTGTCGCTGACTCCTGGTTAACCCACAAGTAGGTTTTCAGAGGTTGTAAATCACAAGAAAGGAGATTGTCCATCATTCTCCCGCAGAGCTACTGAAGGGTCAAACCTCTCATCTTAGGGTTGACAGTGTAACTCTATTCACTCAATTACTAGCACTCTTAAATTATGTATATAATTTTTAAGTAATGTCAATGAACCTATTTGCAATACACATGTTAAGAATCCTTAATTAAAAGTTTCTTTCTGTAGCAAATTTATTTGGTATAATTTAGAACTATCTGCAGATTCTTCTAGAACTTTTTCAAATTCCTCTGGAGACATACTGTTCAAAGTATTATTAATATTAGTAATAATAGTAATTGCTGACACCAATTGACTCCTCACTGTGAGTCACTTCATATTCAATGTTATTTGTATGTATTATCTTATTTGTAAGAGCACACTCTCATCAATTTTATCTCTATATTAGATATTAAGAAACCTAATGGAAGAAAGATTAATGCCTTGGTGAAAATTTACATCATGTATAAATGGCAAAAACTGAATTGGAGTAATAATCTGGAGCTATGTTTTTGCTGTTGTTAGGTGCCATTGAGTAGAGCATGACTCATAGTGACCCTGTGAACAAAAGAACTAAACCCTGTTCTATCCTGCACCATCCCCACATTTCCTGACACACAAAAGCCCATTGCAGAAGTCACCATGTAAATCCACCTGGTTGAGGTTCTTCATCTCCTTCACAGACCCTCCACCATCCCCAGCATCATGTCCCTCTCCAAAGAATAGCACGCTCTAACATGTCCAAAGTATGTGAGGCAAAACCTCATTATTCCTGCCTCCAAAGAACACTCTGGATGAACCCTCTCCAAGACCTATCTGTTCACTCTTTTGGCTGTTCATGGGATGTGTAGTGCTCTTCTCTAACACCACAGCTCAAAGGTGTCAATTGTTATACTTTCATCCTTATTCATTGTCCAGGTCTCGAATTCATAGCTAGTAATTGGAGAGACTATGGCCTGAATCAGACACCCTTAGTCCTAAAACTGACATCACTACTCTTCAATACTTTGGAAAGGTCCCTAACTGGAGATTTTCTCAGTGCAATCCACCTTCTTATTACTTGACTGCTGGTACCAAGGGTGTTAATTGTGGATCCAAGCAAGATGAAACTGTTGACGGTTTCAATCTCCTCTCCATCCATTATGATACTGCCTATTCAAAAATCTTTGTTTTCTTGACATTGGGATGCCACATTGACGGCCACATTCCTTGATCTTCTGCAACAAATACTTCAAGCTTCCTCACTTTCAGCAAGCGAGTTTCTAAAGCTATAGTTTTTAAGTGTTCTGCTATATTGTCTATAAAGTTCAATACAAGTTACATTTATTGTTATTTATTTGAAATTAATACCTTTAAATATATCAAATTACTTTCAAAAGATGGTTATATTATGACATACTAGTCTCTTCTGAGTGTCCTAAACACAAATGATGGAGAAATGAAGAAGTCTCTTTTTCCCCCCTCTATAATAATATTCTCTACACAAATAACTCCCTATCATCTACATTGTTGTTTTTTTTCTCTTACCAATAGAGCTCTCAGAAATACAACTTTCATTGGGCTGGTTTGACAAGCACACAGATAAGCACTGGATTCACTTCATACCTAAGATTATAACATCAAACTTCCTACCTCAGGTGGAGACCCATTCTGGAAATTGACTTCCTGCTCTGTACGCAGCAACTTGAAAAGGATTTTCTTTTGGGTTTTCTCTTAGTCCCCCTGTCACTCCAATAAAACAGAATAAAACAAAACAAAGTATTTTAGCAGTGTGCCAATAACTCATCTGGGATCAAACTTCCTTTTAATGTGTGATTATGGTTTAACAAAACACTTTCATAAATGCTATAGAAGTGTTGACCCACATTGTCTTTTTCTATAATAACATTCTGCTAAATATGCCTGAATGCAGCTGTGTATGACTAAAATACTTCCACATACAGTTTCCATTTGTCCTTGTGGAGCAGAAGGAAAGCAAGGTTGTTTGAAAGGGAAAATGATGACGATTTTGAAATTTTTTCTAGGAAATACCACAGCTTTGTATTTCTGAAGCAAGGTTCACTCTATCTAAATATATATATTCACGATATAGCTATCATCACATATAGAGCGACATAGTCTTACATTTAAATTATTAAATCATAAATGTTATTCTAAATAAAGAACTTTAGAGGTAATTTGTGAAAAATAGGAAAAATATATAGACTGGCAGGAAAGAAATACGTTCTTCAAATTATTCTATGAATAATATTGTCCTAGATGCCAGTGTCCTTCTTCTTATCTGACTAGGAAGACCCTTAGTATTGAATTTTATATTCAGTTTTATTGAAAAAATAAGTTTTTATTCCTTGAGAACAATAAGCAAGGGAATAAAAGAGACATGAAGCTCTTGTCATGTGGTCTGTAGTTTGCTACACTGCTCACTATAACAGGCCTGTCAGTCTGCAGTGATTTAACATAAACATATCTAGGAAGAAAGATGGGCAGTTTTCTCCTCTTAAGATTTATAGCCTTGAAAACACAATAGACAGTTACTGTAAGTAGGAATTAGTTCAATGGCAGAGAGTTGTTGTTGCTGTTTTTTTCTCCTGCCATTGAGTTATCTCAGCAACCCTATGTACAAACAGCCCTAAACCCTGTTTTATCCTATGCCAACCTCATTGTCTCTGACACAGCTATTCCCATTACTCCAAACAATGAATCAATCCAACCCATCAAGGGCCTTTCTCTCCTGTACTCTCCCTCCACCCTCCCAAGTATGAAGCCCTTCTCCAAGGACTTGTCCCTTCTTGCAACATGACTGAAATATATCAGACAAAGCCTCAGAACTCTTGCATCTAAGGAGCATTCTTTCACCCTTTCTAGGCTGAACCTGTTTGTTCTCCTAGTAGTCCACGGTATATTCAGTATTCTTCTCTAGCACCATAACTCAAAGGCATTAATTCTCCTTTTATCATCCCTAGTCATTGTCCAGCTTTCTGATGCATAGCAAGTAATTGTGAAGACTATGGCTTGGACCAGGCACATCTTTGTCTCCAGATTGACATCATTGCTCTTCAGTACTGTAGAGAGGTCTCTGACAGCAGAATTCCCCAACGCAATTCATCTTTTAATTCCTTGCTGATGAATGAAGAGTGTTGATTGTGGAGTCAAACAAACTAAAGCTGTTAATAATCTTAACCTTTTCACTGTCTATCATGATGCTGTCAATCAGCCCAGTGGTGACAATCTTTGTCTTGATGTTGAGACTCAACCCATATTGAAGGCTGCAGTCCTTGACCTTCTGTAGCAAGTGCTTCAGGTCCTCCCCAGTTTCAGCAAGCAGGATTGTTGATGACTCTTCCTCAAATTCTGATGCCACATTCTTCCTCACAGATCCCAGCTTCCAGAATAATCTGTACTGCATGTAGATTTAAAAGACATGGAGGTAGGACTCATCCCTATCCTACACCTTTCCCAATTTTGAGCCATGCAGTATTTTCTTGTTCTGTTTTGACTGCTGCCTCCTTGTCCAAGTATAGGATTTGCATATGCACAAATCAAAGTGACAAAATATATCTCTGAGTTAGACATTTTTTTAAGTATTTCTAGATTCTAGTTGTTGTTATTGTTATGTGCCATTTTTAATGAAAATACTATCTTTTATCCTGGTTTCATACAGAAAAGCTATGTAATTCATGAACATGTTTTTAAATATTTACCTATTTAACATTTTTAAAAATTACTCTTTGAGAAGTATGTTTAAGTTTAGATTATTCCAATTTTTGTTTTTGTTCTTTTATGAATGGGTTTCTTTTTTCAGGATATGACAACTAGAGGCTTGAATTTATTTTTCAGTTCTTTCATCGTGAGAAATGCTGAACGAGTTCTCTTTTTAGACTCTGACTCCCGCTTTTTGTATAATTTCATTACAATATGTCACTTGGTCTTCTCAAGCTGTCATTTGAAATCTGCTTAGTTCTTTTCAGTGTCTCTCCCCTTTGTCTTGGCTTCTTGTTGCTCTAGTGCAGTTTCTGTAGTTTTTTTCTGGAATTTGTTTTGACTTTTTCTTTCCCTTCTCTCTTTGTAATGGCCTTTTGGTCTCTTCATGGATGATATCCTTGATTTCATTCCACTGCTTCTCTGGTCTTCGATTATTAGTGATCAATGCCTCAAACCTGTAATTAAGATGTGTTTTTAATTCAAGTGGAATAGATTTATGGTCATATTTTACTTTTTGTGGATTTATGTTAAAAGAACATGGAAGGAGTACATACAGGCACTGTGCCAAAAATAACTGGTCAACATTTTAGAAAAATTTCACTAATCACTATATGAACAAGAGCCCATGGTAAACAAGAAAAAGTTGAAAGTGAGCTAAATATACTGGCAAAAAAATAAAGCCGCTAAAATAGATAGGATACCAATTGACATTTTTCAACTAACAGATGAAACCCTGGATGTGCTCAACAATCTATGCCAGGAAATTTGGAGGAGAGTTGATAGACTGACTGATGGGAAGAGATCCATATTTGCTCTTATTTCCAGCAAAGATGATCCAACAAATGTGGACATTATCAAACAATATCACATGCAAACAAAATACTGCTGAAGACATTCCAAAAATGGCTGGGATAGAAAATTGACAGAGAACTACCAAAAGTTCAAGCTGGGTTTAGAAGAGGCCATGGCACCAGGGATATAATTGCTGATATCAGATGAATTCTACCTGAAAACAGAGAATATCAAAGAAGGTCTATCTGTGTTTTATTGGCTACTCACAGGAATTTTACTATATCACAACAAAATATGGCTAACGTTGAAAAGAATGTGAATCCTAGAACTTAACCGTACTCATACAAAATCTATACCTAGACCAAGAAGCTGTTGTCTGAACAGAACAAGGGAATATTGTATGCTTTAAAATTGGGAAAGGTATGCTTTCTTCATATCTAGTCAATCTGTATGGTCAAACAAAATATGACTAACACTGAAAAGAATGGGAATCCTAGAACTTAACTGTACTCATACAAAATCTATACCTAGACCAGAAGCTGTTGTCTGAACAGAACAAGGGAATACTATATGGTTTAAAATTTGGAAAGGCATGTGTTAGGGGTGTATGCTTTCTCCACACCTATTTAATCTGTATGGTGAGCACATAAATCATGAGACTAGACTCTGTAAGGAAGAATGTGGCTCTAGGATATGAGGAAGATTAATCAGCAATCTGTGCTATGCAGATGACATACCTTTCTTGCAGAAATCGAAGGGTACCTGATGCACTTGTTGCAGGTATCAAAGACTACAGACTTCAGTATGGGTAGTATTTTAACATCAAGAAGACGAAAGTACTTACCACTAGTGGACAACATGAGCATAGATGGAGAAAAGATTGAAACAGTTAATGTGTTTTTCTTCTTGACTTCCCAGTCAACATCCTTATTACCAGAGTCAGGAGATAAAGAAATATATTACTTTGGGCAAGTCCCCTGTCAGGGATCTCTCCAAAATACTTAAGAGCAATGCTGCCAGTTTGAAGACTAATTTAGGCAATAGTATTTTTAGATATGTGCTATACATCTGTGAGCTGAACGATAAATAAGGATGACAGAATTACTTATGCCTCTAAGTTGTGGTTTAGGAGAAAAGTACTGACTATCCCATGGACTGCCAAATGAACGAACTGTTGGAAAAGTTGCAGCCTGAGTGCTCCTTGGAGGCAAAGATGGCAAAGCTTCATTTCTGATACTTTGGACAAGTTTCTAGGAGAGCCTATCCCTTGCAAAAGGATTTCATGTTTGGATGAGTGGGGAGCCAGTGAAAGACAAGACTCCCATTGAGATAGATTGACATAGTGACTGCAGAAATGGGCTCAAATGTATCAGAGATGGTGAGGATGACACAGAACGGGACAGAATTCAGGTCTGTTGTTCATAGGCTCACTGTGAGCAGTACTTAACTCTATGGCACCTAACAGTAACAATTTTTTTCCCTACATTGACCAGGTAGATTGACACAGTGACTTTCACAATGGGCTCTAATGTGTTGGAAAGTGTGAAGATGACATAGTATAGGACAGAGTTGAGATCTGCTATTCATAGGTTTGCTACGAGACATATTCAACAGTAACTAACAACAATAACAACAAAGCAAGTTTTCAAATTATCTATGCATTTTTATAATTTTGTAAAATATTAATGGGAAATTAATCTTAAAGTGTTCTATAAATTATGTGTTATTCTCCATGGAAAATAATCTCAATGAGGTAATATATATATTGTTCTATACAGCGCAGGAGGGGAAGACCCTCTATGACGTGGATTGATTCAGTGACTGGGGTACTCGGGATGGGTTGGTCAGAGGCAATGAGATTGACACAGGATAGAGCACGGTTTAGGGCTGTATGAGTCGCAAACGACTCGACGGCACATAACAACAACAACATACATAATTAAATAATATCTTTGCTCAGCTCAATGTAGAGACTTACTAACATAGAAACTAAATGAAGAAATCTTATGAAGAGGAAAGAATGGGAAAATCCTGTTGTAAAATATTAATGGAATATTATCACAATGTTCATCCATATTTTTAGTCAGGAAAGGAGTACATCACGGATGCTACCTGGCCCTTTACCTTTTCAGTATGTAGGCAGAACAGATCATATGGGAAACAGGGCTTTATGAGGAGGAGTGTGGCAGCAAGATTGGAGGAAGACTCCTCATCAATCTATGATATGCAGATAACACAACCTTGCTTCCTGAAACTCAAGAAGACCTGCAGCACTTGCTGTGGAAGATCAAGTACTGTAGTCTTCAATGGATTGAAGGTCAACATTAAGAAAACAAAGATTCTCATCACTGGGCCAATTGACAGCACCATGATACATGGAGAAGAAACTGAGGTTGTTAACAAATACAGCTTACTTGGCTTCATAATTAACGCGTAACATCATCAGTCAGAAAATAAAAATATGAATTGCATTGGGAAAATATGATGTCGAGGACCTCTCCAGAGTACTGAAAAGCAATGTTATATGTCTAGAGACTAAGGTGCACCTAATCAAAGCCATGGTCTTCATTATTACTTGTTATTGACCAGAGACATGGACTTAAGTAAGGGTGATGAAAGAAGAATTGATGCCTTCAAATTGTGGTTCTGGAGAACAATCTTGAACATATTATGGACTGCCAAGAAAACAAATAGGTCTGTCTTGGAGAGGGGGAAACCAAGTCTCTCCTCGAAGCCCAGATTTTAAAGCTCGGTCTCACGTACATGGGCACATGGCCAGGAGAGACTGCTACTTGGAGAAGGATATCAAACTCAGAAAGATGGAGGGACAGCACAGGAGAGGAAGACTTGGGATGAGATGGATTGATATAGTAACTAGATCAAAGGGGTTGATGTGTAAGATTTAGTGAGATTGGTTCAGGACAGGGAAGGGTTCAGAGCTGTTGTATACAGGGTCATTATGGGTCACAGGTGACTCCATGGCACATAACAACAACAACTCTCTCTCTCTCTCTACACTATATA
>NW_006399771.1:10796509-10797137 GCF_000299155.1 Elephantulus edwardii
ATATGATAATATACACACACACACACACACACACTTTATATACAGAAAGAAACAGATCCTTGTACTCAGAGGGAGTGATGGAACAGCTCTCAGAGATGTGATGAGACCTGGAAAAATGGCAAGAACTGAGGGAGACGAGGCTGGTGGATGAGGGAGGAATATGAGTTTCATATTACTAGGTGCTGAAATACAGATTGAAGGTAAAGCTGTTCAGTTGTAGTGAGCCTAACAAAGGGACTATTAAGGACTAAGGAAGGAGTGGAGTCCTTTTAATAAAGGAGAAAAAACCCTATATAATAAATAGATAAATATATATTTGGGATGTACATTCTTCTAAGTGGTACAGCACTCTTCTGTCAATATGCTATAGTGAGGTAACTTAGGGTTGCTGTGATGCGGAACCTTGTGCTATTGGGTTGTCAAATGCCATAACAGTTACCCATGGTGGACAATATTTGGTGGAGCTCGCAGTTTAAGACAGGTTTGGAAGCAGGAGTAGTATCCATTTTCTAAACAACATGCCTCTGGAAACTTTATGAACTTTGATGAATGACATTAGTTGCAGAAAGGCTTCAGGCTTTTTGTTCATAGGGTCGTTATGAGTTGTACTCAACTAGATGGCAATCGA
>NW_006399771.1:10797237-10797768 GCF_000299155.1 Elephantulus edwardii
ATAGATATAGATACACTATATATACACAGTATATATAAGCACAATATATATACACTTTATATATACACACAAATATATACACACACTATTGTTGTTGTTACGTGTCCTTGAGTCACTTGTGACTCATAGAGACCCTATGTACAACAGCCCTAAACTCTGCTTTGTCCTGTGCCAATTGCACTGCCTCTGGCACACCCATGCCGATTATCCCAGTCACTGAATCAATCCATCTCC
The DNA here is from genome assembly GCF_000299155.1 of Elephantulus edwardii. Lineage (NCBI taxonomy): Eukaryota > Metazoa > Chordata > Mammalia > Macroscelidea > Macroscelididae > Elephantulus > Elephantulus edwardii. The sequence goes on from NW_006399771.1 coordinate 10,797,472, forward strand.
TAGAGGGCCTTCCTCTCCTGGGCCTGCCCCCACCCTTCTAAGCATGACGTAACTCTCCAAGGACTGGTCTCTCCTTACAAAATGACCAAATTATGTCAGATGAAGCCTCAGAATCCTTGCATTCAAGGAGCAGCCCAGTTTAACCCTCTCCAGGATGAATCTGTTTGTTTCTTTAGCAGTCCATGATGCCCTCAATACTCTTTTCCAACACCAAAGCTCAAAGGCATCAATTCTCATTCTATCTTCCTTGGTCATTGTCCAACTCCCTGAAGCATAACAAGTGATTGCAAAGACCAT
>NW_006399771.1:10798117-10813037 GCF_000299155.1 Elephantulus edwardii
TCATCTGCATAACGCAGATTGTTGATAGATCTTCCACCAATCCTGATGCCACATTTCTCCTCATAGAACTCAGCCTCCCAGATAATTTGTTCTGCATATAGGTTGAAAAGGTATGGAGACAAGACACATCCCTGGCATACGCCCTTTCCAATTTTGAACCATGCAGTGTTTTCTTGCTCTGTTCTGAGGACTGCTTCTTGGTCCAAGTATACACACACACACACACACACACACACACACACACACACACACACACTATACACAATAGACAGATGATACATAGATAGATAGATTTATAGATAGATACACAATATTTGTTGTTATGTTCTGTTGAGTCGCTTGTGACCCATCACAACCCTACGAACAAGAGCCCTAAACCCTGCTCTATCCTGTGCCAAACTCACTGTCTCCGACACACATACTTCCATTACCCCAATCACTGAATTGATCCATCTCATCGAGTGTCTTCCTCTCTTGTACTGTCCCCCCACCCTTCCAAACATGATGCCCCTCTCCAAGGACTGGTCCCTCCTTGCAAAATACCCAAAGAATGTCAGACAAAGCTTCAGAAACCTTGCCTCCAAGCAGCAGCCCAGTTTCACCCTCTCCAGGACGAACCTAGCAGTCCATGGTATATCCAATACTCTTCACCATCACCAAAGCTCAAAGGTATCAATTCTCTTTCTGTCATCCCTAGTCACTGTCCAGCTCTTTGATGCATAGCACACAATTGCAAAGACTATGGTCTGGATCAGGCGCACTTTATTCTCCTACCTGATGTCTTTGCTCTTCAGTACCCTGTAGAGGTCCCTGACAACATACTTTCCCAAAGTAATTCGTCTCTTGATTTCTTGGTACCAAGAGTGCTGGTTGTGGAACCAAGCAAACTAAAACTTCTGTCAATCTCAATCTCTTTACCATCCATAATGATGCTGTCAATTGTCCCAGTGGTGAGAATCTTTGTTTTCTTGATCTTGAGCTTCAATTCACATTGAAGGCTACAGACTTTGACCTTCTGTAGCAAGTGCTTCAGGTCTTCCTCAGTTTCAGCAAGCAGGGTTGTGTCATCTGTATAATGCAGGTTGTTGATTAATGTTCCTCCAGTCCTAATGCCACATTCCTCCTCTTACAGCCGAGCATCCTGGATGATCTGTTGTGCATACAGATTGAAAAGTTTGGAAACAGATTACATTCCTGGTGGACAGCCTTCCGGATTTTGAACCATGAAGTGTCTCCTTGTTCTGTTCTGATGACTGCCTCTTGGTTCAAGTGCATAAGCACAATCAAATGTTCTGGGTTTCCCATTCTTCTCAGAGTCAGCCACAGCTTGTTGTGATCCACACAGTCAAAAGCCTTTTCATAGTCAATGAAACACAGATAGATGTTCCTCTGGTACTCTCTGCTTTCTGCCAAGATCCATCCAAAATTGACTATAATATCCCTAGTACCACAGCCTCTTCTAACCCAACCTGTACATCTGGCAGTTCTCTGTTGACATGTTGCTCCATTTGTTTTTGTATAATTTTCAGCAGAATCTTATTTGCATGTAATATTTATGATATTTTAAATAATTTTCATATTCTGTCTGGTTTCTTCTTTAGAATGGTAATAAATATCAATCTCTCTACTCAGTGGGCCAGATGGCTGTCCTCCAGATTTCTTGGCACAACTTAGTGAGCACATCCAGGACAGGGTCTCTTCATTAAAATATGCCAATTGGTATGACATCAACTCCTGGAGCCTTGCCTTTTACTAATTCTTTCAGAGCAACCTGAACTTGCTCCTTGATCATCACAGGCTCTTATTCATAAGTTGTTTCATGAAATTCTTCTAGGTCAGCCAATTCCTTCTGATACAGTGACTCCGTATATTCCTTCTATCTTCTTTTAATGTTTTTTGGATAATTTTTACATTCTGCCCAAAGCATCCTTAGGTATTGCCACTTGTTGCTTGAATTTGTTTTTCAATACCTTCAGCTTAAGAAATGCTGAATAAGCTCAGCTCTTTTGATTTTCTGACTCCAGCTCTTTGCACATTTCATTATAGTACCTTGCTTTGTCATCCCAAGCTTCCCTTTGAAATTTTTTGTTCAGCTTTTTAATTTCTTGTTTTCTTCTTTTAGATTTGGCTTTTCATAGCTCTAGTACAATATTTAGAGTCTCATCTGACATCCATCTTGCTCTTTTTTCTCTTACACTATATATATCTCTAATCTATCTATCTGCACATACATGCATACACACACACACACACACACACACACACACACACACACAACTGCTAACTGTGAACTTTCTAAATGAAATACATCTACTGATTTCCTAACTGCTAGTACCAAGGATGATAATTGTGGATCCAAATAAGATGAAGTGGTTACAGTTTCAATCTTTTCTCCATCTATCATGATGTTGCCTTTTGATCAAGTGCTAAGAATCTTTGTCTTTTTGACATTGAGAGGCAATCCACATAGAAGGGTATATATTCTTTGACTTTCTACAACAAGTGCTTCAAGTCCTCCTCACTTTCAGGAAGTAGGAGTGAATATCTTGATATTCAGATCTATATACATTACTTTATTATGCTATTATATATTTATAAACATATATTTGTACTTATATATTATATCTATATATGTTATTATATAGAGCAGGGTTTAGGGCTGTTGTGCATAGGGTCGCTATGAGTCGGAAACGACTCGACAGCACATAACAACAACATATATCAATATATATTTATATAGAAATATATATACATTTATACATGGACTATATCTATATACATTGTTATTTTACATTACTATGTATTTATATAGATGCATATATTTATATTTATATATTACCTCTATCCTCTATGTACATTATTATATATATCAAGATGACACAATCTTACTTCCTGAAAAGTGAGAAGAACTTGAAGCTCTTGTTGTGGAAGATCAAATAATACAACCTTCAATATGAATTTCCTCTCAATGTCAAGGAAATTAAGATTATTACCACTGGACCAATAGACGACATCATGATAATTGAACAAAAAAATTGAACTGTAAACTACTTTATCTTACTTGCATCCAGATTTAACACCCTTGGTACCAGCAGTCAGGAAATCAGGAGACATATTACATTGCAAAGTCTGCAGTCAGAGACCTCTTCAAATTATTGAGAAGAAAATTAACAATGTCAGCTTGAGGAGTAAAGTGTCTGATTCAGGCCATGGTCTCTCTAATCACTTCTTGTATGTCTGAGAGCTGTACAATTAATAAGGATTACAAAAGAATTTCTGCCTTTGAGCTGTGGTATTGGAAAAGAACACTGAGCATCTCATGACAATCCTACCAAAGATAATCTACATTTTCAATGGAATCCTAAAACAAATGCCAATTCCATTCTTCAAAAAGTTGGAAAAGGCAATCTTAAATTTGATTTGGAATGGAAAGAGACCCCAAATAAGCAAAGCACTCCTTAAAAAGAGAAAGAAGGTAGGAGGCATCTCACTTTCTGATTACAAAGCCTGCTACTACACTGTTGTGGTGGACAAACAGCGTGGTACTGGTACAGACACATAGATCAATGGAATAGAGTTGAGAACCTGAAAATCAGCCCATCTCTCTATGTTCAACTGATTTTTGACAAGGAGATGAAATCAGTCAACTGCTGAAAAACAGTCGTTTTAACAAATGTTGCTTTTGTTGTTGTTATGTGCCATCGAGTCGCTTGTTACTCATAGCGACCCTATGTACAACAGCCCTAAGCCCTGCTCTTTACTGTGCCAATCACACTGCCTCTGACACACCCATCCCGAGTGCCCCAGTCACTGAATAGAGCGTCTTCCCCTGTTGCGCCGTCCCTCCACCATCCGAAGTATGATGTCCCTCTCCAAGGACCTGTCCCTCCTTACAGCATGTCAAAAATATATTAGACAAAGCCCAGAGAATCCTTTACTTCAAGGAATAGCCTGGTTTAACACTCTCCAGGATGAATCTGTTTGTTTTCTTAACAGTCCATGGTACATTCAATACTCTTCTCCAGCACCACAGCTCAAAGGCATCAATTCTCCTTCTATCCTCCTTGGTCATTGTCCAACTCTCTGATGCATAACAAGTGATTGCAAAGACCATAGCCTGTATCAGATGCACCTTAGTCTCCAGAGTGACACCATTGATCTTCAGTACCCTGGAGAGATTTCCCATGGCAATACGTTTTTTTGTTTTTTGTTTTTTTTTTTTTAATTTCCTGGCTACTAGTGGCAAGAGTGTTGACTGTGGAGCCAAGCAGCCTAAAGTTGTTAAAAATCTCAATCTCTTCACCATCCATCCTGATGCTGCCAATTGGTCCAGTAGTGAGAATCTTTGTCTTCTTGACATTGAGCCTCAATCCATTCTGAAGCCTGCAGTCCTTGACCCTCTACAGCAAGCATTTCAGGTTCTTCTCAGTTTCAGCAAGCAGGGTTGTGTTATCTGCATAACGCAGATTATTAATAGATCTTCCACCAATCCTGATGCCACACTTCTCCTCATAAAGCCCAGCTTCTCTGATAATTTGTTCTGCATACTGGTTGATAAGGTATGGAGAAAGGACACATCCCTGATGTACGCCCTTTCCAATTTTGAACTATGCAGTTTTTCCTTGCTGTGTTCTGATGACTATCTCTTGGTCCAAGTATAGGGTTCGCATTAGAATGATCAAGTGTTCTGGGATTCCCATTATTCTCAGAGTTAGCCACAGTTTGTTATGGTCCACACAGTCAAATGCCTTTGCATCATCAATGAAGCACAGATAGACATTCTTCTGGTATTCCCTGATTTCAGGTAAGATCCACCTAACATCAGTTATAATAACCCTAGTACCATGACCCCTTCTAAACCCAGCCTGGACTTCTGGCACTTCTCTGCTGATGTGCTGTTCTAATCATTTTTGGATAATCTTCAGTAGAATCTTGCTTGCATTTGAAATCAATGATATTGTTCTATAGTTTCCACACTCTGTTGGGTCACCCTTTTCTGGAATCGGGACAAATATAGCTCTCTTCCAGTCAGTTGGCCAAGTGGTTGTTCTCCAGATTTCCTGGCACAACTTGGTAAGCACATCCAGGGCAGCATTTGTTCGGTGAAATATGTCAACTGGTATATCATCTATTCCTGGGGCCTTATTTTTTGTCATTTCCTTCAAAGCAGCTTGGACTTCTTAATTCGTCACCATAGACTCTTGTCCATGTGTTATTTCATTAAATTCTTCTGTGTCTGCCCACTCCTTTTGATACAGTGACCCAGTATTTCCTTTCCATCCTCTTTTAATAACTCCTGCATCATTTAATGTTCTGCCTAAAGCATCCTTGATTATAGCAACTCAAGGTTTGAATTTATTCTTCATTTCCTTGAACTTGGCAAAATTGGAAAAAATACCGACAGAAAACTCAACAAGCCCCACACATTACACCATACACAAAACCAACTCAAAATGGATCAAGGGTTTAAAGACGAAAATCAGGCAATATAAACTTCATTAGAGCAAATTTTGGAATAACACTAGAAGCCCTAATTCGCAACATGAATGTCTTCCAAACATCCTGAAAAACCTACAACCAGGAGAGGATAAAATAGATGAATGGGATCTTCTAAGAATAAATTCCCTATGCACATCCAAAAACTTCTCCAACAGGGTAAAAAGGGAAACCACAGACTGTGGAAAAATATTTGGTAATGATATGTCTGATAAGGGACTTATATCTAGAATTTATAGGATACTTGAGCACCACAACAAGATAAAGGTAGAAACAACCCAGTTGAAAAACGGAAACAGGATATGAACAGACCCTTCACCAAAAAAGACAGATGGCTGACAAGTACATGAAGAGATGTTCAAAATCCTTAGCTCTAAAAGAGATGCAAATCAAAACAACTATGAGATATCATCTCATTCCAGTAAGAAGAACAAAAGTCAACAGAACAGCAAACAACAAATGCTGGCGAGGTTGTGGAGAAACTGGAACTCTTATTCACTTTTTGTGGGAGTGTAAAATGATGCAACCTCTTGGAAAGCAGAATGACACTTCCTAAAAAATGTAGAAATAGAAATACCATTATACTCAGCAATTCCACTACTGGGAATATATCCTATAGATACCAGAGCTTCCACCCAAGGACACCCATGTTTATTGTGGCTTTATTTACAATAGCACAGAGTTCGAAACAAACCAATTGCACATCAACAATGGATGGGTAGAGAAGCTGTGGTATATTCACACAATTAAATATTATTTAGAGCTAAAAATCAAAGAACTCATGAAATATTATAAAAAATGTATGACCACGGGGTCGTTATGCTGAGAAATATCTCAGTTACAGAAAAGACAAATACTACATATTGCCACTGTTACAAAACAGGACTGACATGAGGTTTGGGGGGAATCTTAGAAAAGAGGGGACAAATAATGAACATGGCATTGAAACAGACAAGGGAGAGAACTTTTTAAAAGGAACATATGATTAGGTATTATTGGCATGACAAAAGTTCAGAATAATAGCTGCATAGTAAAGTGGTCTGGGGGGAGAATGAAAGAACATTTTTTCCAAAGAAAAAGTGATCTTGGGGGAGAGGGAAGCAGGGAAAGAAATGTGCAAGAGTGGATGAATGAAAATCCAAGTTCCTTATAAACTTTCAAGAAAATATTAGCTAAAAAACAAAAAAAATCTTATCGATACATTTCATGCAAATGTAATATAATTAAAGGCATGGCCACATTTTTAGAGTCAAAACAGTTCTATAAATATTAGACTGGTGACCTTGAGTTGCCTATGAGTAGGAACCAAATACTTTAACTCTTGAAAAAAAGCTTATATATTGAAATAAAATTATAGACCTAAAATAAGGAAAGCTCATTAGTAAACTGTGCTACACATGGAAAAACTACTTGTTAGTACAATATAAATGTTGCTTAAATGAGAATTCCTCTAGTATTACCATTGATTCTTCTCAACCTACCATTTGTCTAAAAGGTATGAATTAGCTACAGAATTTATCTATTGATTTCCATCGTCTGACAAGAAGGTAAAGTATTTTAGTGGATCCAGTCTACCAACACTCAGATTATTTTTCTGACAACTGGACAGTATGCAACCTGGTTTATTTAGAAAACCAATTAAAGTGCTATTTCAAATCAATTGCATATTACTTTGTGCTGTTACAAAGCCAATACTATAATATTCCCCCCTCATATTCTTGTTTTGTGTCCACAAGGTAGTATTATATGGAGTATGTTGGTCTCATAGAGCAGAAGTCAAAGATAATTAGTAAAGCATGTATGTCAGAGAGTGGGGGAATAAGTCAACTTACTTGTTTGGAAACAAATTAGAAGCCTATCATATCTACAATGATTCTAGAAGTCCAGAGTTATTTGACAGTGTATCTTTAGATAAACAGCCAAATTTGTATGTCTTACAGAACTTGTTCACAAAATAAGAAATATATGACTGGTTGTGCCCTTTTTGGATTTAGGTACTAACATATGACATATGACATAATTCAACATATTGTTCTGACCTGTTCAGTGAATAATGCCTAAGCTTTGACAGGGGTCCAGAAGGTGAGGGCACTGTAAAAGGTAAATAATAACTACTGTCCCCTTACTTGACCTTATAACTCAGAAAACTCATTATTAATTGAATTATTTCAATATTCATTATTTCATTTACAGAATTTTTGTTTCTTACATTTATGTAAACTGAAATAGATAAGGAAAATAGTGGTGGTAAGTATAGAATCAAGTAGGAATAAACTTGATATTTAAAAATAAGCCTGCCTCAAGCTAATAATACTATATCATGGCATGGAGGAGGAATAGTGGAAATGTATCCACATTTACAACATTCCTCTTACCAAAACCATTTATGGAAAATAGGTACTGCATTGGAATATATATCTCTGGACTGGAAATGATGATATTGTTAATAGTTCTAGCCATAAACTTAAAAGATTATAATGTTCAAAATTATTTGCTATACATTTGCTTAAATTTTTTCCTCTTTTAATAACTGGGATCTAAAGGGAAGAGAGAAGACCAGAGAATGGTCAAAATTTTTGGGGCAGCTATTGCTGCCAGTTTAGGGCCTGTGTCAGGAAAAGGAAGTCTTACTCATATACAGTGCCATCCAAAGGTAATAAAGGAGGTCAGAATTGCTTCCACTGTGGAAAGCTGGGCCACTTCAGGAGACAGTGTCACAGACGAGAGCCACAGATAGGCAAGGGAGTAGAGAGGAAGCTCCCACTCACTTGCTTTAAGTGTGGCTCTGAAGGACACTTGGCCAAGGTGGCCTACATCAAGTCCTCGTGGCTGACAGCACTGACAGGCCCCAGCTCCCAGCTGGAAACAAAGGAGGATCCTTCAACGATTTAGATCCTCCCAGAAGAGCTGTGGGTGAGCATTAACATTACTGGTAAGTATATTCATTTTCTCCTGGACACAGAGCCTACTAATTGGTCCTAAAAGCCTTCTGAGGTCCCAACTCTTCTCATTACCTCTTAGTTGTTGGAATGGACAGAAAACCTCATAAGCAGTTCCTTACTTCACCTCTACCTTGCATGTGAACTTCTGAGTTGTAAAACAGCCCAGTGGTAGATGGAACTTGCTCCAGGACTTAAGACGCATAAATGACATAGCTGAGCCTCTACATCTTGTGGTTCCTAACCTGCACACTATAATAGACAAAGTGCTAGTCTATAGGCCTTTTATTGTAAGAACCACCTTCCCTCTGTAACTTGATTTGTGCCACTATTAGAACCTCTACTCAGAATATTATTGCTTGTTAATTTTTGACTCATGTACTTTTAGTTTGTTAGTTAAATTTGTGTCTTCTAGGTTGCAACACCTCCATGATACATCTTCAAGGATATGGACATGTAAGGCTAAGCACAATTAATAACAGTGCATCTAAATTCCAAAATCAATCTCCATAGTAGTCTATGTGTTTCCTACTGCCAAAGGGGCCCTTTAGAGTAGTGAGAGAAGACCTTCACCCTGAAACCCACAGTGTCCCTTTTCAGCAGGAAGTAGCTAAGAGAATATGCCATCCCCTTTTCCTTATGACTCAGGGTGAAGTCTCTCTCGGGGAGGAGTGATAGGGAATGGCAAAGGGCACACTGACAAAGGAGATTAATCAGAACTGGCTTTGACAAGCACTGTGGCAATTGGACAATTAAAACAGACATTTGGGGGGAAGAAGAACGAACTGGGGAGGAGGGTAGAGAAAACAGTGCAGCAATGAATGAATGAGAACCCAAAATCGCTGTAAATGTTCATTAAAACTAATAAAATTTAATAATAATTTTTAAAAATTAAAAATTAATGTTATGCCAAAAAAAAAAAATAAGCCTGCCAAGAGGTATATAAAGGAAAGATTCAGGAATACTAAAACTTAAAACTTCTAACTATTCATACCAACAACCTTGCCGTATTCTGTACCATCCTCACCACCTGCACTCTGCTGAAGCCTAATGTTGCGGTCACTGTGACAATCCACCTTGTTGAGGGTCTTCTCTTTTGCTAATCCCAGGCATGTGAATTGAATCCACCAGCTTCTCCATGGGAGAAGGATGGTCATTGTCCTCCTCTGAGATTTACTGCCTCTGAAAACCTGCTGGAGGGTCAACTATTAGTCTATTCCTACTCAATAGTAAACAACAAATGAACAATTTAGATTAAATGGCCAAAGTCTGTGAAATAAAGTCTCTTCATCTTTGCTTCTAAGGTGTTCCCCGGCTACATTTCTTCCAAGACAGATTTGTTCTTTTGGCAGTCCATTCAGTATTCGTTATCAACACAATCCAAAAGCATCAATTCTTCTTTAGTGTTCCTTGTTCATTGCCCTTATTGATATGCTTAGGTCAGATAGACCTTAATCTTTAAGGTGATATTCTTGCTCTTTAGCTCTTTAAAGAGGCCTCTGAAGTAGATTTTCCCAAAATAGTGATTCTTAAAAAAAAAATATTTTCACTAGTCCAATAGGCAATATCATGATGAATGGAAAGGAGACTGAAACTTTCAACAGTTTCATTTTGCTTGGATCCACAACGCCCTTGGTGAGAGCAGTCAGGAAAAAAAGAGATGCATTGCACTGGGAAAATATGCAGTTAGGGACCTCTTCAAATGATCAAGGACTAATGATGTCAGTTTGAGGACTAAGGTGTGTCTGATTCTGGCCATAGTCTTTCTGATTACTTGCCATACAAGAGAACTAGACAATGAATAAGGATGACAGAAAAAGAATTGATGCCTCTGAACTGTGGTGTTGGAGGAGAACACTGAACATCTTATGGACAGACAAAAGAACAAACAGATGTGTCTTGGAGAGTGTGGCACTGGAATGCTCTTTGGAGGCAAGACATGGTGACTGCTGCAATGGGTTCTTGTATGTCAGGAAATGTGAGAATGGTGCAGGACAGAACAGGGTTCAGATCCTTTGTTCACAGGGTCGCTATGAGTCGTACTTGACTTGATGGCACCCTAACAAAAAACATTTAACTAGATCCCAGCTACTTTATACTGTTCTTACAAATTAAATAATTCCTGTCTCCCTCATATGAGTAATTTTGCTATTTCAAGAAATAATGTAACAATTTATTTGTTAATTTATATTGAAATAGTTTTTCTCATTTGAGTTAGTTACAAAGACAACTTTTCTTTTCTATAATTCATGATAAATAGGTAAAAAAGTGCAATTGTCAACAACCTCATCTCACTCACACCCATGTCAGAAGATTAGAAGATGTATTGCACTGAGAAAGTCTGCAGTCAGGGACGTCTCCAAATTATTGAGGAGTAGTGATGTCAGTTTGAAGACTAAGGTGTGTCTGATTCAGGAAAACATTTTTATGATTGCTTGCTATGGACCTGAGAGCTGGACAGTGAAAAAAGTTGACAAAAAATAATATCTTTGAATGTGGTGTTGGAGAAGAGCACTGAACATCCCATGGAAGGCCAAACTAATGAACAGGTAAGTCTTGGAGAGGGTGTAGTCAGAATGCTCTTTGGATGCAGGAACAATGAGGCCTCGTCTCATGTACTTTGTGTGTTGCTTGGAGGGGCTATTCCTTAGGAAGGGACATAATAATTTAAAGGGTCGAGAGTTAGTGAATGAGAGGAAGACCCTTGACCAGGTAAATTGACAGGGTGGCTGCTGTAATAGGCTTTAATGTGTCTCACTTGAGAGTGGTACAGAATAGGAGAAGATTCAAATCTGTTATTTGTAGGGTTGCTCTGAGTCATACTTGACTCGAGGGCACCTCACAACTGCAGTTACAGAAGGTTTCACCACAGAAAATTGCTGGTAATTGTTTTGTCAGTTTAGAAATCACAGATTTATAGCATTTGTTTCATTTCACTCTACACATGAATTGATAGAATAAGCTATTTGGCTATTTGGGAAAGATTTTTATTTCAAAAGATACTGTGAAATTTTTCTATCAAAATCAATATGACTAGCAATGCATGCATGATGAATGAATTTTTTGTGGTCTTAGTGATGACCTCCAGAGCTCTCAACCATTTCTTACTGTGAAATACAAAGTAGTAACTAGAAAACGAACTTTTATCAGACTCCTCATTGTTGTTCAAACGCTGAGATAATTTCTCCTATTTGGATTTCACTGCCTGACCTGAAATTGACTCATTCATTGTGATACCTGTCTCTTTGCTTCTTGTAGTAATTATTTGTCAGAGAATGTGACTTACAAGTTAAATGACTGCATAACTGTTTAAGATTAGTAGACTTTGCTAAGGAAATCAGGAGTCAAATGTGTGCTATGTAACAAAATATTGTTAATTTTCAGGAAATAACTCTCTGTCTGGCACTATCTAGTAAAAACCTTGTCATTTAAAATGGTCCTTTATTAATTCCTAATTCTAATAACAAGCCCTGACAGTGTAGTGGCTGAAAGTTATGTGACTGTTGGCCAAATGATTGGTGGTTGAATCCAACAGTGGCTTTGTGGGAGAAAAGATGAGACTATTTGCTTCAGCAAGTATTTACAGCTTTGGGAACTGTAGATAAACTTGGAAACTCCCTCTCCCTAAGGGAGCTCTGGCAGTCTAATGGGAAGGAGGTGTGTTGCCAACCCTAAGGCATGTGATTCAAATCCACTAACACTTCTCTGTCTCCAAACCTATTCAATTTGTATGCTGAGAAAAATTATTTGATAACCTGGACTCTCTGAAGAGGAATGTGACATCAGGATCAGAAGGAGCCTCAACAATAGCCTGCATTACGCAGATGGCATGACCTTGCTTGCTGAAAGTAATAACTTAAAGCACTTGTTGAAAAAGATCAAGGAATTCAGCCTTCAGTATGGATCGCATCTTTTTGTCGAGAAAACAGGTTCTTACCACTGGACCAATAGACAACATCATAATAGATGGAGAAGAGATTGAAATTGTAAATAACTTCATCTTACTTGGATCCATAATTAATACCCTTGATACCAGCTGTCAGGAAGTAAGAAGACACATTGCACTGGGAAAGTCTGAAGTTTGGAACCCACCAAGTTATGGAGGAGAAATTATGTCAGTTTGAGGACTAAGATGCATGTGATTCAAGTCATGGTCTAACCAATCACTTGTTAAACAAATGAGAGCTAGACAATGAATAGGGGTGACAGAAGAATTGATGCCTTTGAGCTGAGGTTTTGGAGAAGAGCACTGAATATCTCATGGATTACCAAAAGAACAAACAGATGTGCTTTGGAGAGGGTGCAACCAGAGTGCTCTTTGGAGGCAAGAATGATGAGGCTTCATTTCCCATACTTTGTGCATGTTGCTAGGAGGGGTTATTCCTTGGTGAGGGACATGATGCTTTGAAGGGGGGAGGGTCAGTAAAGGAGAGAAAGACCCTCAACTAGGTTGAATGACATGGTGACTGCTGCAATGGACTCTAGTGTGTCACAGGTGTGAAGATGGCATAGGGTTCAGCTCTGTTGTTCATTGGATCACTAAGGGTCATACTCTATTTGGTGGCACCTAACAACTTTACTAAGGGAGGAAGATGGGCAATTTCTTTTTATGGAATTTATTGCCTCTGAAAACCTGCTGTAGGGTCAACTATGGGTCAGTTCTGATTCTATGTTACATAACAATAATTCTGCCCTACAATGTAACTGAATCAGAAACAACTTCATTGCAGTACATTTTTATTTTAATAATCCTAATAAAGTCAAAGAAGATGCAATGAGTAAATATAGTCATTATATCAAAAGGTATTGGTTCACACAGAATAATTTCATGAAGCAACGTATAATAAAGAGAAAATAGTGATGAAGGAGGAAGTGCAGGCTGCTCTGAAGGACTTGGTGAAAAAATAAGGACCCAGGAATTGATAGAATACCAATTGATCTATTTCAACCAATAGATGCTGCCCTTGATGTGCTGACCAGGTTATGCCAAGAAATCTGGAGGACAACTACCTGGCCAAATGACTAGAAGAGATCCATATTTATTCCCATTAAAAAAAATTACCTGGTAGAGTGTGGAAACTATCAAACAATATCACTAATAAGCAAAATCCTGCTGAGAATTATCCAAAAATGACTGGAGCAATAGGTGTCAAAAGAACTGCTAGAATACTAGGTTTAGAAAAAGTCATGGCACAAGAGGCATTATTGCCAATGCCAGATGGATACTGGCAGAAAGTAAAGATTACCAGAGGAGTTTCTATCCGTGTTTCATTGACTATGCAAAGGCATTTGACTGTGTGGATCACAGCAAATTATGGCTGACCTTCAGGAGAATGGGGATTCCAGAATATTTGATTGTGCTGATTACCTGAAGCCTATACTATACTTGGACCAGTAAGCAATCCTCAAAACAGAGCAAGGACATACTGCGTAGTTCAAAATCAGGAAGAGAATGCATGGGAGATGAATCCTGTCTCCATTCTTTTTCAATATATATGCAGAAGAGATCATTCAGGTGGCTTGGCTTTATGGGGAGAAATGTGGCATCAGGATTGGAGAAAGGTTCATCAACAACCTACGTGATGCAGATGACACAATCTTTCTTGCTGAAACTGAGGAGGGCTTGAACTGCTTGCTGCAGAAGGTCAAAGACTGTAGTTGTCAACATGGATTGAAGTTTAGCATCAAGAAGACAAACGTTCTCCCCACTGGGCCAGTTGGCAGCACCATGATACATGGAGAAGAGACCGAGGTTGTTAACAATTACACCTTGTTTGACTTCATAATCAACACTCTTGACACCAGAAGTCAGGAAATCAAAAGACAAAATTCACTAGGAAAATATGCTGTCAGGGACCTCTCCAGAGTGCTAAGGAGAAATGATGTCACTCTAGATACTAAAGTGCACATGATTCAGCCCATGGCCTTCACAATCATTTGTTATGCACCAGAGAGCTGGACAATGACTAAGGATGATAGAAGAAGAATTTACGGTTTTCAGTTAAGTGTTGGAGAAGATTCTTGAACATACTATGGACAACAAAGAAAACAAATACGGTTGTTTGGAGAAGGGGAAACCAAGTTTCTCCCTGGAGGCTAGGATATTGAACCTCTGTTTCGTGTAAATTCAGCATGTGGTCAGGAGAGACTGGTACTTGGAGAAGGACATAATGCTTGGATGGGTGGAGGAACAATACAGGACAGAAGACCCCAGATGAGATGAATTGATATAGTAACTGGGATAATGAAGGTAGGTGTGCCAGAGTCAGTTGAGACTGGCTTAGAATAGGACAGGCTTCAGAGCTACTATCCATAGGGTCACTATGAGTTACAGGCAACTTTGCACAAGTCATAGTGACCTATGAACAAAAGGCCTGAAGCCCCTCTACAACTATTGACATTTATCAAAGTTCATGGAGTTTCTTGAGGCATGTTATTTAGGAAATGGACAACTATACACACACACACACACACACACACACACA
>NW_006399771.1:10813137-10815916 GCF_000299155.1 Elephantulus edwardii
TATATATCATAGCTCCATAAGCATCCTAATTTTGGTTGTTGTTGTCATTGTTGTTTACTGTTGGGTCAGAATTAACCCATAGCTGACCCTCCAGCAGGTTTTCAGAGGCAGTTAATTGCATGGGAAGAGATTGCCCATCTTTCTCCAGCAGTGCAAGTGGTGGCCTCAAACCTTGTGCCTTTGGAATTGCAGCGCAGTGTCTTGCCACTAGACCACAGAGTGTCCTATCTTACTATTACCTTAATTGTTATTTTGACTCTGGAAAACATTCATGTCTTTATTAATGGTGTGTGAAAGCATCACAAATAAGCTATTGTTGGAAATTCAGTTTTGCCACAGTCAGCAAAGTAAAAATATTTGACTTGGTCTCTTTCCTCCAACTCTTCAGTTATTCTTTATTGGGTGTTTTTTAAATCCTTTTGTTGTTGTTGTGTTGGTTGGGTGTTTGGGTTTTTTTTATTACTATTTATAGTGGCTTGTTTACAAAGTTCATATACATTTTTTTTCCACATCAATTTTCTCTTCAGTTTCTATTGCAATTACTCTAGAACACACAAACTAAAATGCCTGAGGTCATGCTGATAGTAGCCTAACTGGTAAAGGAAGGAGGATATTAGTTAATGAATGTGGTAATGACCACCATGCGTACCATTTGTTCCAATTTCACTACTGCTTATAATTGAGCGGCCAATAAGGCCACATTATGATTTAGATTAGATCTCAATTTAAATTCATTTGCACAAAGGGAGATTGTATCTTGGAAAGTTATAGGGATGAGATGAGAAGATGAAGGGAACAAAAATTTAGGTGAAGATAATAAGCAGAGAGCTTGATTTGATATGATATTAATTACTTAGATTAAGAAATTGTAATTCATGTTACAAAAATATCTATAGATGTAAAATAAACTTATTGGAAGACTATGGCTTGGATCAGATCTTCAACATCTAAACCTGTATGTAGCATGTGCTGTCTCTATCTCCAAAGCTCAAAAACATTTGCATACAGCACAGCTGATCACTTAAACCACCAAACTGATCACATAATTTTTCTTGAAAATGCTTCCCTTCTTTTTGTTACTGGATGTAAACATTGACTCTTCAATGCCATGGTCTACACTGAAGGTCAAAATCAACATCCTTTCTTTAATATTTACTTCATTCTTGACTCCTTTCTTTAAATTCAGCTGTGGTTTGTCCAGAACTCTGGCTTTACTGATCTCCATAGCACTCAGTACAATAAAGAAGTTTACATCAAATCCTAACTATACCTATTACATAAGAGGCTTTCAATTAGTGTAAGTGCTTGTGTGTCTGTATGTGTGTGTGTCTCTGTGTGTGTGTGTGTGCATATGTAGAAACACATAAGTGTGTTGGTATCTGGTAATATTAAAATTCTAATATGTCCACATAAAAAAATATGGTAAACTTACCCTATAATTTAACCTGCAGCGAAAATTACTGTAAACGAATGTAAAAATAGAGATAAAAACAATTGCAGTGGCATTTTTAAAAAGAAATATTTTCTCCATTTCCATAATGATTGAGGTAAAACTCTTAAAACCCTGAGATTAGTCTGTGTAGAATCACATATTTATCACCGCTTATCAGCCTTGACCTAAGTGTCTTCCAATTTTTAGTTCACATATGCTTTGCTGCTTCTCTGTAGTTTTCATTTATTTGCTTTGCATTCAAGCAACAGAGCAACTGTCCTTGAAATTTGAATGTTTCTAAAGTAAATGAGACTGTTGTCTTCTTTTGAATGAGCAGCATTTTCTATATCTTGTAATTGATTTTCAATCGCATCTAGTAAAGACAAAACTAGAGAAATCACAATACATTCCATTTTCTCTGTCTCTTCATTTAAATAATACGAGCTTAACTGAGTAATTTGAAGACCAAAATGTCATGTTCTAAAATATATTACTACTTGCAGGTCTATAAAATCTTTAACATTTTCTTTACTGGACTTAGAATATCACTCTGGTGACTTGGCAGTAAAGAACTGCACTGCCAATACAACAGTATACAGTTCGAATCTACCAGCTGCTCTGTGGAAGAAAGATGAGCAATACCCACCTATTCAATTTACTTCCTCTAAAAACACACTGGAGGGTCAGCTATGGATCAGTTTCAACTTGATGGTATACAATAACAGCAACAGTGCCTGTTTTATGATGATTTTACTTTATTATTGTAATATTTTCTTAATTGGGCTTTCATGAAAATGTATTGCAAAGCATCATAAAAGAGCATAGATATTGTGATATCTTTTTAAATAATGACATTATTTTTCTAAGATGTAACATAAATATTTCTTTCCTTACTTTTTTGTTATTTAGATCTCATTAAAATCACTATAGTTATGTATTATTAAAGATGTTATGTCATGTAGCAACTCCATTTACAAGAGAATAAAATGTTCTGTTTTGTACAATTCTCACTCTTTACCAAGTTTGAGTCATTGTTCAACAGTGTCTCATTTTTATTTTTTTTGTTAAAAAATATTTTTAGTGATGTTGAGTTTTTCTAGGTTCCCCCCCCCTTTCATTTTTGGTCATTGCAAAGTTCTAAGACTGTTCTTTGTATTTTTATGTTCACCAGAAAGAGTTCAGGATATGAATTCAGTTTTTGGTGTCAGATCCAGTTTGAGTAACAGACTTAAGTCACTACCTCTAATTAAGAGTTAGCCTTTTGGAAGCTCTGGTGGCCTAGTGGGAAGAAGCTGCACTGTGATCACAGAGGAACCTGATTCGAATCCACCAGATGCTCTGCTGGAG
>NW_006399771.1:10816260-10819364 GCF_000299155.1 Elephantulus edwardii
GACTAGGGAGGATAGAAGGAGAATTAATGCCTTTGAATTCTGGTACTGGAGAAGAGTATTGACTCTAGCATGGACTGCTAGGAAAACAAACAGATTCAACCTGGAAAGGAATAAACTGGGAGGCTCCTTGGAGGCAAGAATTCTGGGGCTTCGTCTGACATACTTTGGACATGTTATAAGGAGGGACAGGTCCTTGGAGAGGTACATCATGCTTGGGAGGGTGGAAAGACAGCGCAAGAGGGGAAAACCCTCTATGAGGTGGATTGATTCAGTGACTGGGGTAATCAAGATAGGTTCATCGGAGACAGTGCGATTGGCACAGGACAGAGCAGAGTTTAGGGCTGTTGTACATAGGGTCACTATGAGTCACAAGAGACTTGATGGCACATAATAACAACTAACAATAAGTGTAGCCAAAATTACAGTCTTTACAGAGTTTATACTCCAGTTGGGCATATGGGGAAATTAATTATATTGTACTTTTTTATTGTTAGGTGTCATCTAGTTGATTTTGACTCATATTGATCCATGCCACAGAATAAAGCAATCCCAAAAGATTTTCTATAATATTTAATAAGGAGATTGCTCGGTCTTTCTCCTTTGGAGGCACTGGATGGAGGAGCCTCATTTTCTGTTAGCAACCAGTGCTTCACCCTTGAATCACTGGGACATAAATGTGGGGTTTTTGTTGTTGTTATTGTTAGATTCACTTGAATCAAATACAACTCACAGTAAGCTTATAAGCAACAAACTCGAACCCTGTCCTATCTTATGCCATCTTCATTGTCTCTGACACACATAAGCTCTTAACTGCAGTCATTGTGTCAATCCATGTCATCAAGGGGCTTCTTCCTCTCTCACTGTCCCTCCATTCTTGCAGGCATGATGTCTGTCTTCAAAAAATAGCCTATCTTGGCAGCACGCTCAAAATGTATGAGACAAGCTTTGTTATTCTTGTCTCCAAGGGACGTTCTGGCTGTACATTTTTTAAGACATATCTGTTTGATCTTTTGACAACCCATGGGATATTAGTACTCTTATCTACCACCACAGCTCAAAAGCATCAATTCTTCTGTTCTCCTTTTCCATTGTTCAGTTCTCAAATGCATGGCAAATGATTGGAAAAATCATGGCTTGAATTAGGTATGTATTAATCTTCACACTGACATCATCGCTCATCAGTAATTTGGAGAGGTCCCTGACAACAGACTTACCCAATGTAACACATCTAATCTTGTGACTACTGTTACAATGGGGTTGATTGTGGGTCCAAATAAGATGAAATCTTTGGCAACTTCTATTTTTTCTTTATCTATCATGATGTTGCTTAATGGCCCAGTAGTGAGGATGCTTGTCTTCTTGATGTTGAGATGCAATCCATAGTGAAGGCTACAGTTTTTAATCTTCTGCAGCAAATGTTTCAAGTCCCCCTCACTTTCAGCAAACAAGGCTGAATCATCTGTGTAACACAGGTTTTGAAGATCTCACATTCTTCTTCAGAGTCCAGCTTCTCTAATGATTTGCTCTAAATACAGATTCAATAGGTAGAGAGAAAGGATACATCACTGACATACACCTTCCTGTTTTTAAACCATTCAGGGTTACCTTGCTCTGTTCAGAAAATAGCTTCTTGGTGTAGGTACTAATTTCCTATTAATATAATTGTTCTGGGATTCTCTTTCTTCTCACCGTGAACCATAATTTGTTATGAGCCACATTGTCAATGCCTTCACATAGTCAATAAAACACAAATGGATCTCCTTTTGATATTATCTGCTTCCAGTTATGACCCATATGACATCAGCAATGATGCCCCTGGTGACACAGCCTCTTTTGAACCCAATTTGAAATTCTAGCAGTTCTCTCTACATAAGTACCATGAAAAACAAACATAGAAGAGGGTAATATGTATGTAATTGGAAAACACTGGTAAAGTTTTAAGGAGGACAATCAGAGAAGATTCTACTAAATGTCTTTGTTTGATAAAGGAGTTGGTCCCAATTCTTAGTGGCCTTATAGAAAACTGAACAAAAAATTGACCTGTCTTGCAGCATCCTTAAGTTGATGTGCTTGAGTCTATTGTTGCAACCACTGCGGCAGCCTATCTCACTGAATATCTTCTTTTTCACTGATTCTCCACCTCCCTGTATAATTTTCCAGGTTCTAGACCCTCTGAATGACATATCCATAGTTAAATTAGACAAATTCTGAACATCATCTCTTCTAAAGAATATTCCTACTAAATTGCTTCCAAGATTGATTTGTTCATGCTTATGGCAGTCCATGGTACAATCAGGATTTTTCTTCTCTATCACAGCAGATTGTGGCTAAACTTGAGAAGAATAGGGATCCCAGAACATTCAACTATGTTTGGAGGCTCGACTTTATGAGGAGGAATATGGCATCGGTATTGGAGAAAGACTCATCAGCAACCTGTGATATGCAGATGACACAACCTTGCTTGCTGAAACTAAAGATGACATGAGATGTTTGCTGCAGAAAGTCAAGGACTATATTCTTAAATATAGATTGAAGCTCAACATCAAGAAAACAAAGATTCTCACCACTGGGCCAAATAACAGCTTCATGACTAACACAGAAGAGTATGAGATTGTTGGTAACTTCAGCTCCCTTGGTTTCACAATCAACACTCTTGGTACCAGCAATCAGGAAATCAAAAGACTAATTGTATTCGGAAAGACTGCTGTCAGGGACCTCTCTAGAGTACTGAAGAGCAATGATGTCAGTCTAGACTCTAAAGTGGGCCTGATTCAGGATATGACCTTCACAATTACTTGCTATGCATCAGAGAGCTGGACAACAGTTAAGGATGATAGAAGAAGGATCAATGTCTTTGAGTTGTGATGCTGGAGAAAAGTATTGAAATATCATGGACTGCTAGGAGAACAATCCTGGAGGGGGTAAAATGAATCTGTCCCCTGGAGCCAAGGATTTTGAGACTCTCATATGAGCAAGAGCCTATGGTGATGAAGGAAGAAGTTCAAGCTTCTTTGAAGGAAATAGCAAAAAATAAGGCCCCAAGAATAGATGGTATACCAATTGAAGTATTTCAGATAACAGATGTTGCCCTGGATGTGCTCACC
>NW_006399771.1:10826444-10832471 GCF_000299155.1 Elephantulus edwardii
ATTCATGAGAGATATTGGCCTATAGTTTTCTATTTTGGTGCTGTCTTTTCCTGGCTTTGGTATCAAAGATATGTTTGCTTCATGGAATGAATCTGGGATGGTTCCATCTTCTTCTATTTTCTGAAATAATTTATGTAGAATTGGTAACAGTTCTTCTTTAAATGTTTTGTAAAATTCACTTGTAAAACCATAGAAATGACTTTTTTAACTATGAAAGCAACCCTATTTTTCCCTCACCTTCCAGCATAGTAGATCATATAATCGTCTGACTCAAAACACCTCATGCCAGTCCATCTCATCTCACCAATACCTAGTATGTCAACATTTATGAATTCCATTTCTTCCTTGAAAATATCTAGTTTTCCTACATTCATCTTTCTCACATCCCATGTTCCAATCACTAGTGTCTGCTTACCATTATTCTTCCTCCCTTGTGTTTCCATACTTAGGGCTCCATTTCAGTTGCCCTATCTGCTAGTCTAAGTGTGTTCTGTTGTACATAGGGTTTTTGAAGGCCTGTTATTTCAGAAGTGGATGGCCAATCCTTCTTCCTGGTCTGTCTTAATCTGATGTTCAGATTTAGAACAGTATCTGACAGACAACTGAGGAGGACCTGAAGCACTTGCTGAAGAAGGTCAAGGACTGCAGCCTTCAATATGGACTGAAGCTCAACATCAAGAAAACAAGATTCTTACCACTGGGCTGGTTGGCAGCATCATGATAGATGGTGAAGAGATTGAGATTGTTCACAACTTTAGTTTGCTTGGCTCTACAATCAACATTTTTGGCACCAGCAGCCAGGAAATTGTAAGATGTATTGTATTGGGGAAATCTGCTGTCAGAGACCTCTCCAAAGTACTGAAGAGCAAGGATGTCAGTCTGGAGCCTAAGGTGCACCTGATACAGGCCATGGTATTTGCAATGA
Organism: Elephantulus edwardii; assembly: GCF_000299155.1. Lineage (NCBI taxonomy): Eukaryota > Metazoa > Chordata > Mammalia > Macroscelidea > Macroscelididae > Elephantulus > Elephantulus edwardii. Next base: position 10,827,370 of record NW_006399771.1, read on the forward strand.
TTTGCTATGCGTCAGAGAGCTGGACAATGATTAGGGATGATAAAAGGAGAATTGAGGCCTTTAAATTGTGATGTGTGAGCAGAGTATTGAATATGTGATTGACTGCTAAAAGAACAAACAGGTTTGTCCTGGAGAGGATAAAACCAAGCTTCTCCTTGGATTCAAGGATTCTGAAGCTTCTCTTGATGTAATTTGGACATGTCACAAGGATGGACCAGTCCTTGGAGAGGGACATAGTACTTGGGAAGGTGGAGAGACAGCACAGATGAGGAATACCCTTGATGAGATGGATTGATTCAGTAACTGGGAGAATAGGGGTAGATGTGTTGGAGACAGTGAGATTGGCACAGGATAGAGTAGACATTAGGGCTGTTGTACATAGTGTCGCTATGAGTTGCAGGCAACTCAATGACACATAACAGCAACAACAATAAATGTCTTTCACAGGTGAAAATAGTGGTGTGCTAACTATTTAGCAGCATTAAGTGCTCATCTTTCAATGCAACTGAAAGATTGGTGGTGTAAATACACCCAGAGATGCCAGAGAGGCCTGGCCACCTACTCTTGATATTTCTATTCTAATAATCACTGTTGATCCTTTCTCTGATTTTGTATTTACCTATCCCTTTTCATGGGAACTATTCTCTTAGATATTCACTGACTAGTTCTTGCTATTTATTCGAATTGGTTTGAAAATCTTTTTTAAAAGGTAGACCATCCCTGCCCAGCCTTGTGTCCTCTTCCTATCACTCACCATCATATTGTTTCTTTATTTTCTACAATTCATTGCTAAGATTATTTTTTGTTGTTAATCACCATCAAGTTGGGACTGACTCATAGCTGACCTCTCAGCTGACTTCCAGAGCTTGAAAATAGTAGGAAAGGAGATTGCGCATTTTTCTACCCACAGCAGCTAGTCAATGATAGCACAACCTCTTATCCACTAGACCACCAGGGTTTTCTCATTGCTAATAGTGGTTTATTTATGTATTCACTATCGGCCTCCTCTGAATCAATATTATTTCCTGGGGAAATAAGACAGTTTGCATAGTTGGTTGCCTTATCTCCTGCCTCTAGAACAGATTGATCCACAGGAGGCTTTCAGTCACACGCTTTATTTTTAATGCATCAACAACAACAACAAAATACTGGCTTATAGAAACAAAACAGAGTATTAAGCTCAGCACTTTGTGCTTTCCCATGTTGGTGAGTGAATGTTCAGGGAATACTTCCTCCTACTATTCCTCATTGTCCTCGAGTTGGAACTGACTCATAGTCTACTCTTCACTCCCAGCATATTTCTGAGGCTATAAATCACAGTGGAGGAGACTGCCCATATTTCTCCTGTGGAGCAACTGTTTGATTTGAATGGCCTTACTCTGGGTTTGCATGGCAATTGCTTGCCCAGTAGGCTACCCAGCTACCCAATAGCTGACTCTTTCATGAGGTTTTTTTTAGACTGTAAACAATGGCACAAGATTGCTCATCTTTCTTCCATGGAGCTGCTGGTAGACTTAGTCTGCCAGAGAGGTGCCAACTTTGGTTTAGCAACAGCCCTCTCTCTCTCTATGGATTCTAACACCAGTTGTTGTTGTTGTTGTTATGTGCCATTGAACCGCCTGTACTCCATAGTGACCCTATGTATAGCAACTCTGAACCCTCCCCTGTCCTGAGCCAGTCTCACTAATTCTGACACACCAATCCCCATTGCCCTAGTTACTGCATCAATCCATCTCATCTAAAGTCTTCCTCTACTGCACTCTCCCTCCACCCTTCCGAACATGACGTCCTTCTCCAAAGACAGGTCCATCCTGGACACCTGCCCAAAGCATGTGAGGCAGAGCTTAAAAATCATAGCTTCCAAGGAGGAATTGGTGTCACCTTCTCCAAGACATACTTATTTGTTTTCTTTGCAATCGAGGGTATGTTCAAGACTCTTCTCCAGCAAGACAATTCAAAAGCATTGATTCTTTTCCCGTCTTCCTTAGTCATTGTCCAGCTCTCTGACATATAGCAAGTAATTGCAACGACCATGGCCAGAGCTCTCCACTATTTTCAGAGTGACTGGTTTTATCTCATGGAAACTTAAGATTATTAAATTATCTCCATGAATTGTTTTTGTGTGTCATGGAGTTGGAACTGACTCATAGGTGACTCTCCTGTAGATTTTCAGTAGCTGTGTGTCACAGGGAAGAAGAATGCTAATCTTTCTCCTGTGGAGTCATTGGCAGATTCTAATTATGAGTCTTGAGACTGGAAGTGCAACTACTTACAGTAGTTACTTACAGTAACTCGGTTACGTGACATGTCAGTGTAGTCTATAAGATTTCGTTTTCAATTTTGCAGATCCAATTGAAAACACTGCGTGCTTTTTATTTAGGATTCTTAAATGAAATATTATATTAATTCTATTATATTTATTATATTAGTTCTTATGAATTATTTTAAAGTTAGTCTCAAAACCCGATATCTAGAGCTACACAATGCCTATAAAAACCAGGAAAATTATTAGTCAAATATTGTCCTTCAAATTCCTTACTATGTAGTCCTTTTCCCTAGAATTATTTCATGATGTAATCACTTTTTTATTCCAATATATAAGATAGTTTGGGAAACAAGAGAAAATGATATTAAACATTGTTGCTGTTAGGCTCTATTGAGGGGTGTACAACCCACAGTGACCCTACAAATAACACATCTGAACCCTGTCCTATCTTGCGCTACCGTCACACTTCCTGACACACTAAAGCCCATTACAGCAGTCACCCTGCCAATCCACCTAGTTGAGGGTCTTCCTTCAGACACTGCTGTTTTTGTTGCTCACTTAGATCACAATCTGAGTACATAGGGAAGTCTTTCACTCTAGGGATATTCTCTAAGCTCTTCCTTTCCTGTACCCAGAGCTTTCTTGTCTGCATGTTTCAGATATTCAAGTCACTTTTTTCCCTAAAGATTTAAATTTTGTTTGCTTCTACAGAAATGTTTGATGACAATGTTGTTACATATGCCAACAAATCCATTCCAGTTTTCAGTATGGAGAAAAATTCCCCATAAGATTTCTAAGAATCTATTCTTTAAGAAGTAGACTGCAAACCTTTCTTGTGTGAAGTGACTAGTGGCAGTGACTAGTGTTGGATTATCCAATGGGCAGAGTCAAGATGGGCTTGCTTGTGCTTATTTGCTAATCTGCAGTGAACAATTTTATATTTTCCCACCATATCAAAGATTCTAAATCTGTATGTGTTTGTCATCTGTGGAATTACAAATGTGGTAAAACCAATGAGAAATTTTTCACTACAAATCAGTAAGTCAATAAAACTAAGCTACCCAGATAATGTAGATTGACACAGTTACTGGGACAATGGAGGCAAGCGTTTTGGAGATGTGAGAATGGCTCAAGATTGGGCAGGTTCCAGGGCTGTTTACATATGTTCACTATGAGTCACAATAAAGTCAAACACATAACAACAACGGCAACATTTACATTGCTTATCTGACACTGCTGGTGGTTTTCTTACTGCCAACTATTCACTTAGTAGTTGAACTTCTTAGCCATCAATCAGTTCACTATAAAAATGTAAAATATATTTATAATTTTAAAAAATATCCCTATAATCTCTGTATTGCTATTAAGTTCATTTCTTCAAAGTTGGTGTCATATCTTCTCGTACAATTAGACAGTTTATGCTGACATGTCCTTGTGCGTGTTTTCACATCTTTCTAGAAGGATAGGTCAAAATGGGACTGGAGATGCAAAAGACTTATGGGGGCAGCTATCTGTTACTGGACACAAGGGAAAGAGCCAGAGTAAACCACAGTTTAGATGTGAGTTGCATGAGGAAAGGGAAGTAGGGTATTTTCAAACCACAGCATGGCTGTAAAAGCTTCAACTTGTCAGAGAAGTAGTTCTCAAGTCAAAGTTTTCCGTTGGTCCAGCAATCAATCTATATTTAAATCTCCACAGTCAGTCATTGGTGAATAGCAGCCGTGGGAAGTCTCACCATGGAAACAGTGATAGATTCGGAGGCACAGCGGCTGGGACTCTCCATCGGTTATGTCTCTGTTGGACTGGAATTTTAAGTGGCTCATTTTCATGGCCAAAAAGATAGCTCACTGGGAGAGGTCTACTCCATGTACCGTCTAGTAGAGACTCCATGGTCCTTTAACTTAGAAGAGACACATACAAGAGAGAGATTAGTAGAAAGAACTGTACCTTCTGTCAGTCCCTGCTGCTGACTAAGCAGACACAACTGCATCTTTCAGATTCAGTGAATAAATTCACATGTAATTAAGCAAATTTTATATTGCATATATTATGTGCTTCCGCAACTAGATGGTGCAATAAAATAATGGGGGAAAAATCAAAAAACACAGACGCTGACCCTGTCTGGGTTTCCTGTCAGAGTTTCTCTCAGGTGTCAAAATTAAACATTTATTACATCCTTTGATACTGTTTTACAGGCCTGTGTTTCTACTTAACTCCATTACCACCTTTACAGTCAAGAAGCAGAGCCTAATAAGAGGAAACATTGAACAGAACTTCTATTCTGTTCTTTATTTGATTCCCACTGTGAAGATAGCTTTCTAAAGGCCTGAGTAACAATGAACTTTATCATCCTGCTTAGGCCAAGATGGAATTGCAGAGCTAAAAAAAAGAAAGACCAAGTCACACAGATTCATAAAACACACACAGACTTTCTTCCCTCCATGGATCACAGTTTTTGCTTTGCTTATAAAAATAATGCTTGCATTCACATTTATAATTGTTTCATGTGTTTTTATTTTTTTTAAGTTTCTTATTATGGCATATTTACATTTTCTTTTTTTTGAGAGAACATTTGGCTAAGGAAAGGGTTGATGAAAGCAACAGAAACTCCTCCAAAGTTGACACAACTATCACCACAGTGGACTTAAGCAAATCATAATTTGTTATTTGTATATAAAATCAGAACAGATTATCTGGGAGGTTGGGCTCTGTGAGGAGAAATGTGGGGTCAAGATTGAGGGACGATTTATCAACAATCTGCGTTATGCGGATGACACAACCCTGCTTGCTGAAACTGAGGAGGACCTGAAGCACCTGCTGCAGAGGGTCAAGGACT
>NW_006399771.1:10832571-10837042 GCF_000299155.1 Elephantulus edwardii
GCAGGATAGAGCAGGGTTTAGGGCTGTTGTGCATAGGGTCGCTATGAGTCGGAAACGACTCGACGGCACATAACAACAACAACAACAACAACATACTTTGGGCATGTAGCCAGGAGGGACCAGTCCTTGGAGAGGAACATCATACTTGGAAAGGTGGAGGGGATAGTGCAGGAAAGGAAGACCCAGGATGAGATAGATTGATTCAGTGACTGGTGAAATGGGATTAAGTATGTCTGAGACAATGAGATTGGCTCAGGATAGAGAAGGTTTCAGAGCTGTTGTACATGGGTTCATATGAGTCACAGGTGACTCAATAGCACATAACAGCAACATCATAATTTAGGGAGCACTGATGGCCTAGTGACAAGAAGCTCCAGTGCAATCCCAAAGTGATGCTCTTTGAATTCACCAGATGATCCACAGGAGAAGAATAGGGGAATCTCCTGCCTCTGAAAACCCACTGGAGGGTCAGCTAAAAGTAGGTTCTGACTCAATGGTATACAACTACATATAATACAAAGATACCAATTCTTCTTTATTCTTTGCCCAGCTTTTGAGTGCTCTTGATGCAATTGAAACTCCATTGCTTGAATTGAAGCCACCTTAGTCTTCCAAGTGTCATATTTGTTTCCATTTTATTTTTTTTGCATTCTATATTGGTTTAATGGTATTTCGTTGTCTTATTTAGTTGCATTTCTCTAATTGTCAGTGATTCTGAGCATTTCTTCATATGTCTGTTGGCTAACTGATGCTTTCCTTTGTGAAAAGTATTTTCATGTGTTTTATCTATTTTCTTACTAGGCAGTCTTTTTTTTTTTAAAAAAAAAAGAGGTAGTTTTCTATAAACTTTATTTATGAGACCCTTGTCTAAGACACCACTGCTAAATGTTTTCTCTTAGTGTGCAGATTTTCTTTCACTCTCTTGGAAAATATTTTGACTTTAATTTTTATTTTATATTTGTTTGCATACAAAATTAATATACATTGTGTTTCACACTTTCCTTCATGCATATTTTGTTTCATGCAATCATTCCCATAATTGTGTTTTATAAAATTAATCACCATTGAACTATGCCCACCATTACCCTGTCTTCAGATCCCTGCTGGATATTTCCCATTTCCTTCATTCTCTTCGTCCATCAATCAAATTGTGCAATTTCCCCATCCCCCGCAGCCATCCTCACCCCTCTGCTACCACTACTTCCCCCTTTGACCCACTAAACATGTTTTACTAGTTATATTTTTACAATAATGATCTTGTACAGTATTTGTTCTTTAGAGACTGAGTTAGTACACTCAGCATAATGTTCTCTAGTCTTTCCCAAGTTACATAGTATATTTTGAAATCATAGCTCTTGAGTGCTATGTCCCCTTTTTCATTTTTATTTTTCAGAAGTGTTTTGCATATATGGAGTCTCTTTCCTCTCCAAATAAACTTGTAAATTGCTTTTTCTAGCTCCTTGAAATATGAATTGGTACCTGTATTGAGATTGCATTAAACACATAGATTGCTTTTGGTAGGCTTGCCATTTTCATTATATTGAGTCTTCCTAACCATGAACAAGAAACATTTTTCTATTTGTTTAGGACTTTTGCTGTTTCTCACAATCTTTGTAAAGGTCTTTTGTGTCTCCAGTTAGTTTTATTCCTAAGTATCTCCATTTGGGTTTGGATGTTGTAAATGGCATTGCTCTCTTTGTTTACTACTCTGTGTTTTCTAAGTTACTGTACAGGAATCCCACTGACTTTTTTTTTAAAAATATTGATCTTACCACTCTACTAACTTGTCTACTAGCTCTAACAGGTTTTTGTGTTGTGTCTTTAAGATTTTCTCTGTATATCATCATATCATCTGTGTAAAAGGACAGTTTAACCACCTCTTTGCTAATCTGCATTCCTCTTATTTCCCTCTCTTGTCATACCATAGCAAATACTTCCAATACTATATTGAATAGAAGTGGTGAAAATGGGCATCCTTGTCTGGTTCCTATTTGCAAGGAGAATGATTTTAGTCTTTCAACATTGAGAATGATATTGACTCTTGGTTTTGTGCATATACTTTTCCCTACGTTTCTATGAGTTGCAAGCTACTCGACGGCACATAACAACAACAACATGTTGAGAAAATTCCCTTCTATTTCTATTTTGCTGAATGTTTTAATCAGGAAGTGCTCTTGGATGTTGTCAAAAGCCTTTTCTTCATCAATTTATAGTATAATGTACTTCTTATTTACTTTGTTAATACAATGAATTGCGTTGATTATTTTTCTTATGTTTAACTCTCTTATGAATCCCACTTTGTCTTGATGAATTATTTTTTTAATGTCCTGTTGTTTAATGTTCTATTGTTAAGGCTTTTTGCATCTATCTTCATGAGAGATATTGGTGTGTGTTTCTTTGTTGGTAATATCTTTGCCTGGTTTTGGTATTAGGGTTATGGTTGCTTCATAGAATGACTGTAGGAGTATTCCTTCTTTTTGTATTTTTTAAAACAATTTAAGTAGAATTGGTGATAGATCTTCTTTGAATATCTGGTAGAATTCAGCCATGAAGCCATTTAGTCCAGCACTTTTTTTTGTGGGGTAGTCTTTTTATGACCTGCTCAATTTCTTCTTTTGTGATGGATCTGTTCAAGTGTTTATGTCTGTCCATATCAATATGGGTATGGCAGGAGTTTCAAGGAATTTGTCCATTTTCTAGGTTTTCATATTTACCAGAGTATACCTTTTCATAATATTCTGATAGTATATATTTCATTTCCTCTGGTTTTGTTGTGACATAACTTCTATCATGAATTAATCAATGTATCCTTTTAAATTTTTTTCTGTTTTTAAGTTTGCCAGTGGTTTGTCAATTTTATTAGTCCTTTCAAAGAACCAGCTCCTGGTCTTGATGATTTCAATTTTTTTTCTCTATTTTCAATCTCATTGATTTCAGCTCTTACCTTTATCATTTCCTTTCTTCTAGAAACTGTAGAGTTAGATAGTTGTTCTTTTTCTATTTGATGGAGGCATTGGTTTAGGTGATTTCTTTTGCTTCTTCATTTTTTATGTGTTTGCTTATTGTTATGAATTGCCCCTGAGAACTAATTCAGCTGAATCCCATAGGTTTTGATATCTTTTCATTTGTTTCAAGAATTTTTTTTACTTAATTCTTTCTTTATTCTATAACCTAATCCTGTTCTTGTAGGGTGTTATTAGTTTCCAGATAGGTGGTTTTATAAGCCTTATTCTCTAAGGTTAATTTCTAGTTTTATGCTACTGTGGTCTGAAAAAATACTTTGCATTATTTCAGTGTTTTTTTAATCTGTTGATTGACTTCCAATCTGGACTTCACCTATAATATTAAACATTTCACCTGTCCATTTGAAAGATATATGTCCATCAGTTGGATTCATTTTAGCATTGCTGTAATTGTCGTATATTTATTGAAAGCATACTGCAGAACAAATAAATGAAGTGAAATTTGGATGTGGCTATAATGGGGAGACTTGTGAAGTGTGACTACAGATGCTGTCGTCCTCTAACAGCTGTTTTACCCACATAGAAACAGTCCTGAGAGATGTGACTTCCTAGGAAATTAATTTGACCTTCTTCTAAAGTTAGACATAGCTAAAGCAGTGTTCTTCCATCTCAATAGGAAAAAGGAAAAGAGCCTCACAATAAAGTCAGGCTTTCTGAGGCTTAACACTTTTCTCAGGTTGATAAATTTAAAAATGTAATTCTAGCAATAAGTGTTACACAATATTGCTATTAAAATGTTGTTATTATATGTAATATATGGAGAAGTCTATTTGTTTCTATAAGGAGCTCTGGTACATGGTCCACAGGAAGTTGCATTATTAACCCAAAGGCTCCATTTCTCTGGAGGTTCAAATCCACAAACAGCTCCTATTAAGACTTATAGCCTTGGCAACATAATAGAGGGCTGCTATTAATTGGACTTAATGACACTGAGTTAAAAACCATTAAATTTAGAAAACTTCAAAGTCAGTATTACGATGTCAATTTTCACAGTCTGATGCCTTCCTAGTCTTTTGACCTTAGCTTTTATCGTTTTCCTCTTCATTGTTTAGGTTAAATAATACGTTGTTGTTAGGTGTTATCTTGTCAACTATGATTCATAATAACCCTATGAAAAGCAGATGTAAGCTTTGTCTTATCCTGCAACAATTTCATCATTTTTGCCATGCTCATTCCCACAGTTACTGTGGCTTCATTTTAGTCATCTAGTCTCTCACCTATTATTATTAATGCATCTTTATTGCTTGTTCGATCCATCTCTGACTGCAGAAGCTGGTAGAAATCTTCTATTTTCTCTTCTTTGGCTCTCGTTGTTGGTGAGTATATCTGAATGATAGTGGTATTCACTGGACTTCCTTGTACACGTATGAATATTATCCTGTCACTCACAATACTATATTTCAAGACGGATCTAGAAATGACTTTTTTTTCTATAATTATATTTTATT
>NW_006399771.1:10846147-10942027 GCF_000299155.1 Elephantulus edwardii
TTCAGTGACTGGGATAATCGGGATGGGAGTGTCAGAGACAGTGCGATTGGCACAGGACAGAGCAGAGTTTAGGGCTGTTGTACACAGGGTCGCTATGAGTAGCAAGCGACTCGACGGCTCATGACAACAACAACAATATAAAATCACTATGAGTAAGAACAACTTTATGGCAAATAACAATATGAAAGATATGGGAAAGTAAAATAATTAATTCCCATTGATGAAATTATTTTCTTTATCACCTATATTTTAATCTTTTCAAAGATCATTGTTGTATTTGCACTAATCACAGTCCTTTTTTGGACACAGCAATTGTGGTTGTGTACATATGCATGTGTGTGTGCACACATACCTCTGTGCCTATGCTTATCCCGTAGGCATAACCCTAACTTCTAACTCTATCATTAAGTTTATTATTTCATATTATGTACATTCAGGAGTTTATGATAAACCACTATTCTGTATCCAAATACTAATTCTCATGAGGAAATGCCCTTTCTTTCCTCAAATGAATTTAATATAGTCACGCTTAAGTTACTCTCAAAGACCTTTAACAATAAGCAATAAATACACCCAAGTAAGAATATGTATTATTTTTCATGTCATCAAACTCAAGGACAATATCACTGGGACATCTTTACAGTTTTCTATAAAAGTAAATGAATCTAACACTTTTGTTCCAGTTGCCTAGGAACACATTGCATTTGAAAATGTTTCCAGGAATCACTGTAAATTTGTAGTAGAAATAAGCCAAATAGAAGGTTGCACTTGATGACAAAGTTTACATTGAACTTCTTTTGAAAGGAAAAATGTGGTGGTAAATTTACTTCTGATTTAAATAATTAGTCATATTTTCAAAACCGCTAAAAATTGCCACATCTTTTTTCCCCCACATGACTTAGTTATTTAGACTAAATAGTTAATGGTGTATTTTTTATGACAATATGGCTACTCCCTTAGTAATCTGACAGGATGTATTGATAATTTACCCCTCCTTATAATTTACCTCCAATTTAATTTCATTGGTAAAACATTTATGACTGAAGATAACCTTCTCTATTTCTTCTTTCCATAATCAGGAAACAATCAGGTTTGAAAAACAGCAAACAAAAACTCACCAAGAGAGGACACATAAACAAGGGAAGCTGAACTTACCCAAAATAGGTTGCTTTTGTTTGTTGTTTTGGGTTTGTTTGTTTTTCAATAACATAAATAATTGTCTTCTTTCCTTTGGGTCCCCAACCAATATCCAAAGTAGCAACAGTCAAAATGTCAAAGGCATGTTGAATTGGGAATATCTAAATTCAAGGACCTCTTTAAAATGCCAAAGCACAAGGCACTTTGAAGTACAAAGTACAGTTAAAGACTAACATGCACCTGATCCAAGCCAAGGTGTTTTCAACTACTTTTTGTATTATCTGAAAGGTAGACACTAAATAAGAAAGACTGAAGAAAAAGAAATGCCTTTGAACTCTAGTGTTGGTGACAGGTATTGAATATCTCATAGATCGTTAAAAGAACAAATCTGTCTTGGAGGAAGTCCAACCAGGGTGCTCCGTTGAGGCAAGGACAGAGAAAGTGAAATTTTATTTCACATACTTTGCATGTGTTGTCAGGAGAGGTAAGTACCTAGCAAAAGACATCATGTTTAGAAAGGTAGAAGGTCAGAGAAAGAGAGAGTGAACCTCAACAAGATTTGATGACTTCATCAAACATACTGCTTTGTTCTTATGTTCGTTGTTGTTAGGTTCCGTCGAGTCATAGACGACTCATAGCGACCCTATGAACGAACGGCCTGAGCACGTTCTTATGTATAATGATGGGTATTTTCAGGAGCCACTGTCTTTTGTTTCAAAAAAATTACTTTGACAGTGGAATTGAGCATTGCGGAGATATGAGGATGTTGCAGAATAGGGTGACATTCTGATCTTTTTTCACAGAGTTGCTATGAATTGTCAACCTGATGGCACCTAACAACAACAACAACAATAACATAATCTGCTTTTGTCTTTTTTTTTTAATAATAGAAATAATTATCTATGCAGGAGTGGCATCCACTTCCATAAATAGCTTGCCTCCGGAAACCCTATGAACCTGGAGAAAGGATGAAAGTCACACAAATGTTGAGGGCTTTCATTCATAGGGTCGCTATGAGTTAACTACAACTTGATGGCACTAACAACAATAACAATTTTCCCTTGCTTACTGATGCTTTTACTATAAGTCTAACCATATTATTTTATAATTAGTTACCAAATACTACTTTTATTACTTCACATTTTGTAATTGAAAACAAAATAAAAACCAGGTGCTGTCAAATCAGGTATAACTAATGGTGGCCTTCTGTGTGTTAGAATGGAATTGGGCTTTAGTAGACTTCTAAGTGTTGCTTCTTCACAGGCTGACTTCCATTCCTTCTTCCCAAGGTGTCTCTTGGGGTACTTAAAATGCCAACTCTGAACTTCTCATGAAAATACTGCTTTGTTCCTATTTCTAATAATGGCTATTTTCAGAAGCCACTTTGTTTCAAAGAACCAGTCTTAAAGCATTCATGACAAATTAAAGAAAATATTTGTTGTCTTTTTGTTTAAGAAATGAAAATTAAATTTCAGATGTTTCAATGTTATTCATAAGTGATTAATTACTTAATTTTTGTACTAGACCTGAATTTAAAGAAATTACACGAATGAAGTCATCATTTCCCATCAATTGGGGTGTAGGTTGTTAAGGCAAGTGGTAATTTTGTAGTGATGTAGGTATTTTTCTAGAAGTTACATTTCTGAAGGGCCCTATTTCCAGAGAACTGTTACAGATTCAGAGTATCTGACTAGTTATATTCAGTATAGAAGTGCTTCAAAGATGACAACCAAAAAAACCTCACAAGTTTCTTAAAAATATCTCTATTTTGACAAGTTAGCAGGGACAAACCACAGATTAAAAAAAATTAGTATTAAAAATTAACGCATTTTTTAAGAAAATTGCTTTCTTCTTCATATTTAATACATTTTGTCAGAATAGATACATTCATGTGCAGATTAAATTAATATCTGAATGATAATATGAAAACATTTATCTTTAAAATACTGTGGACTAAATCTATAAACATGTCAGATTTATTTCCATGGACAATATACATTCATAATTTAGACATAACTCTACATTTAAGATTATTATACATCGTTGCTTAGCAACAGTCTGGTCATTTAATGCAAAAGCTATTTCTAAACTACAAAGCCTTTTATAAAAAAGGAACAAAATAATCTGACATTCTTTTCATATATAGCAAAAAAAGAAAAAATTCTCTGATCAACATGAAGGGTATGTAATATTAAATTCTAGAAAAGAACATTCTGATTAAATTATTTGTTATAATCTTAATTTTAAGCCTTTTCATTTAAGATGTTAATAGGAACCAGGTCAATTTTTCTTCAGTCTGTTCAGTTGCTGGTTAATGTGACATCCAGTTTAGATCTAAAAGGGTAAGTGCATATGAAAAACCTAAATGTTTATAAGGAAAACCAATATGCCCTTTTTCTTTTGTTTTTGTATGTTGCCTGAAGAGACAATTAAGTATAGACTTAATATTTTTGAAAAGATCTCTGGTAGCATGGTGGATAAGTGCTTGACTGTATGCTAAATGAAAGGTCAAGTGTTTGTACCTACAAATTGATCCATGAGAGAAAAATGTGATAGTAAGCTTTCACTAAGATACGTCATTTTTGAAACCCTGTAAGCAGTCCTTTGAACTGTTGAAATTTATACCACTACACATTAACTTAATAGTATTTGATTTGGTTTTAGTGTTTAATATTTAAAACATGTAATCATACTTTGTCTGTATAGTATATAAAGCATCTATTATAAAAACGTCTTGTATTTTCTTGATATTAGAGTTTTGTACTTGCTTGGGCCATTATATTAGTCTTCATGTTTAAAATAAAAAAACTTCTTACTTATGTTTAGGCTTCTCAGAATCGAATATTATCAAGAAAGATCTCCATAATATGTGTCAGTTTTAATATATTTAATAAGAATAATAATAATAGGCATTTTGAATACTCATTGAGGGCAGTTATCACAAAGATTATTTTAATTGTTGAAATAATCACTTCTTTCACTTTCTAACAAGGAGAAAGTAAAAGATTCCAAAATCTTAAATTATAGAAATTTTAAGACTTGTGAAATGCTAAAAATATGTGACCTACATGCTTTTTCCAATATGATAATTAATATCAGATAAACTGATTTTGTGTTTAAAAATTAACAGGTATAACAAATGACAGTTTTACAAATTTAGATCAGAATATATCAGCAATGACTGGTCATAACTGAGTGTGGTATACATCTGTTGTTTGGCTCACAGTGTTGATCTCCATTATCTGTTAACAGCATCCTGGTTTTCCTTTCGAGAATTGACTGTCCTCTTTAGTCTGTTTATTTAGTTACAGTGGATACTATCATCACCCAATTTTAGATGTGACTTAAACCAAGGTCAGTCTATGATTCTGGCCACTGCTCTAACTGTGATAATAAATTTAGAGAGGAACACATGATCAAAACAGAGAAATCAAGAGGTAACTAACTCTATGTATTGCATTGTGCCTGGAGAAACACACCTGTTCAATAGAATTGCTGAGTTGTTGAGATTTAAATATAAATTTATTATGTGGACTATTTTTGTGTGGACAACATGTCTCTTAGAATGAAGCCAATACAGAAGAAACACCGCCAAGCCAAACATCACAGAAGAATTGTTTCAGATAACATCCAATTCATAAATAGATGCTTAAATCATTTGGTGAAAGTTTAAAGAAAAGAAAAATCTGGCACAGTCTCACAGTGTCTCTTCTATGTTATTTCTCAATTACAAAGAGAAAATTAGCAACATTTTTTTAAAAAAATTATTTTATTTCATTATTTTTTGTGTGTACGGTCAAATCAAATCTGAGTAATACAGGAGGAGATTGTTCCTCCTTCTCCAGCAGAGCATCTGGTGTATTCGAACACCGTGTACCTCTGAGGTTGGAGTGCAGCGTCTTGCCACTAGGCCACCAGAGCTCGCAGAAAAATAGCAACTTTTAAATTAGAAACATTAACCAAGGGATGAAAGTTCACATTAACAGGAAAAAAGATACATTGGTATTGAGCTTTCTTAATCTTATACGAGGAATAAAGTAACATAAATCTTTACTTCTATGGCATTTGTACCAAAAGTATACACTGTGGTGTGTCAACAAGTCAGTCGCCCCTCATAACAGCCCTATGAACAATAGATGGGAACCTTACCCTGTCCTGGGTCATCCTGATGATCTTTGTAATACATGAGCCCATTGTTTCAGTCATGCTGTCAATCTATCTTAATGAAGGTCTTCTTTTCTTTCTCTGGCCTTCACCTTTCTCAGCATGTTTTTCTTGATAACATGCCCAAAGTTTGTAAGATGAAGTTTCACCATCTTGCCTCTAAGGAGCACCCAGATTGCACTTTCTCTAAGACAAATATGTTTGTTCTTTGGGGATATTCAATACTATTTAACAACACCACAGTTCAAATGTATTTGTTCTTCTTTGGTCTTCCTTAGAAATTGTACAATTTTCAGATTCATATTGTTGTTCTTATTAATATGGTGTTGAGTCCCTTGTGACTCATAGTAACCCTATGTAGAACAGCCATGAAGCCTGTTCTATCTTGAGTCAACTTCATTGTCTCTGACACACCTAACCCCACTACCCCAGTTACTGAGTCAATCCATCTCATCCAGGGTCTTCCTCTCTTTTGCTATTCTTCCACCCTTCCAAGCATGATGTCCCTTTCCAAGGACTGGTTTCTCCTTGCAACATGCCCAAAGCATGTCAGATGGAGCTTCAAAATCATTGCCTCCAAGAGCTAGCCTGGCTTCACCCTCTCCAGGATGAAGCTGTTGTTCTCTTAGCAGTTCATAGTATATACAATACTTTTTTTTTTTATCACCACAACTCAATGACATTGATTCTGTCATCCTCAGCCATTGTCCAGCTCTCTGATGCATAGTAAGCAATTGTGAAGACCATGGATCAGGCTCACTTTAGTCTCCAGATTGACATCACTGTTCTTTAGTACTCTAGGGAGATTTCTGACTGAGATTTTCCCAGTGCAATCTGTCTTTTGATTTCTTGACTATAATAGGTATTGATTGTGACTACAACCAAAATGAAATATTCTTTTCTCTCTCTCTGTGTGTGTGTGTGTGTGTGTGTGTGTGTGTACCGTCAAATTGGATCGGACTGGTACAGGAGGAGATTGTCCCTTCTTCTTCAGCAGAGCATCTGGTGGATTTGAACCACGTGCCTCTGGGATTGCAGTGCAGCTTCTTGCCACTAGGCCACCAGAGCTCATCGCAAAATTAAATCTTTGACAACTTCTTTGTTTTGTACAACTTTGCTTGCTGAATCTGAGGAGAACTTAGAGTGCTTGCTCCAGGAAGTCGAAGACTGTAGTCTTCAATATGGGTTGAAGGGTCACCACTGGGCCAAGTAGCAGCTCCATGATAGATGGAGAAGAGTTTGAGGTTGTTAACAATTTCAGCTTGATTGGTTCCAAAATAAACACTGTTTGGGGAAAAAAATTTCTTGCTATTCATCAGAGCTCTTTAATATCTTGAATTCTTCACTCTGCTTTGACTTCTCAGCACTCTACGGCAATATTCAGAGTTTGACATCCATTTTGGTCTTTTCTTCCTCTATCTTTGTAATAACCTTTCGCACTCTTCCTGGATAATACTCTTGATATCCTCCCACAACTCATCTGGTTTTCACTCATTGGTGTTCAAGGCCTCAAACCTGTTCCTGAGATGGTTCTGAATTTCAGATGGGATAGACTTGAGGTCATATTTTGGTTCTTGTGGATTTGATTGAACATTTCTTAGCTTCAGCTTGAACTTGCATATGAATAGTTGGTGGTCTTTTTCATAATCAGCACCTGGACTAGTTTTCACAGCTAATATTGAGCTTCCCTAGGGGTTCTTTTCACAAATGTAATCAATCTGATTCTGATGCATACCATTAGGTGAATTCCATGTGTATAACATGTGTTTATATTTCCAATAAAATGTATTTGCAATGAATAAGTCATTGGTTGTGAAAAATCCAACCATTCTATCTCTAGCTTCATTTCTGTTACCAAGTCCAGGTTTTCCAACTACTGATCCTTCTTTGTTCCCAACTTTTTCATTCCAGTCACTCATTACTATGAAAGCATCTTGATTGCATGTTCAACCAATCTCTGACTGTAAAAGTGTAGAAGTCTTCTATTTACTCTTCTTTGGCTCTGGTTGTTGGTGCATATATCTGAATGATATTGGTATTCACTGTACTTCCTTTTATGTGTATAGATATTATCCTGTCACTCACAAAAATAATAAAACTAAAAAAAAAATCGGTAGTCTTTTTTCTTCACTTGCAAACAAAATAAATTTAGCTTTTCTCTGCCAGTGGAGTTAGTGGGACCTGTCTGAAAAATATTTCATGAACAATGAGGTGATCAACAAAATAAAATTTTCCAGGTAGCTTCTATAGTCAATGATAGCCATTTCCCTCCTATTTTAATAACTTGGGTTGGAGATGTTTCTATAACGTTCTTTCCACTTTCCTATCTTTGCTGTAGAAGATATTGATGAAGATTTATCAGTTTTTCATGACTTTGAGTCATCGCTCTGAGAATAAATGGTCTTATTTCATAGCATATGATTAATTGCATGTAGAAATTTGTGTTTCTCTATTAATTGTCCTCTGACTGCTAAGGCTATCTTTTCCTTTAGCCTATTTTAAAAAAATATGAACCTTTGTAAACTTTATATGGTTTCACTTAAATATTTTTTTTCTGCAGTTACTATATATGTAGCAGCTTCTCTCTAAAATTGACTGCTATGTATATACTGGAAGGAAAACAATTTTACTGAAATAAAATTTAAACCTGAATCAGATTCTAAATGGTTAGTTTTCATATGATCAGGGTTCATGCACATATGGGTCAAGGAGTTTATGTTTGTTTCATTCTGTCCATATTCACAACTATATGAGGGAATTTATTGATTACATGACCTTGGAATTAAAAAAAGGGTTTTTTATTAGTAAAAGGCACAGCAGTTAAGTGCTGAGCTGTTGACCAAAATGTGAGTGTTTGAGCCCTAAAAGTTACTCTATAGGAGAAAAGACTTAAGGGGATGCTGCTTTTAAGATTATAGACTTGCAAACACTGTGTATGGGGCAGCTCTACTCTGTACCATGGAGTCATTCTGCCTTAGAAACAACACATTGGTAACAGGTACTCTAGCAGTAACTTACACACCTTTGTTGTGCTAGTCTCTTCTAGTATGTTTTCCCCCTCTCTATAAAGTCACCAGTAAAAAATGTTCACCAATAAGTGTTCACAATGATAGCTTCCCCAAACTGTCTATGTAAAATGGGCAGGACATGATGACAAGAAGAACCAAGGTAATTCCCTTGGGTAGATTAGAGTGTCTCCATATGCTAGGGTCTGTGATTATTCCTTCCTGCTCACATAATTATTCATGATTATCTCTCTCATGACAGGTCTTTTGTCCTTGCTGATGTAAATGTAGAACTTTTCCCCCCTTGAATGTATTCGCTCCCTGTTGCCACCTTAAATGTCTCTCTTCATTTATTTTTAGCCCCTTCAAAAAATATGTTTGTCCCACACACATGTGTTGGGTTTGTAACTGATCTGAGCTGATTGCACTTTTCTTCACTGCCCCTATGCAGCTACTATTATCTATTCCCCCTCCACTCCCTTCCTCCTCCTTCAAGTCAGCAGCAGCTATCCTGTGCTGTCATTTCCTTGGCTTGGAATCAATTTTCTTTTCCTGCCAAGTGCCATAGATCCTACAAAGTGCTTCTGTTGCAGTAGTAATTGTGTTACTTAATATAAATGAACAGCAGCTTCAGAGCCTTTACTATAAATAGCTTGGAGTTTCGCAAAGGTCTCCCACTGACTGTGCACCAGACTGATTTAATCTGTTCTAATAGTCTTAATACACAAATTGACATTTTAGCAGCCCCTTCTTAATTTTCCCACCATAGTTATGATTAATTACACTTACTCTATGTGTAGAATTGGGTTCTTAGTTTTTGTGTGTGCTTTAGAAAGTATGTATGTAAATGCATCTAAAGATAAATAAAGGTCAGATATATCCAGAATTCTATAGCTTCTTATATTTGTGAACAATTTGTTCCTCCACATATGAACAATATGTAAAACCATGAAAAGACTTTTGTGCATTTTTCTAGTGTAGATTATTAGTTGGTAAGCAAATTTATTGATCAGTGGCCATGGTCAAGGTACAATGTTCAGTAAAATAGAAATGATATAATATAATAGAGAAAACCCCAGGTAGGGAGCCAAAAGAAGTGTCTTCTGTTCCAACTCTGCCAATAATATCTGTTTGCTAATGTAGAAGTTCCACTTCATCTTCTGAAATATTAAGTTTAACTATATGACCTAAATCTCCTTAACATATATATTTTATAATAGAAAAAAGATACCTTTTTAAAACTATCATTTTTTTAAAGATAATGACTTTGAATTATTATTTCTGACAGCAAGAAAGAGTTATTCTAAGTCTTGGAATATAGAAACACTCTCCTTTACCTAAGGAAGTTAGCCAGATTTCTTGTCATCTAGAATTTCATGTTCCTTTAGAAATTCAGTCTAATTGAGATGATGAATAAGTAAACTTTAATTCTCTTCAACTCTTGTCAGAGTTTGGAGCACAGAGACTATGCCTTACGATTTCTGTGGTTCTAGTTTCAGGCATAGTCTAAAATAGAGTTCCCCATTTATTTCTCCACTGAGATACAAGTAACATATGATCTTTATCTTCATGATAAATCCTCATAGGTTTCATAAAAATATGAGCTATTTCCATGGCCAAATAATTTTCATCACTTCCTCTCCATATTAATGCATAAAAATACTAATAAATCTTTGTGTGTTTATCTTATTTCAAATATTGTTGTTGTTATGTGCCACTGAGTCGCCTGCGACCCATAGCAACCCTATGTGCAAGAGCCCTAAACACTGTTCTATTCTGTGTCAACCTCGCTATCTCAAACACACTCATTCCCACCACTCCACTCACAGAATCGATCCATCTCATCAAGGGTCTTCCTCTCCTGTGCCATCCCTCCACTCTCCCAATTATAATGCCCCTCTCCAAGAACCAGTCCCTCCTTGCAACATGCCCCAAGTATGTCAGATGAAGCTTCAGAATCCTTGACGCCAAGGAGCATTCTGGCTTCACCCTCTCCAGGACAAACCTGTTTGTTCTCCTAGCAGTCCATGGTATATTCAGCACTCTTCTCCAGCACCACAGCTCAAAGGCATCAGTTCTCTTTCTATCATCCCTATCCATTGTCCAGCTCTCTGATGTGTAGCACGTAATTGCAAAGACTATAGCCTGGATCAGGAGCACCTTAGTCTTCAGCCTGATGTTGTTGTTCTTCTGCACTCTTGAGAGGTCTCTCACAGCTGACTTTCTCAGTGCAATTCGTCTCCTGATTTCCTGGCTGCTGTTACCAAGAGTGTTGACTGTGGAACTAAATAACCTAAAACTGTTAACTATCTCAATCTCTTCACCATCCACACTGATGCTGCCAATTGGCCCAGTGGTGAGAATGTCTGTTGTCTTGATGTTGAGCTTCAATCCATATTGAAGACTGCAGTCCTTGACATTCTGCAGCAAGGGCTTCAGGTCGTCTTAAGTTTCAGCAATCAGGGGTGTGTCATCTGCATAACACAGGTTGTTGATGATTCTTCCATCAATCCTGATGCCACATTTCTCTTCGTACAGACTCACAATAAAGCATATGTATTTAAAATGTGCTATTTAATTTGACTATTATTTTATTGTGTGTTTAAAGATGAAGGTGCACCTGACCCAAACTCTGGTCTTTTCAACGGCTTCCTATGCATCTGAAAATTAGACGATGAGTAAAGAAAACCTGCAAAGCATTGATGCCTTTAAATTGTGGTATTGGCAAAGCATACTGAATATACTATGTACTCTCAAAGGAATAGCAAATTTGTCTTGAAGAAAATGCAACTGAAGTGCTTAGAGGGAAGGAAGGTGAAATTTT
This sequence comes from Elephantulus edwardii, assembly GCF_000299155.1. Lineage (NCBI taxonomy): Eukaryota > Metazoa > Chordata > Mammalia > Macroscelidea > Macroscelididae > Elephantulus > Elephantulus edwardii. The sequence continues at coordinate 10,857,278 of NW_006399771.1, forward strand.
GTCTCAGTGTGGTTATATTTATGAAGGAACCAACTCTGAGAGAGAGACCTCAAGCTGAGAAAGTTTGAAGATCAGAGGAAAATCCTCAACGAGATGGCTTGACACAGAGACTATCCCAGTGGGTTTAAGACAACAGAGATAGTGAGGATGGCCCAAGGTCAGATGTATTGTTAGTGGGGTTGCTATGAGTTACCATCAACTTGATGGCACCTAACAGCAACAACAATTTACTACACATTACCTCGAAACTTGAAGTCTTTTATTTGCATAGAAAAAGAAATATGTGATATACTCTTGCTTAAATGTAAGCATTCTACAGAGTATAATATGATATAAGACTTTTGTATTTTTAAACAAAGTATTTTCTAAATATACATCAAGTCTCACTGTCTAGGTAATGTCAAACTGAATTTGGTATGATAGAGAAAGGAAAAGAAATTTGGAAGTATAAATCACTGAAAATGGGCAAATTCAAGCACAATAGGTCCAAAATGTGACATGATGTAGAGGAAATATAGCAACAAATACAAAGTGCAACACTATACATTATCTCTTTCTTTAATATTAGAATTCTAAGTTCTAATGGCATGTAGTCATCAGACAGTGGTGACACTCCTACTTCTCATTACCGTTGGTATAGTGATGTAACTAAACCTTGGCCATTAGGGTATAAGTAAAGAGAGTGCTAGATGCTGAGTTACTAGTCAAAAGGTCTGTATAAATCCATCAGCTACTCTGTAGCAGAATGGTAGGTAGGCTTCTCTGATAAAGAAATATAGTGTCTGAAATCTGACAGAGGGTGTTCATGAATCAAAATCTAATTGAGGATAAGGTTGTTATGATGCGCTGTTGAGTCAGAATCAACTCATAGTTAACCCTACAGTGGGTTTTCAGAAGTTGTAAACTACATGAGGGGAAATTGCTCGTCTTTCTCCCATGAAGTACCTGATGGATTTAAACCCTGTGTATTTGGGTTGACAGCACAATCCCTTACCACTAGGCCTTTAGAGTTCCCGACTTGAGTGCAATAAGCTTGGTGTATTTCCCCCCTTTGGTGAAGTCTTTCAATGAGATTGATTGGCACAGTGACTTCACTAATGGGCTCTAGCATGTCAGAGATGATGAAGGCACAATTTTAATAGGGTTCAAATCTGTGTTTATAAGGTCACCTTGACTCATATGAGATTCAATTGTATATAACAACAACATTTTAAGTTATATCTATAACAGGAAAACATGTGTAGTTCCTATCCCTTGTTGTTTTTTCTCCTTCCAGTACTTGACCAGTACTGAAACAACAACCTCAGACATTTCACATCTTCTCCCTGCTAGAGTAGGGGGCAGGGAGGTTCAAGAGAGAGAGAAGAAAGCACAGGTTGAGGATAGCAGATTTACTCTTCAAATATCAGAGCCCTTACTTCTGAAGAGGTTTCTGAGAGAGACACCAGTTTATGAGAGAGATAATTAATGTCCATTTCTTTATGTCTCTATTTTTATATTTATGTCTTATAAGAATTAAGAATACCAAGGAAAAATTCACACAAGAAATTTTCTAAGAGGTATTGAAATGTATGGGTAAATTTTTAATATATCCAAATTTAAGTGTTTTATTTAAAAAACACAAAAAATTTCCTTAGAACAGCAGAATACATTTCTACATTACATTAATGTTAAAAAAATTTTTCTGTATGCAACCTAAGAAAAATCTCAAAACTCAACTCATCAGTTTCAGAGGCTATAAACTATACAGAAAGAGGTTGCTCATCTTTGTAATTTGGAGCAGCTGGTGGATTTGAACCACCAGAGAAGCGATGCATTTGGGTGAGCATCACAACTCCCTATGGACTAAGTTAATCAAGTGTCCTCATCTAAGCAGAATTTGGTTTATTTAGATCTGTTTTAGGATCATTCTCAACACAACCCATTGAAAGAAAACATAAGTGGAAAGCTATTAGGAAGATATTATTTTTAATTTTTTTATTATTATTAATTTTAATTAAAAATTCACAGAGACTTTGGATTTCCATTCATTCATTGTTGCACTTTCCTCCCTGTTCACTCCTCTCCCCCAGTTCACTCCTCTCTTTGAAAAGTAAAATTCTTTCATTGTTATACAATCCCTCCTCCCAAGTCTGCTCCACTATGCAGCCTTCGTTCTGGATTCCCGTCATGACAATAATACCCAACCACATATCCCTTCTAAACAGTTCCCTCCCTCATCTGTTTCAGTGCAGTATACATTATTTATCCCATCTTTCTCAGTCTGCCCCCAACCCCGATGTCAGACCCATTTTACAACAGTGGCACTATGCAGTATTTGTACTTTTGTTACTGAGATATTTCACTCAGCATAATGTCCTCTGGGTCACCCATTTTGAATAATATTGCATGAGTTCCTTGTTTTTCAATGCAGCATAATATTCCATTGTGTGAACATACCATAGTTTCTCTATCCATTCGTTTGTTGATGGACACTTAGGTTGTTTCCAACTCTTTGCTGTTGCAAACAAAGCCACAATAAACATGGGTGTGCGTATATCTGCTTGATTGGTGATTATGGTCTCTTTGGGGTATATTCCCAGTAGTGGAATTTCTGGGTCAAATGGTATCTCTATTTGCAACTTTTTGAGAAAGCACCATACTTCATTCCATAGTGGTTGCACTATTTTACACTCCCACCAATAGTGAATAAGATTCCAGTTTCTCCACAACCTTACCAGCATTTGTTGTTTGCTGTTCTGTCAAATTTTGCTATTCTTACTGGGGTGACATGATATTTCACAGTTGTTTTGATTTGCATCTCTTTTAAGAGCTAGGGATTTTGAACATTTCTTCATGTGTTTGTTGACCATCTGAATGTCTTCTTTGGTCTGTTCATATCCTGTGCCCATTTTGCAATTAGATTTTTTACCTCTATCTTGTTGTGGTGCTCAAGTATTTTATAAATTGTTAGGAAGATATTTAAGTCCTGATTTACTTATCTAGACAAACAATAAAATTGCTAGTGATTTTTTAATCAGTTATACTCAGTTAAAGATATTTCCTCAAGTATGTCTTTCCTGACAACTCTCAGCAGACAATTTTCTTCTCTTTCTTCCCACTTCCCTTAAAATGGCTTTCTTTTTTTTTTTTAGTAAGATATTTCTTTAATATATCTCATCACCTTTTCTCTCTCTCAGCTGCTTCTTCAGTTTTTCAGTTCTTGTTCTTAGCTACTCTCAAGTACAACTCATTAGATAATCAAGGTTGACAAGTATCAAGGAAAACATTACCCTTTCACATGTTAGTTGTTGTTAGGTGTTGTCGAGCTGAGTACAACTCATTGTGAATGTATGAACAACAGATCTGAATCCTGTTTTATCCTGTGCCATCCTCACAATCTCTGACATACTCAAATCCATTGCTGCACTGACAGTGTCCACGCATCTGGTTGAGGATATTCCTCTCCTTTGCTGTCCTCTACATTTCCTAGCATGATGTGCCTCTCCAAGGAATAACCTCTCCTAGCAACGTGCCAAAGTTTCTGGGGTGAAGCTTTATTACCTTTGCCTTCAAGAAGCATTCTGACTGCACACATCTTCTCCAAGACCTATCTGTTTGTTCTTCTGGAAGTCCATATTTAATACTCGTCTCTAACACCACAGTTCAAAGGCATCAATTTTTCTGTCATTCTTATTCATCTTCCAACTCTTAGATGCATAGCAAGGAACTGAAAAGACCATGGCTTTATTCTATGGTGTAAGGATACTGCCAAATACAGCCAGAAATGTCAATACTGAGAGGATAAAATTGATGAGTGTGATCTTCTAAAGATTAAATCCCTGGGCACACCAAGAACTTTTCCCAACAGAGTGAAAGAAAATATACTGACTGGGAAAAAACATTTGACAATACCATTTCAAATAAGGGTCTCATATAAAAAATTTACAGAAACCTACAGGGCCTCTGCAAGAAAGACTGATAACTCAATTACAAAATGGGCAAGATAGACTTTTCACAGAGGAAGATATTCAGATGGCTGATAGACACATGAAGAAATGCTTCAAATCACTGGCAATAAGATAGGTGCAAATCAAAACCACAATGAGATATCATCTCACTCCAGTAACAGTGGAAAAGTTTAACAGGACAGCAAGTAATAAATATTGGAAAGGATGTGACATGATAGGAACTCTTATAGATACACCGTTGGTGGGATTGTAAAATGGTCCAGCCCCTCTGGCATGCAGTTTGGCGTTTCCTCAAAAAGCTAAACATAGAAATTCTGCATGACCCCACTATTCCACTGCTTGGAATATACCCTCAGAAAATGAGAATTGGGGCACAAATGGAGACTTGTACACCAATATTCATAGCAACCTTATTCACCATCGCAAGAATACACAAACAGCCCAAATATCCAACCACAATGGAATGGATTGAGAAATTATGGTACATTCACACAACCTTATATTATGCAGTACGCAGGAGCAAGGATGTTGTAAATCACTACCTAACATGGGAGGGACTGGAGAGTATTATGTTGAGTGCATTAACTCAGTCTCATAAGAACAATTATTGTATAAACCATTATTGTAGAATGAGTATGAGGATCCAAGAGAGGGGAGGATAGGAGTATAGGGACAAAGATGGGCAGGAGTGGGAGGTGTTTATCTTAGGGTCACACAGCTAGATGGGTGGAGGCAAGGGTGGGTGAAGCAAATGTGAAAGATCCAATGTGACAAACAATGTATAAAAACTTTATAACTAAAGCAGTATAAAAAAAATAAAAAGGGAAAGAAAAAAACCAAAGTGAACTAGGAAATTCCTAAAAGACATTTTAAGAGGTTACTGTTAAACAAAACAAAACAAAACAAAAACCACAAAACACAAAAACCTAAAAAATAAAATTCCCAAACAAACACCCCTCTCCCCGAAAAATCTACCATCCTGAATCAGGTGCACTTAGTCCTCAAACTGACCTGATTATAGACTTCCCCAAATACATCTTCTGACTTCCTAACTGCTACTACCAAGAGTGTTGATTGTGGATGGAAGTAAGATGAAGTTGTTCACAGCCTCAATCCTTTCTCTGTCCTTCAGAATGATGCCTATTTGTCCATTGGCAAAAATGTTTGTTTGTTTGTTTGTTTTTAATATGGACTATGTGACATTAAAACAATATTTCAGACTGAGTCAAAGCAGAAGCCCAATATTCTCTTGGGGTCTCATAGTCTCTCTGTATGTAGTTGCATAGAGAATGGAATTTGTTGTGCAATAAAAACAAATATTCATAAAATACATGGTTTGCAATAGTTGGAGTGATGTATACAGCATGCCTTGACTTCCTGAAAGGATTATGACTTGGAAAATAACAAAGTTCATCTTCCTGGCTTATGTGAAGTCTAAGTCTGCTTCTTAGGTAGATTTCACCAGTTTAAAATCAGAAAAAGTCACAATAAGATGAATTGACACAGTAACTGCAACATTATACTGTGTTTGAATATAACAGAAATCTTGAAGATGTGGAGGATAGAGCAAAACTGAAAATATCTATCACAGCTAGGGTCACACACATCTTAGTCTTTAACACTTTGGAGATCTTTGATGGCAAATTTCCCCAGTGCAGCATGTTTTTCAACTTCTTGACAGCTGCTAGCATGTATTTTGATTATGGATCTAAATACAATAAAATCACTGCCAACTTCCATCTTTTCTCCATATATTATGATATTACTCATAAAAATAGTGGTAAAAATATTTGTGTTCTTGTTGAAGTGTAATCCATATTGAAGACCACTGCTTTTCATTTTATAAAAGCATTGTAATTCTGGCTATAATTAGAATTACATCCCCATTTCACCTATTGACATGGCTAGGTTTCTAGATCAGATCTTTATGCAAAAATTGACATTGTATAAAAATGGATGATGACCACATCAAATAATAAAAGGAAAGATGACCATATCATGATATGACCACCACATTATACCATTACTTGAGTGCCAAACCTCTGAAGTTCATGCTACAGTTAAGTTGACATATAACCATGACCCTTCCAGCTAGTGGTGCTCTAACCTTATATACTCTACATTTGTTATTACCAGATTGTTGTTAATTCACAAAGTAGTCATTTTTAATTGTTGCAATAAATTTGAACTATCAGATTACAAGATAGTTGGCAAGTGAGGGGATAGATATGTCATAATTATTTGTCTCTTTCCACAAATATTTTTATGATTCTCACTAATTTTTAATTAGTCTATTCACTTACACCATGTATATTCACATACACAGCAAAGATAGACAATTTTATGATCAAAAAGTTTTCATAATGGTGCCACCATAATGCTTTTCTTCACCCATTCCAGTGCAGGCTTCATTATCTATCCATTCTTTCCCTACTCTCCAAAGACTTTCCTATTTTTTTTTTAGTTTTTTATATACTTGATTTTATTGAAATGTTGGGTTTTCATTTATTCACTGTTGCACATTTTCATGTCCATCTACCTCATCAAGCATGATATCTTTCTCTAGGAACAGAATTATCTTGAAAACATGCCCCAAACATGCAAAACAAAGCCTAACTATCCTCACCTCCAAGGAGCTATCTGATTAATCGTCCCAGACAATTTTCTTTGCTCTTTTCGTCATCAAAGCCAAAATTCTTCAGTAACATCTTAATTCAAATGTATCAATTCTTCACTTTTCCTTATTCATTGCCCAATTTAATATGAATATGAGTGTTTAACCAGGCGGCTCCTTGGATGCAAGGATTCTGAGGCTTCGTCTAACATACTTTATACATGTTGTAAGGAGTGACAGGTCCTTGAAGAGGGACATCATGCTTGGTAGGGTGGAGGGATAGTGAAGGAGGGGAAGGCCCTCTATGAGGTGGATTGATACAGTAACTGGGGTAATTGGGATAGGCATGTCGGAGACTGTGCGATTGGCATAGGACAGAACAGAGTTTAGGGCTGTTGTACATAGGGTCGCTATGAGTCACAGGCAACTAGACAACACATAACAACATGAGGCAAAGTAATATTCAAAACACTTGAGTCACATGTACTATGCAAGGAAATATTATTGTTGTTGTTACATGCCATTTAGTTGACTTCAATTCATATGACCCTATGTACAATAGCTCTGAAAAATGCTGTATCTTGAGCCAGTCTCACTGTCTCTGACACATCTACCTCCATTATCTCAGTTGCTGTGTTAATCCATCTAATCTGTGGTCTTCCTCTCCTGAGTTGTCTTACAATCCTTCCAAGCATGATGTCCTTCTCCACGGACTGGTCCCTCCTGGCCATATGCCCAAATATATTAACTGAGTTTCAAAACCCTTTCCTCCAAGTAGCAACCTAGTTTCACTCTCTCTAGAATATTAAGCCCATTTGTTCTCTTAGGAGCCCATGGTATATTGGCTACTCTTCTCTAGCACCACAATTCAAAGTAATTGATTCTTCTTCTGTCATCTTTGGTCATTGTAGAGCTCTCTGATGGATAGCAAGTAATTGTGAAGATCATGACCTGAATCAAATGTACTTAGTCTCTAGACTGACATTGTTGCTCTTCAGTATTTTTGACAGGTCCTTGACAGCAGCCTTCTTCAGAGCAATTTGTCTTTTAATTTTTTGACTGTTGATTGTGTTGCTTTTTTTGTGTGTTGTTTGTGGAGACAAGTAATCAGAAATTGTTAACAACCTCAATCTCCTTTTCATGTATCATGGTGCTGCCATTTGGCCAAGTGGTGATAATCTTTGTCTTATTGATGTTGAACCTCCAATCCATTTTGAAGATTGCATTCCTCTACCTTCTATAACAAGAACTTCATGCCTAACTCAGTTTTGATATGCAAGGTTGTGTTATCTGCATTATTTAAGTTGTTGATGAATCTTCCTCCAATTTTGCTGCCCCATTCCTTCTCCTTAAGTCCAGCTTCCTGAATGATCTGTTCTGCATACAGATTGAAAAGGTATGGGGCCATGATGCATCCCTGATGCACTCTTTTCCTCCTTTTCTGACTTTGAACTATGTAGTATTTCTTTGCTCTGTTCTGACTACTGCTTCCTGGTTTAAGTATAGGTTTCATATGAACACAATCAAGTGCTCTGGGATTCCCATTCTTCTCAAGGTTAGGAAAAAACAACAAAACAACCAAAACCCAACACCCCCCAAAAAAACTCAAACCCAAACCAAAAAACACCATCAAAAACCAAAACAAAACAAAAAAACCAAACCAAAAGCCCCAACCCTCAAGTGGCCTAGTAGATCGGGAGTTGTACTGCTAATACAAAGTTAGGTGGCTAATATCACCCAGCTGCTCTGCAAGGGAAAGATTAACAACCTTCTATCATGTAACTCACAGCTTCTGAAGACTCACTGGAGGGTCAGCTATGAGTCAATTCTTACTAGATGACAATGAGTTGCTTTTTGTAAATTAAAAGATAGGAAGCTCTGATACACATATGAATGACTCTAGAAAATGTTTTGCTGAGTGAAAGAAGGCAGTTAAAAAGTTAATTTATTGCATTAACCCAGTTAAATATGATGCCCAGAATAAGACAGGAAGTAGGAGCTGGCAAGGTTCAGATCTGTCGTCCATTCGGTTTCTGTGAGTAGTAATGGACTAGATGGCACCTACCAACAATAACAGGACAGAGGTGCCTACTGGGAGGTAGAAGTGAAGACTAAGTATTATTGAGGACATGGTTTCATTTAGGGAAGGAAAAAGCTTCTAAAACTGGATTATACTGAATGAAGGTTGCATAACCCTTTGCAGTGTAGTCAGAAGGACAACACAGAAAACCTGAGTGGCACTACATTCCATTTATGAGGCTAGACAGACAAAAATTAAAAGTGCGTATGATGACTAGTGATGTTAATAGCACAGATTATTAGATTTATAAAAATGTAGTAAACACTCGAATGTCTGTATAAGAAAGTTTGAGTATATGAAATCTTTACTATCAAGATGAAAATGTTTAGTAAAAGAAAAATTCCTCCAATGAGAAATTTCTTCCAATCATGTTTCTAACAATTATTTTTAATTTACAGTGACATGGACTGCTTAACAGCCTAACGTATCTAAAGTTAACATTTTCTCCACCTCCCTCAGGCATTAAAAAACTACTGAGTTTCTGCTATGGCCTCTGGTGATGATTTTTAACTCTAGCTAGACATTAAGAATAACTAAAATATTTTTGAAAAATGCTTCTGTACAAATTTCTTCTTCAGAGACTCAGATTTAATTCCTCATGAGTGAGATTTCCATATTAAAAAAAATTTAACAGGTAATTATAATGTGTGGACAGGATTGAAAACGACTAGTTAATAACAACAACAAGTATGTTCTCGTAACATAATTTCACCAGGAAATGTCTAGTGTCTGGGGTTTGACAAGCTTTCTAAATTTGTTATAGGTGGATGGTCTAGTACTATTATAATCTTATATATGCCATTGATATTTTAACTTTTTTTCATCTTAAGGAGTTATATTAGAGTTTGAGATTAAAGTAAATTCAACATTATTGGCACTATGGGATCTACAACTTTCATAACAGATAAAAGCTAATAATATGCATGTTAGATATTTTCTTGCAGAAATAAGCAACTGAGTCTGACTTTAAATTTTTTAAAGTCTTAAACTTGAATAAGATTTTTTTACTTTAAACTGAAAATTCTTTGAATTTTCTTTTTACATCTTCCTGTGAAATTAAAAATGTAATGGGATTTATCTTCAAACATGGAACATCTTTGAGCTTTCATTTGTATCACTGGGATATCTTAAAGTCATTTACTCTCATTGCAGAAACTTTTATAAGCTGTAATAACATGAATAGGAGTAATTTGGGTTGTGAAATAGAAAATTGGGGTAATTTTTAATTGAGTGACCTTAGGAGTTAAATTTGTTGATGTAAAGCCTTTTAAATGAATTCTAGAACTTCTTGTGAGATGAGAATGCATTATTTATCCATGGCTCGAGAAGAGTTCAGAAAGAAGTTATTGGCATTTATAATTGAGGCCTCTTGTAGATGAAATCATAATAGTCCTGATAGAAATTATTACATAGTCACCTGGAAGGAAAAATCCCAACCCAGATTGTTCATAAATTAAATTATTAAACCAAATAACTGAGAAAGCAAAGAACTCAGCAAAGAACTTTGGAGAACAGCAGTGATCAATCCTTTATCTCCAAGTCTTCCTCAGAAACTTCTCTAGGTTTACATCACACTAAAATGTCCTGTGAATCTTTAAATCATCCCAATGCCCAAGCAATATCCAGATGAATAAAATAAGAATATCCAGGACGAGACCTAGCATTTCCTTTTTAAATTTTCCCAGGTAATTTCAATTTCAAGTAAAGACTGAGATCCAGTGTACTAGAATATCAATCTTAGCCTCACTCATTTACGAGAAGGAATAGTGCTATTTATTGTGTATTGAATTTGGAAGGAAACACTTTATGTGACTAGAACATTTGCTTCTTTCTTCTCTCAGTTTGAAATTTGTTTGACTGCAGAGAAATGCATTATCTATGCCTTTATGCTGTGATTTTTTACAGGTACAGGCTCTCACAGGTGAAGCTTTCAGTGTTCCTGTTGGATTTGTTATTAGTTGGTAAATCTGACAAATTCAGGCTGATTTATTAGCAGCTTACCCTTCTGAAGCTTAGCTCTCATGACTAATTAAAGCTGAACATTTAATCTTTGTCACACTTGCAAATTTGTTTCTCAATTAGTTCCAAGCTAAGGACTTAATTTATTACTTCTGTAAAATTCTAACAAATAAGATATCTGCGAAGCAACATTTGGTGCCAAGTAACAGAAACCTACTCAAAGCAACTTAGAAATCAGAAAGAGGTGCCACACCCTGCACCATCATTATGACAGAGCTCACTGTGACAGCCATTGCATCAATCCATTGCATTTTGTTGGGGCTCTTCTACTCTTCCTCTAACCTGCACCTTTCCAAGTAAAAAACTGTCTTTTTCTGTAGACTAACCTTTCCTTCCAGCGTGCCTGAAGTATATAATAGGAGATTTTACCATTTTGTCTCTAAGGAGCACTCTGTTTGTACTTCTTCCAAAACAGACTTGTTGCTCTTTTCATGTGATAGTCATTACTCTTCTCCAACACCAAAACCCAAAGATATCAATTGCCTTGTCATCCCCTATTCATGGTCAAACTTGCAGATTCATAGGTAGTAATTGGTCAAACATTGCACAAAACTGAACCATGCATGCCTCATCCATTGATGGGAAATGTATCATACTGTTCTCATATTCTAAATTTACTACAGGCCTAATTTCTAGTAAAACTGACAAGTCATATATTCTTCGCAGAGGTTTAATGAAGTAAAAGACAATACTTGTTTCAGTGTTTGACATCCAGTTATGTGTCATTGAGTCAATTACTACCCATAGCAACTCTGCAGCACAATGCAGAACTGCTCCAGTAATAATTCAAAGATGCTGTCTCTAACTTGACTGTATACATAGCTATTGTCAGAAAATCCTCATGTGAATTTAAGTCACCTGAATGACCAACTCCTATTACTTCCCTGAAACAGTTCTTAGAAACACAGCCCCAAGTCTCTACTACTGTGGCTACTACTTTAATGTTAATACTCGTCATTCTCACCCAGATAATTAAAAATAGACTTTTACCTAGTCTTTTGGAATAATCAGAAACTGAATATAACTCTATTGACAACTTTAAACTCTGCAAAGACAGGTGCCCTGTGTTTTCATTTCTTGGGGAAAAAAATTTATTGATCACAGCAGGTGTTCTACAAACTCAACAACACAAATAACAAATGCACTGCATTGTCTTTCGTCAATAATATCATACTTCTTAGTAAGAAGGTTGATGTTATTCTAACCCCAGATGACTATAGTTGTACTTTTTCTTTACACTGTTGCCTGACTTCATTTCCTTTGATTGCTTGAGCAGGTAGCTTATGTTTTATTTCTGAAGAATCACAAAAGACTCAGGCTTGTCCCAGTCACATTATCTTTGTACAATGACAGGAGACTCCTTTTATCATGACTAAATTATTTTGGCATCTTGAGCACAGAGTCAATGTGAGATTTTTGTATAATAATGATGAGATTTCGGTAGCGTGAGGGCCTTCAGGAAACAAGAGAAATCCAACAATGATATGTCAAGACTCATGTTCATGAGTATCCTACTGAATTTGCTTTTCAATAAAAAGAGAAAAGTGATAGTTATACAAAGCAGCACGTGAATCCTGTGTCTGCCACTGGTGCATAAGTTAAAGGCGCCTCAGGCAACAGCACACAGATTTTTTTTAAATGGAACACGAATGCATTCTAAACAATTTTAGGTCACTTTGTGTTTTCCTTTCTTTCCCAACCATAGCTCCATTCTCAATTTTTTTTGCTATGTAGACGAGGACAAAAAGGTCCATAATTAATGACAAAAATAGCAGAAAATCATAAAAAAAACCGAACCTATTAAAGTAACCATAAAGTCCAATTTATTATTAATAATGTAGACCTAGTTCTTCTGTTAAAACATTATAATTTATGTTATAATTTTTAAATTGTACTTATATAATAATTATAAAATGATAATGTAAGCTGTAATTATAACATAAAATGTTATATAATTTCAGAGGAAATTTCAGACTTTTTTTTTAGTATCCTCTTTTAATTGTAATGTTGCCTAAGGTTGAGCATATATTTTCAGTATGTTTCAATTAATTCTTCTTTGTTGTTGTGTTGTTATGTATCATTGAGTTGCTTGAAACATATAGCGACCCTATGTACAAGAGCCCTAAACTCTTCTCTATCCTGTGCCAACCTTATTGTCTCTGACACACCTACTCCCATTTACCGTAGTCACTGAATCAATCCATATCACGGAATTGAGGGTCTTCCTCTCTCACCCTTTCCTTCCATCCTCCCACACATTATGTCACTCTCCAGGGACCAGTCCCTCCTTGCAACATTCCCAAAATATGTCAGATGGAGCTTCAGAATCCTTGCCTCCAAGGAGCATCCCAGTTTCACCCTCTTCAGGACAAACTTGTTTTTTCTTTTAGCAGTCCATGGTATATTCAACACTCTTTTCTAGCACCACAGCTCAAAGGCATAAATTCTCTTTCTAACATCCCTAATCATTGTCCAGCTCTATGAGTCATAACACACAATTGCAAAGACTATGGCCTGGATCAGGTGCACCTTAGTCTTCAGGCTGATGTCATTGCTCTTCAGTACTCTTGAGACGTCCCTCACAGCTGACTTTCCCAATGAAATTAATCTCTTGACTTCCTGGCTGCTGGTATCAAGAGTGTTGATTGTGAAGCCAAGCAAACTAAAACTGTTAACTATCTTGATCTCTTCACCATCCGTAATGATGCTGCCAGTTTGCCTAGTGGTGAGAACCTTTGTTTTGTTGATGTTGAGCTTCAATCCATATTGAAAGCTGCAGCAAGTGCTTCAAGTCCTCCTCAGTCTCAGCAAGCAGGGTTGTGTCATCTGTATAAAGCTCAGATTGTTAATGAATCTTCCACCAATCCTGATGCCACATTATTCCTCCTACAACCCAGTGCCCTGGATGATGTGTTCTGCATACAGATTGAAAAGGTATGGAGACAGAATATATCCCTGGGGGATGTCCTTCCCAAATTTGAACCATGCAATGTCTCTTTTCTCTGTTCTGATGACTACCTCTTGGTTTAAGTAAAGATTTCACATAAGCACAATCAAATGTTCTAGGATTCCCACTCTTCTTAGTGCTGCAGTAATTAATAACTGACACACTTAAAATACAACATACGGTGAATAGAATTTTATTTTCTTTTCCTAGAATTTTCTTTGGCTCTCCTAGTAATTTCCAACATTCTCTTATTCCAAATGAGAATCTGAGGCCCAAGGAATGCAAGTGTCTGAGAAAATATCATAGTTTATTCAACACAAGAATTAAATCTAAGTCCTTTACCTTCATATTCTTTCTGTACATGACTATAATTTTTATCTTATTCTTTAGGTAATACATTCTGGAAGTTTACATACAACAATTTTTTAAGACAGCTAACAACAGTAACATAAATTATAAAAGGAAAACTTGAGTGGCATAAAGGGTCAAACTCTTGACTACTCAATCTGATCCACATAGTAGTGTCTCAGAAGTTGAGTCTAGTAAACTACTCTCAAAAAGTCACAGCTTCAAAACCCTATGGAACACAGTTATACCCTCACCTACATGGAGCTGACACAAGTCAGTATTCATTTGATTTTGACAAACAAGAAGATGAAGCATAATAAAAAAAAAAGTCACAATGGCAATATATATTCTGAATGAATAACAACTGAATATTTTTAATTTAATGAAATTGTTTTTTGAATTTGTTTAGATACAAGGAAATTTTTCTCCTTTTATAAATCTCTCTCTTTTATTTTTACTAACAGCATTTTACATAAAGAAGAAGAAACTAATATTTACTTTATCTATATCACTATATATACTATATTACTATAGGGGTGCTACATATCCTATTCAAGGTATTTTGGCATATATATATATATATATATATATATATATATATATATATATATATATATATATATATAATTTTTTTACCATTGAGTCAGAACCAACCCACAGCTCACAGCTGACCCTCTGGTAGGTTTTCAGAGGCTGTTAATCATTAATCACATTGGAGGAAATTTCTCATCTTTCTCTCAGAGCATTTGGTGGCCTTGAACCATGTACCTTCAGGATGGCAATACAGTCTCTCCAGTCTCTTCCCAGCAGCTACCAGATCTCAGCCTCTCTCTCTAATTATATATATATATATATATATATAATTGAGAGCTTCTAGTTTCTTAGTGACTTGTTCTAAAATTGAAAGATGGATAACCTCCTCTAACGCAATTTAAAATCTGTTTCTGAAAATCTACTGGAGGGTCAGCTATTAGTTGATTCTGACTCTACACTACAGAAGAACAGCAACACAAATATATTAAAGGCAAGATATGTTTTATAGATAAAATATATTGTCTGAGGGTCTGATAACAAAAATATACAGAATACTACAGGGCCTCCACCAGAAAAAGACTGATAATCCAATTACAAAATGGGCAAAAGACATGGAAAGACTTTTCACAGAGCAAGACATTCACATGTCAAACAGACGCATGAAGAAATGCTGACAATCACTGGCAATGAAATACAAATCAAAACCACAATAAGATACCATCTCACTCCAGTAGCAGTGGCAAAGTTTAATAAGACAACAAGCAATAAATGTTGGAGAGGATGTGGAGAGATTGGAACTCTCATACACTGTTGGTGGGATTATAAAATGGTGCAATTACTCCGGAAAGTGGTCTGAAATTTCCTCAAAAAGCTGAACATAGAAATTCCATTTGACTTAGCTACTTCACTGCTAGGAACATACCCTGAGAAAATGAGAACTGAGGCACAAATGGAGATTTGTACACCAATGTTCACAATAGTATTATTTACAATCACAGGAACATTGAAACAGCCCAAATGTCCAAACACAGTTTAATGGATTAAGAAATTGTGATGCATTTGCATGATGGAATATAACACAGGACTCAGGAAAAACAATTTTGAAAATCATTGCATGACTTGGAAGAGACCGGACAGCACTACACTAAATGAACTAACTCATCTGTCTCATAAGGGAAATACTGCATAAAACCATTACTGTAAAAATATAAGTGAAAAGTGCATGGGGATCCAAAGGAGGATAGGGTGGGAGATAAAGAGGGGCAGGAGGGAAATCACAGGGCTGCACAAGTTGGTGGGGGGAGGGAGGAAGGTAAAGGGAATGAAAAATATCAGGTGGGGATCTGGAATGACCAGGTAATGGTGGACATAGTATAATAGTGATTCCTTTTATAATACGCAATGAATGGGAATGATTGTATGAAACACAATGTGAATGAAGGATAGAGTGAAACAAAATGGGTACTAACTTTGTATACAAACCAATGCAAAAGAAAACCATTTGAAAAATCAAAGGGAAAAATGCATTGTCTGTATTTAATTTGAATTGAATTGGATTTTTATGGGATGTTTAGTGATTGCTTGTGGGTATTATAAAACATTGTTTCAAACCTGCTTACAGGATCTGGTTATGCTGCACTTAGTCTTTACTGCATGAAGAAACACAGACAATTAGAAGCAGCCAAACCTGTATTTCTGGCTAGATCAAAGCTATTGTTGTTCTCTGTGCCATTGAGTCATTTGAGACTCATAGCAAGCCTATCTACAATAGCTCTGCAGTGTGCCCTATCCTAAGCCAGTCTCATTAATTCCAACACACCAAATGCCTGAGTCCTCTCTCTGTCTCTCTCTCTCTCTTTGACCAAATCTTTTATACATGTTTCACGGTGCTATAATGTTGATCAGTTCCATAGAGTTTCTCTTGCTTTTAGATATGTGAACCAAGGTAGCAAGATTGTATATACACATTACCATCTGGATGAATAAGAAAACACATATTATTATATATGCTAACATAAATATTTATTTATTTTAAAATAATTCTAATGAGCATTTACAGAGATTTTGGATTTCCATTCATTCATTGCTGCACTTCTCTCCCCCCCCCCCTCCCTCCCCCACCACCAGTTCGCTCCTCTCTTTCAAAAGTAAAAGAAGCACTCCCTCCCTGGCACACAATCCCCCCCGCACCCCTCCCGCCACCCCAAGTACATTCCACTATGCAAACTTAATTGTGGACTCTTGTGATAACCATAATACCCTACTTGTGATAGCCGTAATACCCTCAAATATTTGTTTATTTTTAATTTTTTTCTATTTTTAAAATATTGGCTTATTTCATTTAGAAACATATAAGAAGTTAAACTCCCAGATGTCACTGCAAATATCAGTGGTTTGAACCCACCAGCTGCTCCATGAGATAATCGGTTTCTATAAAGATTCTGGCCTTGGTAAGCCCATAGGCCAGGCAGTTCCAGTCTGTCCTCTATAATTGTCAAGAGCTGGAATCAAGGTGATGGCAAAGAATACTATTTTTTAAGAAATCCTCTTAACTACAAAGGTTAAGCCCTCAGCTGCTAATCGAAAAACTGGATGCTTGTACTCACTCAGGAGCTCTAATGGGACAAAAGGTTGACAAACCGCTGCTGTGAAGATTACAGCCTAGGAAATGCTAAGTGATGTTCCACTGCACCATAAGGAGCTGCTACAGCCACCACATTCCTACATCTACTGAGCTCTGCTGGTTTAGTGGTAAGGAATTGCACTACTAAGGCAAAGCTTGTGCTGATTGTCGTGTACCGTAGAGTCAGAACTGACCCAAAGCTGATCCTCCAGGGAGTTTTCAGATGCAGTAAATTGCATGAGAGGGATTGCCAATACTTCTCCAGCAGAGCAGCTGGTGGATTGAATCCATGTGCCTTTGGGATTGTAGCACATCTTCTTACCACTGGGCCATCAAAGTTCCTAATGTAAAGGTGGTGGTGGTGGTAGTGCTTGTATAGAGAGGCAACCAACCCATAGCTGACCCTCAGCGAGTTTTCAGAGCCAGTTAATTGCATGCACCAGAGGAAATTACCCATCCTTCTCCTGGTGGCCTTGAACCATGAGCCTTAGGGATTGTAGTACAGCTTCTTGCCACAAGGCCAACAAAGCTTCCTTGCCATTCAAATATATGAGCTGCTCTGTGAGAAAAAAAATAAGCAATCTCCTTCCATGTGATCACGCGATGTCTTTTACAAGGACCCCTCCTGACAATATACCCAAAGTATGTGACACAGAGTTCCACCGTTCTTCTAAAAGAAGTAACCCATTTGCATGTTCTCTAAGATAGACTTGTTTGCTCTTTTCACAATCCATGGTTTATTATTTTTCAAAGCATATCAGTTTCTGCTAACGAGTTTTTCATAACAACACTGTGAGGTACAGCTATTACAATTTTTTAGGAAGGAAGAAGCTTTTAAAAAAGTATGCTTTTAAAAGGTGGTTTTACGCCATTTTTTTGTCAGAATAGGATGGATTACAACTCAGGTTTATTGAGTCAGCGTTCTACTACATAGCCATGTACAAATTTTATTTCTTTCGGTACTGAAAAATGAAGACAATATTTGGATTAATGTTGATAGGTATACTCTCCATAGTGAACTAATTACTAACTAGGAGAAGAATTTATAAATAACCCATAGAATGTGTGTGTGTGTGTGTGTGTGTGTGTGTGTGTGTGTGTTGATAAAGAATTCAAATAGTGGATAAGATAAGAATGTTTTGTGTGGCTGATGTTAGAATTACTTAAGATGAAAAAGAGACATGATAAGAAAGGAACTCTGAGTGAAGAGCAAGAGAAAGTATGAATGGTAAGAACAGTGTGGTAAACAAAAACATGCAGCCTTATTAGGAATCACATATTCTTTAGGTTACAAGTGAATTAAGTCCAGCTCACAGCTTAAGCATGAAGAATCTGTACTTTCAGGAGAGAGATCGCATTAGGCTAGCTAGATCTGGGGCTTTCACATTTCCCTCTTTCTCCCTCTCTCCTCCTTCCCTCTTAAACTCTGTTGTTTTCCAGGGCTTTGTTTTCAGGCAGGATTTAACTTTACAGTTGCATTATGTGAGCAGGCTTCAATTTCTCCCGTTTAGTAGCACCAAGGTAAATAGAACATTTCTTTTCCAATCACGCCTGTAATAATGTTAAGATTTTTGTCTCATTTTATCTTGAATGATGTGCCCTTCCCTGAATCGATGCTCATGGTGAGGGAAAAACAATACGCTGATAGTCTTAAACCCATATGTGATGGCTGAAGCAAGAGTGGATAGGAAGGATTCCTCAATGTAAAACTGATATTCTGTTACTCAACGACAGACAAACAGGCTTGAATAGATACTAAACAATTGGGAGTCTTCCTAATTCCACTTGACAACAACCGCACAATCAAAATCTCATATAATGCTTTGGGGAGTTATGTCAGAGGACTGTTTTGGTTTCAAAGAAAAGAAACTTATTTCTTTTTTCAATTCAAAATTGTGTTTATTGAGATAGTTTCCCCATTCATCTTGACTCTGTGTATTTTTCTTACCACTAAGGAGCATCCTTCTATAAGCCTTGCTTTTCCTCCTGCAGGCTGACAGAGGACAGTGGAGCAGCCTACTCTTTGTGCATGGCTGAAGACAGGTGATTTCATAGCATCCTGGACATTTCACATCCATGAAATAGGAATTTGGGCTCTGCACCAGATGCTTCTGTATTTCCTCTTCTTCTGGAAAGGCATAAAAGAGATCCTTTGTAAGAGGTACATTCGCATGCAGAGGTCCCCATTGGAAAGGTAAGAAAAGAAATGCTTAAAAGTTATGTTGGCTCAAAAATGAAAATGGAACTGATTTCAGGCTGAATTGCTCTGACATTTTTTCTGTTATGTTCCTTGTCCTAGTTTTAGGTTTAGCTAATTTATCTCATGGAAGCAAAAGAGCTGTTGTAGTTACAGGTTACAACTCTAGAGAGAAAGCCTTCTTGAATTCCCAGCAAAACCCTAAACATGGTGTTCACTCAACCATCTGTGAAAACATCATCATGGACAAATGAATGCCTTGTACTCCCTTGTTTAGGCTTTGGTGACCTAATCTAATCTCTGTGGTAGTGGAGGTAGAATTAGTTCTAACAAGATCTCCTCTTCTGTCTGGGTTGATTTAATTCCTTTAGCTCTCACATTCACGGTTGTCTTAGTTATCTACTGCCACGATTGCAAAGATAGTTCAATTGGGTGGCTTTGAAACCAGAAATGTATTCTCTGAGAGTTGAGGAGGCTAGATATTCAAATTCAGGATGCCAGCTCAAAAGAATGAACAAATCTCTATGCATCAATTGCTGTGGAAAGGTCTTGCTTCCTTCAGGATCTGTAGGCAGGAATTCTTTGTGTCCCGGACCTCCATTTGCCCTGGACTTCCCCAATGCCAAGGGGAAGAAATACCTAGAGAAAGGTCAGCATTGTAAAGATACCTTCCACTCCTGATGGAAGGCAATTCCTTCTGGATGATATTGAGTTCCTTTACTCCTTTCATATTTTCCTTCCATTACTAATGAGATAAAAGGTACTAGAGGCCACATCTTACATTAATTCATATATGTATGTAGCTGTTTTTATGTGCCATTGAGTCGCTTGCAACTCATAGCGGCCCTATGTACAAGAGCCCTAAACATCGTTCTATCCTGTGCCAACATAGCCATCTCAAATGCACTCATTCCCACCAATCCAATCACAAAATTGATCCATCTCATCGAAGGTCTTCCTCTCCTTTGCCGCCCCTCCACTCTGCCAAACATGATGTTCTCTCTAAGGACCAGTCCTTCCTTGCAACATGCCCAAAGTATGCCAGATGAAGCTTCAGAATCCTTGACTCCAAGGAGCATTTTTCTCCAGGACAAACCTGTTTGTTCTCCTAACAGTCCATGGTATTTTCAACACTCTTCTCAAGCAGTACAGTTCAAAGGCATTAATTCTCTTTCTATCATCCCTGTCCAACTCTCTGATGCATAGCACGTAATTGCAAAGACTATAGCCTAAATCAGGTGCACCTTAGTCTCCAGCCTGACTTCATTGCTCTTCAGTACTCTTGAGAGGTCCCTCACAGCTCACTTTCCCAATGAAATGCATCTCTTGACTTCCTGGCTGCTGTTACCAAGAGTGTTGACTGTGGAACCAAGTAAACTAAAACTGTTAACTATCTCAATCTCTTCACCATCCATACTGATGCTGCCAATTAACCCAGTTTGATCTTTGTTTTCTTGGTGTTGAGTTTCAATCCATATAGGAAGCTCCAGTCCTTGACCTTCTGCAGCAAGCGCTTCAGGTCTTCCTCAGTTTTAGCAAGCAAGGTTGTGTATATTTAGGCTATGGCACTAGACACATTATTGCCAATGTCAGATGGATCTTGTTGTTGTTGTTGTTATGTGCCGTCAAGTCGTTTGCGACTCATAATGACCCTATGTATAACAGCCCTAAACACTGCTCTGTCCTGTACCAATCACATTGCCTCTGACACACCCATCCCATTTACCCCAGTCACTGAATCAATCCATCTCATAGAGGGTCTTCTCCTCCTGCACTGTTCCTCTACCCTACCAAGCATGATGTCCCTCTCCAAGGACCTGTCTCTCCTCACAACATGTCCAAAGTATGTCAGACGACACCCCAGAATCCTTGCCTCCAAGGAGTAGCCTGATTTAACCCTCTCTAGGATGAATCTGTTTGTTTTCTTGGCAGTCCATGGTACATTCAGTACTCTATTCTCCAGCACCACAGCTCAAAGGCGTCAATTCTCCTTCTGTCCTCCCTAGTCATTGTCCAACTCTCTGATGCATAACAAGTGATTGCAAAGACCATGGCCTGTATCAGGCGCACCTTAGTCTCCAGAGAGTCAGCGTTGCTCTTGAGTACTTTAGAGAGGTCCCTAACAGCAGACTTTCCCATCGCAATACATTTTTTTTTTTATTTCCTGGCTGCTGGTGCCAAGACGGATCTTGACTGAAAGCAAAAAGTACCAGAGGAATGTCTATCTGTGCATCTGTGCTTTATTGACTATGTAAAGATATTTGGCAGTGTAGAGCGCGCGCGCACACACACACACACACACACACACAAGAATGGGAATGCCAGAACACTTGATTATGCTCATATGAAACCTATACTGGGACCAGAAAGCAGTTGTCAAAACAGAGCAAGGAAACATTGCATGGTTCAAAATCAGGAAAGGAGTGTATCAGGGATGTGTCTTGTCTCCATATCTTTTAAATCAATATGCGGAAGAGATCATTGGAGAGTCTGGACTTTGCGAGGAGAAATATGGCAACAGGATTGGAGAAATAATGATTAACAACTGTATTATGGGCACATGGCCAGGAGAGACTAGGCCTTGGAGGATATCATGCTTAGAATGGTAGAAGGAGAGTGAAGGAGAGGGAGACTCTGGGTGAGATGGTTTGAGATAGTAACTGGAGTAATGGGGGTAGGTGTGTCAGAGTCAAGAGACATTGGCTCAGGAGAGGACAGAGTTCAGAGCTGTTGTACATACAGTTGTTTTGAGTCACAGGTGACTCAATGGCACATAACAAAACCACAACAGATATATGTATGTATTCTAGGGAATACAAGTCAATCTATGACACTAGATAATTCACTACAGCCAATGTTGTGGTTAAAGAAAAAATTAGCTCTTTGGCAGCTGGACAAGCCCTGAAAAACTCTGTGAGAACTGGGAGGGTACAATGCAAAGAGATGCCTTTTTTTAACATCTCATTTTCACCCAAGTTTTTTACTGACTCATTCTTGGTGAGACTTTGCATTTCCACCCCAGATATTCAAAATCAGAGTCAATATTTTAACAAGATCCCCAGGTGATTCTTACATATCTATGATTCTTATGTATCTGTAAAAGCACCTGGGGAGCTTGTTGAAATGCAAATTCTCAGCAGAGGTAAACCTGAATTAACGGATTCTACCCTGCTTGAACCTGACAAAGTTGTTTTTCTCTAGAAACTTAAATGTCTTCTAAGATCTCTCATAGAATTGCAAAACTCTCACAGTATATTTTTTGTAGAGTTTCCTCCCATTCCAGTACGTTCCTTTAGTCGAAAATCTTGAAAGTAGAGTTGCTCCTTGAATGTTCCTATCAGAGCTCTGACCTTGACTTTTGGATTGAGCACGTGAGTGGGGGGAAAAGAGTTAAATGAAACTTGGGTAAGTTAGAGTTATAGATATTTTGTGCCATGTGTTTCCCATAGTTTGTAACTCACACATCAGATCAAATATCTGATAACAGCATTCTCCTCCCTAGGAGTGATTTTAAGCCAACAATCAGAACTTATGCTCACTCCTCTCATTTCCTCTACCCACCACTCTTGCAAACCCTTCTCTGCCCAGCTAATAGGTTTTAATTTTCAATAAATGAACATGAAACAAAAATGAATGAAAAATGACATTAATTTTCTTTAAACAAGATACAACTAGATTATTTTTACATGGTAACATACAGTGTCCTTGATTATGAACCAGAAAATAAGGAATTGCATTCAAATTGCCACAAAGAGAGCATCTCTGAGCAAGTCATGCAATATTGCAGTGATTTTTAATCTCATTCTTCACCAGAGAAATCAGTAAGATACACTCCCTATATACTCTAGAGAGTGTTGTTAACATAAAACGCAAGCATATCCATGTTCTTTCTGTGCACAGTGTGTGGGACAGGACTTACAAATCCATGCCTCCTAGTTTCATCCTCTCCCAGACAGACCTAATTGTTAACAGCCTTGGTGGTCCTTGGTATGTTCAAGATTATTCTCCAACAGTACATCTCAAAGGCATAAATTCTTCTCTCATCCTTAATCATAGTTCCGCTCTCAGATGCATAAAAACAATTGAGAAGACCATGGCTGACATCAGTCACACCTTAGTCTCTAAACTGACATCATTGCTCTTTATCCCTCTGGAAAGATCCTTGACAGCAGATTTTTCCAATGCAATTCACCTTTTGATTTCCTAACTGCTGGTGCTAAGAATGTTGTACTTCCCCCTAAACCTAACAAGAGCATATATACATATATACACATATACACATGCATCAACTCCTCACTTATCAACAAGGTGAGTTAGGTTTCAACAAGCAGGTCTCTATGTAATAATTTGCATTATGTGAAACTTCAACAATCAAGTGCTCCGTGAACTTCAGGAACCATTTAGTATGTGGTTTTTGGTGCACTCGCTGCCTTTAGCTTCTGCTCATAATCTTCACAGTGACTTTTTTTCTTAAATGACTAGGTGAGATTTGCCATTTCAAAGAACAAGCAGAACTGATTGGAACAGATAGGATTTGTAGTCTTGGGGCATCTTCTCTGCTCAGATTCATGCATATTTTGTGCTCTCCATGGAAATTCCCTCCCATCCCAAATCATCATATACTGGTTCCAGGACAGAGCAAATAGCAGTATTGAAATTCTTCAGTGAAGTAATCATTGCATTTCCTATCCGTAGCCCTCTTAACTCCTTCTTTCACTGCAGAAGATATTCAACAAGCATGTGTTCAGGTTAATAGTTCGAACTTACTTGTAATCAAGACTGGAGAACCAAGTGGAATGTGGGAGATCAAGAATTTGGTACCCAAGAGGTAAATTGCTCTCACTTTAAGTGTTTGCCATCCTTTAAGATAATTTCAGTAGAATTTTTCTTGATTGCTGTGAAATGTAAAATTCTCTGTGCATGTACTGCTCCAGATGCTTTAAAATGCTCTTCAGCACGGTTTTACTTACCTGCGATATGGCTAGATAATTTCCTAGGTTTACTGGTTCACCTTTTTCGGGAATGGGAACAGATATGACTCAGTTGGTTGTCCAGGTAGCTGTCTTCCAAGTGTATTGGCAGAGATGAGTGAGCATAAAGGCCCATGGAGACTGTGAGGACAGCACAGGTTCCACAGGAGGCAAGACTTCCATCTGCTGAACACAGAATCACTATGAGTCACAGTCAACTCCATGATTCTCAAAAACATCAGTCATTTGTATTGTGCTATTGTATTGTATTGTTGCCTTGGGAAACGCTATGAACTTTGATAAATGTCAATAGTTATAGAGGGGCTTCAGGCTTTTGTCCACAGGGTCGCTATGAGTCATGCTTGACTTGAAGGCAATCAACAAAAGCAACAATAGAAGCAATAAATAATGTTTCTCTTAAACATTACAAGAGTACATTGAACAAAAAAATAAATTCTAAATTTCCTCATTCTGTGTTATAAAGCATCACTTGTAGATTTGTCTTAAAACCTATGTTTTGTAGGTTTGTCTATAAAACCCATGACAATTAGAAAGAACATAGGGGAGCAAGTGTTTAATCCAAAACCACAGCAGTTATAGAGAAGTTCAACAGGGCAGCAAACAACAAAAGCTGGGAAGGATGTGGAGAGACAGGAACTCGTATTCACTACGAAAAGAGATCAGGTACTTTCTCAAAAAGTTGAAGCTAGATGAACCACTTGACCCAGCTATATCCCACTATTGGGAATATATCCTAAAGAAATCTAGATCTGGGCAATGAATTATGATCACAGAAGAGCTGATGCCTTTGAACAGTGGTGTTAGAATACTGACACTCCACTGGACTGAAAAAAGAACAAATGGAAATGTCTTAGAGAGGGTGCAGCCAGAGTGCTTTATGGAGACAAGGATGATAAGGCTTTGTCTCACATCATGTGTTTAGGAAAGGCTATTCATTGGAGAGGGATATCATGCTTGGATAGGTCAGCAAAAGAGTGGAAGACCTCCACCTAAATAGATTGACACAGTGACTCCACCAATGGGCTCAAGTATGTTAGAAATGATGCAGACAGCACAGGATAGGACAGAGTTTATGTCTGTCCTCTCTATGAGTTGCACGGCACTCAAAGGCACCTAACAACAGCAACATTGATTATCATTTCTATGTACTTAATTACATTAGTTTGATGCAGTTTGCTTATTTTGGAGAAATCCTTATTATTTAAGTCGTTATAATTGATTGAATAGCAGAAACTTTAAACTTTGCGAAACTATTAAGGAACTTGTCATAGATTTAAAAAATGAAGATATTTCCTGTTTTATTTATATTCCTCCTATTAAATGTGGCTCCATTTAAGTGGTATGAAACTGCACGGAAATCCTGAAGGCATGTGGTTGGAGTCCACCAGCTGCTCTGGGCAATCTCCTGTGTGGTTAACTGCCTCTGAAAAGCCCCTGGAGAGTGGGGTCAAGTCAGACTCAATAGTACAGAACAATAACTATTAAATTAAATATTTAATAAAATATTTTGGGCTTTTATATGATATAGTCACTATTAGTATGTGCCACCCAGTCACCTGTGACCTTTAGTGACCCAATGGACAGGAGCTCTGAGTGCTGACCTATCCCGAGCCAATCTCACCGATTCTGGCACACCAATTCCTATTGCTCCAATTGTAACAATTCATCACATTGAGGGTCTTCCTCTGCTGTGCAGTCCCTCTGTCCTTCCAAGCATCATGTCCTTTTCCAAGGACCAGTCCCTCCTGGCCAAGTTTCCAAAGTATGTGACATGGAGCTTCAAAATACTAGCTCCAAGGAGAAACTTGGTTTTGCCTTCTCCAAGACATACAGACACACACACATAAAAAGTGTTAGTGGCTTTCTGCACCTTTCTTTAAATAATATAGATAATTATTACTATTTCCTAGTTATCTTGGGAAATTAATTTAAGTGAAGCAGTCAGAGGAATTTAAACTAAGATTTGTTTTTATGCCATGCCTAAAAGACTATTGTGATTCTACTTTTTTAGACTTTGTATTTGTTTTAACTCTCCCTGTTACTTCTGAATTATCTTAAAGCTTTCTTTTGATTGATTTTTCCTTTTTTTAAAAAAACAAAACAACCCATAACAAACAACAGCAACAACAAACAGTTCTTTGTCTATTATTCTATTTGTATGAAGAAATCTGACTAATAGAGTGTCCAATTGAAGTCATACTTAGTAGTACAGCTTTCTTAAGGCAATATCCAGGTTTAGTTTCACTTAATCTTTCTTAGGGAAAAAGAATACAGATGACGTGAGAAGTTTACAATGCTTTTTTTTGGTTTTTATTCTCAATAAAAATTAGAACTTCCCTATTACTCTAAAGCTGAAGTAGACTACTCCATTTCCTAGAGCTGTTACAAAAATGCGCCATAAGCTGAGTGACTTAGAAGATCAGAAATACATTGTCTTCTAGTTCTAGATGCTAGAAATCCATTATCAAGTTGCCAGGCATGCTGATTCTTTCTTGAGCTTTTAAGAATCTATTCCATGCTTTTCTTCTAGCTTATGGTAGCAAAATCAGACATCAATAACATGTTACTCAAATTTTTAAAGCCAGATCTGGCAAATCAATGGCACATAACAACAACAACAAAAACATTTAATATCCATATTTCTACTAATATTCTGTTCATGATGATTGATTTGGTCTCTAGAGTTCTCCCTTCTTTTTAGTCCATATGAGTATGCCCTTTAGTGTCTAGAATCATATTATCAATCTCTTTAAGGTAATCTAAGTCATTACTGTGTTGTTGTTATGTGCCACTGAGTCGCTTGCTATTCAGAGCAACCCTATGTACAACAAACAGCCTTATACACTGCTCTATCCTGTGCCAATCTTAATGTCTCTGACAGACCTCTGCCATTATCCCAGTCACTGAATCAGTCCATGACTTTTCCTCTCTTGTGATGTCCCTCTATCCTTCCAAGCAAAATATCCTTCTTCAAAGACTGGTCCCTCCTTGATACATGCCCAAAGTATGTCAGATGAAGCTTCAGAATCCTTGTCTCCAAAGAGCAGCTTGGTAAAAAAAATTCACCCTCTCTAAGACGGTCTGTTTATTCTCCTTAAAATCCATGGTATATTCAACACTTTTCTCCAGCACCACAGCTCAAAGACATCAATTCTCCTTCTATCATTCCAAGTCACTGTCCAACTTTCTGACACATAGCAAGTATTGCAAAGACTATGGCCTGAAGCAGGTACACCTTAGTCTCCAGACTGACATCATTGCTCTTCAGTACTCTGGAGACTAACTCCCAATGGAATTAGTCTTTGAATTTCCTGACTGCTGGTTAACAAGAGTGTTGATTTTGGAGCTAAGCAAACTGAAGCTATTAACAGTCTCAATCTCTTCACTGTCTATCATGATGCTGTCAATCGGCCAAGTGGTGAGAATCTTTGTTTTTTTTATATTGCATTCCAATCCATATTTAAGACATTACTATGAAGCTTTAAAAAAACTCTTCCAGTCTCTATCTTATCTAATTCCAAAGTAATGTTTACACTTTCAGCAAATTTTTCAGCTTTTCCTCCCTTTCTTGTTCCAAAAGTTGTGTTAGATTTCCGTCGCTGCTCTAGAAGTGCAGCTGGTGAAGGGATCACAAGTTGACCTCCATTAACTCCATAAAGTTGAAAAATTCCCATCAATAACAGCCACAATGCAAATCCTGTTCTTATGAGTCAGACATGCCTCCATGCTCCTGACACCTCCTTCCATCAATTCTAACACCCATCATCCTTCCCAGTACTGTCAGTGTTGTAATTCTCTAAATTAAGCTCCGATAATCCTTTTTATTAGGCCCACAGCATTCATTGGCAATGCTCACCATTGTAGAGTTTATTGGAGAAGTAACAAGAAGCAATTGATGTTGGAAACAGGTTACAAATCTTCAGTCAGAACAGCTGCACAGGCATGCTCACCATCTCTCTGGTTTCCAGCCTCCTGGCTTTGGGCCGCTGTGTTACAGTGCTCTTTTATTTCTGCGATCTCCCCCCGCCCTCCAGTGGTCCTGGACTTGAGCTCTGAGAAGTGGCAGTTCCAGTTTAACTTTGCCTCACTTGGGTTTCTGGTTTCCTCAATCTTCATTGCTGCTGCTCCTGTTTCATGTAGTTTCTAATTCTTGATCTGTCTTGCACTCTGCACTCTTCCTTACCAGGAGCAAATTCCCAATTTCTGCCTCTAAACTGAATCAATTGAAGCCTAGCAGGATGGCTAGACTGACCAATCCCCTTATTAATAGTTGCTACACATTGTTTGCATTCCAAAGGTACTAGTCAGATATTGATGTCTTTAGCATCATTCCATCTACCATGACAATGTCAAAGTCAAAGACAATGGTTAGCAAAGTAATTTTCAACAATTAAAATCCATCTACCACAGCTGTTGTAACAAAAAAACATCACGAAGTGACTGAATTTGAAGAACCAAAGACTCACAGTTCTGGAGGCTAGAATTTTGAATATAAGGCATCCGTTTACCCTAGAGGAAAGCCTCACTTGAGAGTTCCAGCTGCAGGATCACATGATGTGCTTCCTTTTTATCTCTTTCAGTATCTTCTTCCCTTTTCTGAGGACTTAGTCACATAAGATTAAAATTAACTCTACTTCATTAAGATCTCAAACTGGCATAACTGACAACAACTTCAATGATCCTATTTTCACAGAAGCTAGGACACCAACATATCTTTATAAAGGACACAATTCAATATGTGACAGCTACTATAGCTTAAATTAGTTCTGCTGAACAATATTTCAAATATTCCTTTTCCCAATCACAAGACAGGATTGCTTTGACCAACCTTCTTTTTTTTTTTTTAAGCCTTTGTAGAGACTGTAATAATAGCCCGGAGCTTATCAGAGGCTACGAGAACCGAACAGGATAAGACAAGGTTCAGGTCTGTGATCCACAGGGTCACGAGGAGCTGTGGTTGACTCGACGGCACCTAACAACGTGTAAATAACAATAAACTACAAAGAAGAGCTTGGCAGTAAAAAGACAGCAACCAGAGGGAGGAAACACAGCACCCTGTGTACCCTCTGCCTTAAACCCATTTGCTTCCTTCAAGGAGATCCCAATTCCCAGCGACCCTGCAGCCAGAGTTGAACTGCCTGTAAATCTTTACAGAAGCAGATTGTAAAGCCAGAAAATCTTTACAGAAGTAGGGTCTTCATCTTCGTCCCACTGAGCAGCTGGTAGGTTCAAACTGCTGAGCTTCTGGTTAGCAGCTGAATTCTCTCCCAGCAGTCAGGAAATAAGGAGATGCATTGCATTAGGGACCTTTCCAAATTACCAAGGAGTAGTGCTGTCAGTTTGAAGACTTAAGGTGTATCTGATTCAGGCCAAAGGCTTTCCAATTACTAGCTATGCATCTGAGACCTGGACAATGAAATAAGGATGACAGAAAAAGAATTGATGCCTTTGAGCTGTGGTGTTGGAGAAGTACATTGAACATCCATTAACGGTCAAGAGAACAGATATGTCTTGGAGAGGGTGCAGCCTCACATACTTTAGACAGTTGCTAGGAGGTGTTATTCTTTGGAGAGGGATATGATGTTGGGAAGGATGCAGGGTCAGAATAGGAGAGGAAGACCCTTAACCAGGTGGACTGACACGGTGACTGCTGCAATGGGCTCTTGTGTGTCAGGAAGTGAGGATGGCGCAGGACAGAACAGGGTTTAGATCTTTTGTTCATAGGGTCGCTATGAGTCATGCTCGACTCGACAACACTTAACAACAACAAAAACAAAAGCCCAGCCCGGCGCCGCGCGGACCCCGCGCCCCGGCCTTAGTTTCACTTTTTGCTTTTGCTCCACTGCAGAGGGAAGGCAGGACGGGAGTGCTGACAAGATGGCGGACGGGAGCTACCGTCTTGATGACAAGCATAGCCTTGTGGCTTCTTTAGCAAATTCTTTTGCAAATAAATTGTGACTGGAATCATCTCAGACTAGATGTGAACAGAATTGTCATTTGCTATGCTATTTTCTTCCTGTCGTTTCAAACTGAAGCAACTAACAACTACGGACACTCTAGAACGTTAAGACAATTAAAGGTGAGCAAATCAACTAACTTTAGACCCTAAATGGTGAGGATAGCATTGAAAGGAATTGTGAGAAGCAAAACAAATAAAAATGAGTCTCATGGCAAAGATTAAATTAATGACCTTAATTAATGGTCAATAACTGTCACATAGTTTTAAAAATATATTGTTGTTGCTGTTGTTATGTGCCATCGAGTTGCTTGTGATTCATAGTGACCCTATGTGTTTCATAGTACAAGAGCCCTACATGCCATTGTATCCTGTGCCAACCTCGTCGTTTCAAGCACACATTCCCACCACTCCATTGACAGAATCGACCCATTTTATCAAAGGTCTTCCTTCCTCTCCTGTGACGTCCCTCCACTCTCCCGAACATGATGTCTCTCTCCAAGGACCAATCCCTCCTTGAAACACGCCCAAACTATGTCAGACAAAGCTTCAGAATACTTCAAGGAGCATTCTAGTTTCACCCTCTCGAGGACAAATCTGTTTGTTCTCCTAGCAGTGTGTGGTATATTCAACACTCTTCTCCAGCACCACAGCTCAGAGGCATCAATTCTCTTTCTATCATCCCTATTTACTGTCCAACTCTCTGATGCATAGCATGTAATTGAGAAGACTATAGCCCAGATCAGGTGCACCTTAGTCTCCAGCCTGACATTGTTGCTCTTCAGTACTCTTGAGAGGTTCCTCACAGCTGACTTTCCTGATGCAATTCATCTCCTGGTTTCCCGGCTGCTGTTACTAAGAGTGTTGACTGTGGAGCCAAATAAACTAAAACTGTTAACTCTCTCAATCTCTTCACCATTCATATTGATGCTGCCAATTGGCCCAGTGGTGAGAATTTTTGTTTCCTTGATGTTGCGCTGCAATCCATATTGAAGGTTGCGATCCTTGTCTTTCTGCAGCAAGTGCTTCAGGTCCTCCTCAGTTTCAGAGAGCAGGGTTGTGTCACCTGCATAAAGCAGGTTGTTGATGATTCTTCCACCAATCCTGATGCCACATTCCTCCACGTACAGCTCAGTGTCTCAGATGATCTGTTCTGCACACAGATTGAAAAGGTATGGAGACAAAATACTTCCCTGACAGACCCTCTTCTTGATTTTGAACCACCCAGTGTCTTCATGCTGTGTTCTGATGACTGCCTCTTGGTCCAAGTATAGTTTTCGCATTAGCACAATCAAATGTTCTGGGATTCCCATTCTTCTCAGAGTCAGCCATAGCTTGTTGTGATCCACACAGTCAAAAGCCTTTGCATAGTCAATGAAGCACAGATAGACATTCTTCTGGTATTCTCTGCCTTCTGCCAAGATCCAGCTAACATTAGCTATAATATTACTAGTACTACGACCTCTTCTAAATCCAGCCTGCACATCTGGCAGTTCTCTGTTGACATATTGTTCCAATTATTTTTGGATAATTTTCAGCAGAATCTTGCTTGTATGTGATTTCAATGATATTGTTAGATAATTTCCACACTCTGTTGGGTCACCTTTCTTTGGAATGGGAACAAATACAGATCTCTTCCACTCAGTTGGCCATCTGGCTGTCCTCCAGATTTCCTGGCACAACTTAGTGAGCACATCCAGGGCAGCGTCTGTTTGTTGAAATAAATCAACTGCTATGCTGTCAACTCCTGGAGCCTTGTTTTTTGCCAATTCCTTCATGGTAACTTGAACTTCCTCCTTCATCACCATAGGCTCTTGCTCATATGTTATTTCATGAAATTCCTCTGTGTCAGCCAATTCCTTCTGATACAGTGTTTCTGTGCACTCCTTCCATCTTCTTCTGATACTTCCTGGATCATTCAACATTCTACCCAAACTGTCTTTAAGTATTGCCACCCGTGGCTTGAATTTGTTTTTAAACTCCTTCAGTTTAAGAATCGCTGAGTGAGTTCGGCCCTTTTGATTTTCTGACTCCAGCTCTCTGCACACTTCATTATAGATCTTGCTTTGTCGTCCCCAGCTGCCTTTTGAAATTTTCTGTTCAGCTCTTTGATTTCTTGTTTTCTTCCTTTAGCTTTGTCTTCTTAGCACTCTAATGCAATAATCAGAGTCTCATCTGACATCCACCTTGGTCTTTTCTTCTTCTTCAGCCTTTGTAATGATCTTTTGCATTCTTCATGGACAATTTTCTTGATATCCTCCCAGAGCTCATTTGATCTATGCTCTTTGGTGCTCAAAGCCTCAAAGCTGTTCCTGAGATGGTTTTTGAAATTCGAGCGGGACAGACATAAGAATATTTAAATAAAAAAACAAACCCAGAAATCCAATTAATAAAGTATATGAGCGAAATAAAAATCTTTCAATGTAACAAAAAGACTGAGAAGAAAAATATTAGCAGAGTCTCCTAAGCATCCAATTATTAAAATAAGTGTATGGATTTCTCAATTATATTTAGGAGATCAAGATGAGTCAATAGAGTTTTGGTAATGACCTTGAAAATGAATGTAAGCACAGGTACTATTATCTTTTATTACACTGTAAAGATGTTGTATGCCTTTTTTTCTAGAATTTAGTGACAAAAGAATCACAAGCTTTGACTAATAAAATAATGGTTATTTGAGTCTTAAAACTACACTTGGACATCAGACTTTTTAAAGTCAAAAGCACACTGGACGTCTTCTCCAATGTTTAAATCAAATGTAGTTTAGGACAGAAATGGAAAATGAATACTCTTCCAGAGACTGATTCTAGAATTCTAGAATCCTATAGCCAACAATAGAATCACAATGGTCACAGGGTCTAATTAAAAGGAATTATTCAAACCTCAAAGTAAAAGATAATAAAATTATCTGTCCGGTGGACTTTCAAAATTGCTATGGACTTGTGTCTACTATGTCTCTTTCGTTTTCCAAATAAAAAGAAATATTTTACTTTTTCTGTCCCTGCTACAAAACTGTCTATTGCAAGTGTGTGAGATTGATGATAGGTAAGGACACAAAATAATTTATCATAAAAATCGAGACACTGTTGAGAATTAAAGTGTGGTACTGGTAATAAATAAGACAGAATACAGGCATAAGCTGGGATTATCTGAAGCAAACCAGCATGCTGAATTGTCTTTTTCATAACCTGCGTTTTTTGTTCATGCATCTCCAGAAACCAGTAGAGTCATGGCTGGACTTAATACAGGATGCTATGCACTAGTCTGAAATACTAACGCTTTTTTCCTTTTCTTTTTTTTTTTTTTAAATTTTCATGAACGTTTACAAAGACTTTGGATTTCCATTCATTCATTGTTGCACACTTTTTTTTTAAATTTAGGTTGTTTATTTTTCATTTCAATGAACATCTACAGAGATTTTGGGATTCCATTCATTCATTGTTGCACCCTTCTCCCCACACAAACCCCTCCCCCCTCCCCCCTGTTGCACACTTTTATCCCTGCCTAATCCTCACTTCCAGTTTGCTTTTCTCTTTGAAAAGCTGAAAAAAAATCTTTCATTGTTATACAATCTCCCCTCTACCCCCAGCCCCAGTCCACTCCACTATGCAGCTTTCATTCTGGACTCTTGTCATGACAATAATACCTAATCATATATTCCTCCTAAACAGTTTTCTTCCTCATTCGTTTCAATGCAGTATATATAATTTCTCCCCTCTTAGTTTACCCCCAACTCTGATGTCAGTCTCGCTTTACAACAGCGGCACTATGAAGTAGTATTTGTCCTTTGTGATTGAGATATTTCACTCAGGATAACATCCTCCAGAGTCACCCATTTTGTATAATATTTCATGAGTTTCTTGTTATTCAATGCAGCATAATATTCCACTGTATGAAGATGCCACAGTTTGTCTAGTCATACGTTTGTTGATGGGCACTTGGGTTATTTCCAGCTCTTTGCTATTGTGAACAAAGCAGCAATAAACATGGGTGTGCATATATCTGCTTGAGTGTCAGTTCTGGTTTCTTTAGGGTATCTTTCCAGTAGTGGAATTAGGGTATATTTCCAGTAGTAGAATTGCTGGATCAAAACTTCTATATCTAACTTTTTGAGAAACCGCCATACTGCCTTCCATAGTGGTACTGGTACAATGACAGACACATAGATCAACGGATTAGAATTAAGAACCTGGAAATCAGCCCATCTACCTATGGCCAACTGATTTTTGACAAGGAAATAAAATCTATTAAGTAGAGAAATGACAGCCTTTTTAACAAATGATGTTGGCAAAACTGGAAAACTGTCTGTAGAAAACTCAAGTAAGATCCACACCTCACTCCATGCACAAAAAACAACTCAAAGTGGATTAGAGAAATGCCTGGAAGAACTCTAGAAGCCCTAATCCACAATATAAACAGTCTTCCAAGCATCCTGAAAACCTACAACCAGGAGAGGATAAAATAGATGAATGGGACCTTCTGAGAATTAAATCTCTATGCACATCCAAAAACTTCTCCAATAGGGTAAAAAGGGAAGCCATGCACTGGGAAAAAAGAAATTTGGCAATGACATGTTTCATAAGGGTTTTATATCTAGAATTTATAAAATATTTGAGCACAACAAAAAAATAAAGGTAAACAAACCAATTGAAAAATGGGCACAAGATATGAACAGACACTTCACCATAGAAGACATTCAGATGGTGAACAAACACATGAAAAAATATTCAAATCCCCCAGCTCTTCAAAAGATGCAAATCAAAACAACTATTAGATATCATTTCATCCCAGTAAGAATAACAAAATTTAACAGAACAGCAAACAACAAATGTGGTTGCGGAGAAACTGGAACCCTTATCCACTGTTGGTAGAAGTGTAAAATGGGGAAATATTAACTTTTGAGATTAATGTTATAAATAAATGGAGTCTTGTGTTGTCCTCTTTAGGAGTTTTAATTATGGTTTACTATAAAAGATTAACCATTTGATTATTACAATATTTAGGTGTGGCAGCAATAATTAAGACTTTGATATTTCTGTTCTTTCATTCTGGGTGCATAATCAAACTTCTCTTCCTATTCCCTTCAAATAAGACATATCTGTGTGACTATTTCGGGGTTTTTTTCTAAGGAAGCACAAGTAGTAGAGATTAAGTGTCTCGACTTACTGTTGATGTGACAAGTAACTTCTTTCCAAATGATAAACTTTACAGGAATCAGGACTCCTCAAGGAGCAGAACCTGCAGGAAAATTCCTGCATATCAATAATGTACCCAGAGAATGAGTGAGAATTAACCCTCTATGTTTATACACCACTGAGCTGTTCAAATTATCATCACAATTGCTGCTGTTGTTGTTAGTATAAGGTGCCTTCAAGTTGAGTACAACTGAAAGAAACCGCATAAACAACAGACCTGAACTCTGTCCTCTCCTGTGCCATCCTCACCATCTCTGTCATGCTTGAGCCCATTGCTGCAGTCACTGTCAATCGCTCTTGTTTAGCGTCTTCCTCTCCTTCACTGACTCTCCCCTTTCCCATCCATAATATCCTTCTCGAAGGAATAGGCTCTTTCCTTACAACATGTCCAAAGCATGTGAGATGAAGCTTTGTCATCTTTGCTTCCAAGGAGGACTCTGGTTGCACCTTCTCCAAGACATGCCTGTTTATTCTTTTGGAAGTCCATGAAATATTCAGTACTTTTCCTTCAACACCACAGTTCAAAGGCAGCAATTCTGCTGTTATCCTTAGTCATTGTCCAGTTGTTCAATGATAACAAGTGATTAAAAAGACTATAGCCTAAATCAGATGTACCTTAGTCCTCAAACTGACATCACTGCTCCTCAGAAATTTGGAGGAGCCCCTAATAGTAGACTATCCTAGTGCAGTATGTCACCTGGTCTCCTCCTGACTGCTGGTGCCAAGAATGCTGATTCTGAATCCAAGTAATACGAAGTTGTTGACAGTTTCAATCTTTTCTCCATCTATCATTGTTTGCCTTTTAGAACAGTGGTAATTATTTTTGTTTTCTTGATGTTGAGACACAATCCATATTGAAGACTAGATTTTCTGGTTTTCTGAAGCAAGAGCTTCAAGAACTCCTAAATTTCAGCAAGCAAGGTTATGCCTTTTGCATAGTGTAGGTAATGATTTATACCAGTTTTTAAAAGCTTCTTTTACCTTAAAGACTATCACGCTATACTTCACCCCCAGATTAACTAAATAGAAGACTCAAAGAAACCTTAAGATTTATAAGTCATTGGCATTTCCTTCATTTCATTATGAAGGGCCAGGGCTACTCTTCTAAAACTTATATGAAGCTTCTAGAAGATTCAAATAGAGATAAGGGACATCTCATCCCATAGCTGGATATTCACTTAGGAAATACCTTTGCTATCTTTTCGTTTCCAACTACTTATTTAAATGGAAAAAGTAATTTTGTTGAGGAAAGATGGTAAGTGCAAAGAGAACACATACACTGTTATGACAGTATTTATGCTTCCTCCCAGTCACGTCACTTACCTAGAAGGTAACCAGGTTTAAGTCTTCTTTTTGTACTTTAACAAGAGCATGGCTTTCCCAAAGAGCAGCATAATGGGCCATAAAAAGAAGCCTTTACGCTTAAAAACTTAAATGGTGATTGCAGGGCTGGAGGAGTATTGATTGAAGTTGGGTGATAGTAGGTTTTAAACTCCAGGGAATTATATTAAGAAGAAACTCATATACTCAAGTAACAGTTACCAAATCGATGTTAGAGAAACAGCTTAGAATTGTAATTAATTCCCCATTTAAGGAAAAATTTTTCTCCTCTGAAGCTCCCTCTATAAGTCAATAGTCAAGAAAAGAAACAACGAAAGGAAGTTAGAAAATTTGAACCCTCCTTCTCAGATTATTAGGGCCAAACTCTAGTGATGCTAAGGAAAGAGATAACATAACAATCCATAGAAATGTAAAGACTTCAAATATAACAGGCTGTTAAGGAACAGATATCTACTTTGCATACATTTAATTGTCATGAATCAAAACTGACTCTAGAAAATAACAACAATGAGAAGAAGGTGGTGTGTTTTTCCCCCAAAATTACACTGTTTGTTTTATTATATTGGCTTGTACACAAAATTTGTACACATTGTACTTAAAGCAAGTATACTGTTTTTCAGACACTGCTTCATTCACATTGTGTTTCATAGTATCATTCCTATACCATGTGTTTTATATACCCAATCACCACTGATATATGCCCACTATTATCCCATTTTTTTCAGGTCATTATCAGATCATTTCTAATTCCTTTACCTTCTCCCCCTCCCACCAACTCTGCCATCACAGTGATTTCCCATACACACCTGCTTTGGTCTTCTGCCCACTATCACTTTCCCCTCTGGATTTTTATTAATTTCTTACTTGTTATTTTTCTATTTAAATGATAATGGTCCTTTACAGTATTTGTCCACGGGAGAATGAGTTAGTTCACGCTGCATAATGCTCTCTAGATTCTTCCACGGTATATAGTGTTGTTGGTGGTGTTGTTATGTGCCATCGAGTCACTTGCGAGTCATAGCGACACTATGTACAAGAGCCCTAAACTCCCTTCTATCCTGTGCCAACCTCGCCGTCTCAAACACACTTATTCCCACCACTTCACTGACAGAATCGTTCCATTTTATCAAAGGTCTTCCTCTCCTGTGATGTACCTCCACTCTCCCAAACATGATGTCCCTCTCCAAGGACCATTCCCTCCTTGTAACATACCCAAAGTAGGTCAGACAAAGCTTCAGAATCCTTGACTCCAAGGAGCATTCCAGCTTCACCCTCTCCAGGACAAAGCTGTTTGTTCATCTAGCAGTTCATGGTATATTCAACACTCCTCTCCAGCATCACAGCTCAAAGGCATCAATTATTTTTCTATCATCCCTATTCACTGTCCAACTCTCCAATGCATAGCACGTAATTACAAAGACTATAGTCTGGATCAGACGCACCTTATTCTCCAGCCTGACTTCATTGCTCTTCAGTACTCTTTTTTTTATTATTAATGTCAGTGAATATCTACAGAGATTTTGGATTTCCATTCATTCATTGTTGCACTTTTCTCCCCGTGCTCTTCAGTACTCTTGAGAAGTCCCTCACAGCTGACTTTCCCAATGAAATTCATCTCCTGATTTCCTGGCTGCTGTTACCAAGAATGTTGATTGTGGAATCAAGTAAACTAAAACTGTTAACTCTCTCAATCTCTTCACCATTCATACTGATGCTGCCAATTGGCCCAGTGGTGAGAATTTTTGTTTTCTTGATATTGAGCTTCAATTCATATTGAAGGCTGCAGTCCTTGACTTTGTGCAGCAAGTGCTTCAGGTCCTCCTCAGTTTCAGCAAGCAGGGTGTGTCATCCACATAACGCAGATTGTTGATGATTCTTCCACCAATCCTGATGCCACATTCCTCCATGACCAGCCCAGCGTCTCGGATGATCTGTTCTGCATACAGATTGAAAAGGTATGGAGACAAAATACTTCCCTGACAGACCCCCTTCATGATTTCGAACCATCCAGGGTCTCCATGCTCTGTTCTGACGACTGCCTCTTGGTCCAAGAATAGGTTTCACATTAGCACAATCAAATGTTCTGGGATTCCCATTCTTCTCAGAGTCAGCCACAACTTGTTGTGATCCACACAGTCAAAAGCCTTTGGACAGTCAATGAAGCATAGATAGACATTCTTCTGGTATTCTCTGCTTTCTGCCAAGATCCATCTAACATTAGCTAGAATATCCCTAGTACCATGACCTCTTCTAAATCCAGCCTGCACATCTGGCAGTTCTCTGTTGACATACTGTTCTAAACATTTTTGGATAATTTTCAGCAGAATCTTGCTTGTACGTGATATCAATGATATTGTTCGATAATTTCCACACGGTGTTTGTTCCCCTTTCTTTGGAATGGGAGCAAATATAGTATTTTCACAGTATTCCGTTGTGTGAATATATCATACTTCCTTCATCCGTTTGTTTTGATGGACATTAGAGCTGTTTCCATATCCTTGCTACTGTTAATAATACCACATTAAATTGTGGATGTTGCAGTGTATTGAAGAAATGAGAAAACATACTGTTGTTGCTCCCAAACAAGTACAAAAGGGTTTTCATTATGTTTCAAATACATTGTGTTTCTTAGATGAAAAATTTGAAACATTTACGTGGAAAAGACACCAAAAACATCATTCCTTTTGGGGGAACTTGGGGGAGTCACCATTCCATTTTTATTCATGTATTTATTCAAACTAAATTATTTTATTTTCTTTTTGCCTTGGTTTGGTTTTAATTTACATTGTTTTTTGGGATCATTCCCATATATTGTGTCTCATAAAATTAATCACCATTATTCTACGTGTACTATTACCCTATCTTCTCAGATCCCCACTGGATCTTTCCTAATTCTTTCACTTCCTCCCTTCACCCCTCTTTCCACCCTCAGTCAGTCCTCCTCTTTCCTTGCCTTCACTCTTTGGCTATCCATACATCTTGATAGTTATCATGTTGTTTTCACAATAATGGTCTTAGGCAGTATTTGTTCTTATGGGCCTGTGTTAGTTCAGCATAATTCTCTCTATCCTCTTTGCTGATACATAGTATTTTTTTTTAATCTTTGCTCCTGAGTGTTGCATAGCATTCTGTCTTATAATTGTACCACAATTTCTACATCTAATTGTTTGCAGATGGACGTTTAGACTGTTTCTTTTTCTTCTTATTGTGGATAATGCTGCTAGGAACATTGGTGCACAAATCTCCATTTTGTCTCAGTTCTAATTTCCTCAGGCTGTATTTCTAGCAGTGTAATAGCTGAATCATAGGAAACCTTTATGTTCTTTTTGAAGAAACACCAAACTGCCTTTCAGAGTAAGTATGCCATTTTACAATCCCACCAACAGTGTATGAGAGTTCCAAACTCTCCACATCTTCTCCAGTATTGATTGTTTACTGTCCTGTTAAACCTTGCCATTGCTACTGGCATGAGATAGTATCTCATTGAGGTGCTGATTTGGATTCTCATTGCCAGTCATTTCGAGCATTTCTTCATGTGTTTATTGGCCATACAAATGCCTTCCTCTGTGAAAAGGTAATCTCTTTTGTCCTTTTTGTGATTGGGTCTTCAGTCTTTTTTCTTGTGGAGGGCTGGAACATTCTATAAACTACTATTATGAGATCCTTACCTGAGAGGTCATTGTCAAATGTTTTTTCCGCAGTCAGTAGGTTTTCTTTTCACCCTGTTGGAAAAAGGTTTTGGTGCATGCAGGATGCTAATCTTTAGAAAATCCATTCATTTATATATCCTCTCCTTATTGTTTGGAAGCAGGAGTGGCATCCACTTCCGTAAATAACTTGCCTCCGGAAACCCTATGAACCTGGAGAAAGGATGAAAGTCACACACACAAGTGTCAAGGACTTTTGTTCATAGGGTCACTATGAGTCACCTACAACTCGACGGCACTTGACAACACAGAGAGAGACCAGTTGGCCTAGTGGACCGAAAGTGATGTTACCAAGCCAAAGGTGGGTGATTCTAATCCATGACCCTGAGGGCTGTTTTAAATTGTTTAAGGTCTGATAGCCCTGGTGTGTCCACTTGTGGTACAGAGGTAACTTGTGGTTGTTGTGAAGCTGAACACTGTAACACTGATGTGTCAAACATGGTAATGGTTACCCATAGTGGACAGTGTTTGGTGGCGCTCCCTGATTGAAACAAGCTTGGAAGCAGGAGTGGCATCCACTTCTGTAAATAGCTTGCCTCTGGAAACCCTATGAACCTGGAGCAAAGATGAAAGTCACGCACACAAGTATCAAGGACTTTCGTTCATAGGGTCACTATGAGTCTCCTATGACTTGACGACACTTAACAACAACTCCTTATTGTGCATTTGGCTGTATTTCCCAGCCTATTTATATCTTAGGCTAGGCCTTCTAAGTTTTGTCCCATTTCGTCTGTTAAGATCTTTATGGGTTTGGGCTATACTTCCACGTCTCTGTTTCATCTTGAGTTGATTTTTGTGTATGGTGTGAAGTGTGTGTGAATTCTGTGCTTCAGCTTTCTGAAAGTAGCAGTCCAGTTTTTCCAGTATCTTTTGTTGAAGATGATAGGTTTTGTTTCTTT
Organism: Elephantulus edwardii; assembly: GCF_000299155.1. NCBI lineage: Eukaryota > Metazoa > Chordata > Mammalia > Macroscelidea > Macroscelididae > Elephantulus > Elephantulus edwardii. Next base: position 10,898,679 of record NW_006399771.1, read on the forward strand.
GCTAAATACCAGCTGACTATAGGTAGAAAGGTTAATTTCGGAGTTCTTGATTCTTTTCCTTTAGTCTATGTGTCTGTCAAAGTACTGTTTTGGTTGTATAGTAGGTTTTTAAAAGTTTTAAAATAATTAACTAGATTATATCTTTTCCCTTCTATCCTCAGCTACTTGATATAGCAATATATGTTTAAGATATCATATACTTTGGCCATTTTATCAGGAAGGATTAGTTGTTTTTTTTTTTTTTACAAGGTATTAGGTAAGGGAAGGTAGAGAGCAGGGAAAGAAAGGAAGACCCTCAACAAGATGGATTAACACAGTAACTGTAACAATGGGCTCAAGTATACCAGAGATGATGAGGATGGTGTACCATAGGGAAAAGTTTAGATTTTTCCACCCATACCTTCATTATGAACTGTAGTCAACTTGATGGCATACAGAAACAACAATACAATAATTATGCTACATTTAAGTTACTTGTATGCTATCTCTTATGGGTATGTGATTGAAATATGAAATGTAGTTAACATCGTTAAATAATGAAATATCATTAATGTGGTTTAATACTGAAAGCACATATTTTTATGAAAGTCTACAGAATGTAAACCAAATCACCAAACTTTTCTAAAAGAGGACATGTTTTCGAGATACTCAAGTCTCCCCAAACGTGTCTCTAAAACTTAAACATGTCATTTTTTCAGTTGCAGATAAATGATGGTCCAGTCTTCCCTTCCAGTGTGGAAACAGATGTGCCTATGGCAATGTTTATGGAGACTTTCAACACAAGGTAATGTATTCAAGCAAGTATGCATTGTAAATGCAACACATCCTCTTGCCCTCAAGTCAGAACTTACTCATCCCTGAACCTGCAGGGTGTTTTTAGAGGTTGTAAATTATAGAGGATGAGGTGGCCCATTTTCTCCTTCAGAAGAACCACTAGATTCCAACAATCTGCCTTAGAATTGACTGTTAAACTCACTAATAACTAGGCCACCAGAGCTCCCTTATGCAACAGAGCTCCCTTACTGTACAAAATACGTTGTTGTTATGTGCCATTGAACCATCTGTGGCTCACAGTGACATTATGTACAACAGCTCTGAAGGCTGCCCTGTCCTGAGCCAGTATCACTGACCCCTACACACCTACCCCCATTGCCCTAGTTACTGAGTCAATCCATCTCATCCAGGGTCTTCCTCTCATGCACTGTCCCTCCACACTTCCGAGCATGATGTTCTTGTCCAAGGACAGGGCCCTTCTAGCTACATGCCCAAAGTATATGAGACAGGGCTTCAAAATCCTAGATTCAAAGGAGAAACTTGGTTTCATCCTCTCCAATAAAGACCTATTTGTTTTCTTAGAAGTCTACCATATGTTTAAGACTGTTCTGCAGAACCACAACTCAAGGGCATCAATTCTTCTGTCATCCTTAGTAATTTTCCAGGTCTCTGATGCATAGCAAGTAATTGCAAAGGCCATGACCTGGATCAGGCACACCTTAGTCTCTAAATCTCAGACATACACTTCCATCTTTCTCAAAAAATTGAAAGAAAAAAAATATTCATGTTGGGAATATGATTTATGCAATGACATGAGATGACAATGGACCCAAAACAGGTTTATAAAAATCATTAGAAGAAATTAACACACCAATTTCAACATTAATTGATTCATTAATATAAAAACAACTAAAATATGCCAGAAATTAAGAATTTTAACTAAACAAAGCTAAAATATTAAAAAACTTATTTTTTGGCTAAAATGTTCTGTTGCTGTTTGAGTAACTTTAGGTGGGAAAATTAACAATAACATTATTTTATTCCCAACAAATTAAAACAAGAATAAAAATTTAAGACTGCTGTCTAAATAATTTGCCCTATCATGGGTATTTACGCCAGGTCATTGATGTTGTTTTTGTTATGTGTCATTGAATTGCTTGAGACTCATAGCGACCCTTTGTACAACAGCCCTAAACCCTGCTTTGTCCCTTGCCAATTCTGTTGTCTCCTTCACACCTATCCCCATTACCTCAGTGACGGAATCAATCTATCTCATTGAAGGTATTTCTCTCTTGTACAGTCCTTCCACCCTCCCAAGAATGATGTCCCTCTCCAAGGACTGGGTCCTTCCTTGCAACATGTCCAAAATATGTCAGATGAAGCTTCAGAATCCTCGCCTACAAGGAGCAGCCTGGTTTCACCCTCTCTAGGATGAATTTGTTTGTTCTCTTAGCAGTCCATGGTATATTTAGTACACTTCTCCAGCACCAAAGCTGAAAGGTTTCAACTCTCCTTCTATCCTCCCTAGTCGTTTTTCGGCTCTCAGATGCATAGGAAGTAATGCCAAAGACCATCACCTGTATCAGGCACACCTTAGTCTCCAGACTGACATCGTAGCTCCTTGGTACCTTGGAGATGTCTCTGATAGCAGACTTTCCCAATTCAATTCATCTTTTAATTTCCTGGCTGCTGGTACCAAGAGTGTTGATTGTGGAGCCAAGCTAACTGAAGCTGTCAACAATCTCAATCTCGTCACCATCTATCATGATGCTGCCAATCGGCCCAGTGGTGAAAAATCTTTGTTTTCTTGATGTTGAGCTTCATTCCATATTGAAGGCTGCAATCTTTGACCTGCAGCAAGCACTTCAGGTCCTCCTGAGTTTCAGCAAGCAGAGTTGTGTTATTTGCATAATGCAGATTGTTGATGAGTCTACCTCCAATCCACATTTCTCCTCATAGAGCCCAGCCTCCCAGATAATCTGTTCTGCATATAGATTGAAAAGATTTGGAGATAAGGCATATCCTTGACGTACACCCTTCCTAATTTTGAACCATGCAGTATTTGCATGTCTGTTCTGATAAGCACTATCAAGTGTTCTGGGATTCCCATTCTTCTCAAAGTCAGACACAGTTTGTTGTGATCCACACAGTCAAATGTCTTTGCATAGTCAATGAAACACAGACAGACATGCTTCTGGTACTCTCTATTTTCAGTGAAGATCCATCTGACATTAACTATAATTAGTCCCACGGCCTCTTCTAAATCCAGCCTGTACTTCAAGCAGTTCTCTGTTGATATGCTGTTCCAGTCATTTTGGATGATCTTCTGTAGAATCTTGCTTGCCATGTAATCTATGATAATCTTTTTTCTTTTTTTATTTTATTGTAATTTTATAAAGAACTTGGATTTCCATTCATTCATTGTTGCACATTTTTTCCTCCCTGCACCCTCTTCATCGTTATTTTTCTTTGGGAAAAAAACTTCTTCTATTGTTATATAGTTCCCCCCCCCTCTCCCTCCTCCATAGTAAAGATCACTTTAGTATGCAGCTCTTATTCCAGACTATTGTTATACCAATAAAAACTAATTATATATTCCTTTACACAGTTGTCTCTTTCATCTGTTTCAATGCCATGTACATTATTTACCCCCTCTTTTCTTAGTTTTCTCAGTCCTATTTTATAACAGTAGCATTATGCAGTGTTTGTCTTTTTGTGACTGAGATATTTCACTCAGCATAATGTCCTCCATGGACACTCATTTTGTATAATATTTCATGAGTTCTTTGTTTTTTAGTGTTGCATAATATTCCATTGTGTGACTATACCATAGCTTCTCTATCCATTCATTTGTTAATGAGCACCTAGGTTATTTCCAACTCTTTGCTATTGTCAACAAAGCATCAAGAAATATGGATGTGCATATATATGCTTGGGTGTCAGTTCTGTTTTCTTTAGGTACATTCCCAGTTAGTGGAATTTCTGGGTCAAATGGTATTTCTCTTTCCAACTTTTTGAGAAAGTGCTATACTGCCTTCCATAATGGTTGTACCATTTTACATTCTCACCAGCAATGAATAAGAGTTCCCGTTACTCCACAACCATGTCAGCATTTTGTTCTTCACTGCTCTGTTGAATTTTGTTCTTCTTACTGGGGTGAGATTATATCTCATAGTTTTTTCGATTTGGTTCTCTCTTAGAGCTAAAGACTTTGAACATTTCATCATATGTTTGTTCACTATCTGAATGTGTTCTTTAGTGAAATGTCTGTTCATATAATGTGTCCATTTTGCAATTGGGTGGTTTACCTTTATCTTGTGTGGCACTCAAGTATTCTATAAATTCTAGATATAAGTCCCTTATCAAACATGTCATTATAAATATGTTTCCCAGTCTGTGGCTTCCCTGTTTACCCTGTTGGAGAAGTTTTTGGATGTGCATAAGGATTTGATTCTTAGAATGTCCCATTCATCTATTTTATCCTCTCCTGGTTGTAGGTTTAGATAAATATTTTGCTTTTCTCTATTGCTTTTACCTCTTATATCTATTGCTTTTGAGAATAAATTTTTGTCATTTGGTGTATGTGTGAATGTTTGTCATATGTATGCATGTGTGCACATTTGATTCAAAGGGCTGTGTGTTATAAAAAGAGAAGTCTGTATAAGTTGCAATAATGAAAGAATTAGAAGAAAGCAAGGCAAAAATTTTCCAAGTATAAGAAAATTTGTGTGGTAGAAAGAGCACAAGTTTTGAATTTCAGTGAATGTTGGTTCTAATTCCATTTTTTCTGTAATATGTGCCGAAGAAGTTTTATTAACCACTTGTCTGTAAGTTGAGACTAATGATTTAAAGCCCTCAAGTTTATTCAGTGATTAAATAAAACAATAAATAGGAAGAGTTTGGCTCACAGTAATTTCTCAATAAATGTTAATTAATTTTACTCAATCCAAGGGCTTCTTCAAAGTGTTAAAAGCAAGAATATTAGTTTAATGATTAAAGTGCTCTTTTATCCAAGTCATGGTATTTTCAGTTGCTTGCTGTATGTCTAAATGTTAGAAAATGAGTAAGGATTGCCAAAGAAGAATAAGTGCCCCTGAATTGTGGCACTGAATAAGAGTACTGAATATTGATTCCATAGACTGTGAAGAAAAAGAGAAGTCTGCGTAGGAGGAAGTACATCCAGAGGCTCCTTAGAAGCAAATACGGTGAAATTTAATCTCATATTTTTGACATATTATCAGGAGGGGCAAGTCTTGGAAAAAGACAGCATGCTGGGACAGTTAGAAGGTCAGAAAAAAAGAGGAAGCCCCTCAGCAAAATTATTTGATACAATGATGGGTTTGGACATATCAGAAATCATGATTATGTTGCAGGACAAAGTCAAATACAGATCTGTTGTTCATAAGATCACTATGAGTTGTAGTTAATATGATAACAACAACAGCAAAAACAATGGTTTTGTTATATTAATTTAACAGAATTTAAATTGTTGGAATAAATTATTGAGCTTGTGAGAAACCATTCCTAGAGAGAAACACCCTTGCTTAGGGCGATGTGTTGTTGTTGTTGTTTTGTGCCATCCAGTCACTTGCGACTCATAGCGACCCTATGTACAAGACTCCTAAATGTCGCTCTGTCCTGTGTGAACCTCACTATCTTGGACACACTTATTCCCACCACTCCACTCACAGAGTCGATCCATCTCATTGAGGGTCTTTCTCTCCTGTGCCCTCCCTCCACTCTCCTAAACATGATGTCCCTCTCCAAGGACCAGTCCCTCCTTGCAACAAGCCCAAAGCATGTCAGACGAAGCTTCAGAATCCTGACTCCAAGGAGCATTCTGCCTTCATCCTCTTTAGGAGAAACCTGTTTGTTCTCCTAGCAGTCCATGATATATTCAACACTTCTCCAGCACCACAGCTCAAAGGCATCAGTTCTCTTTCTGTCATCCCTAGTCACTGTCCAACTCTCTGATGCATAGCATGTAATTGAGAATACTATAGTCCGGATCAGGCCACCTTAGTCTCCAGCCTGACATCGTTGCTCTTCAGTACTCTTGCTAGGTCCCTCACAGCTGACTTTCACAATGCAATTCGTCTCCTGGTTTCCTGGCCGCTGTTACCAAGAGTATTGACTGTGCAGCCAAGTAAACTAAAACTGTTAATTATCTCAATCTCTTCGGCCCAGTGGTGAGAATCTTTGTTTTCTTGATGCTGCGCTTCAATCCATATTGAAGGTTGCGATCCTTGACTTTCTGCAGCAAGTGCTTCAGGTCCTCCTCAGTTTCAGCAAGCAGGGTTGTGTCATCCGCATAAAGCAGGTTGTTAATGACTCTTCCACCAATCCTGATGCCACATTCCTCCATGTACAGCCCAGCGTCTCAGATGATCTGTTCCGCATACAGATTGAAAAGGTATGAAGACAAAATACATCCCTGACAGACCCCCTTCTTGATTTTTGAACCATCCAGGGTCTCCCTCCTCTGTTCTGACAACTGCCTCTTGGTCCAAGTATAAGTTTTGCATTAACACAATCAAATGTTCTGGAATTCCCATTCTTCTCAGAGTCAGCCACAGCTTGTTTTGATCCACACAGTCAAAAACCTTTGCATAGTCAATGAAGCATAGAAAGGCATTCTTCTGGTATTCTCTGCTTTCTGCCAAGATCCATCTAACATTAGCTAGAATATCCCTAGTACCACGACCCCGTCTGAAACCAGCCTGCACATATGGTAGTTCTCTGTTGGCATATTGTTCCAATCATTTTTGGATAATTTTTAGCAGAATCTTGCTTGTATGTGTTATCAATGATATTGTTTGATAATTTCCACATTCTGTTAGTTCCCCTTTCTTAGTAGTGGGGACAAATATTGATCTTTTTCAGTCAATCGGCCAACTGGCTGTCCTCCAGATTTCTTGGCACAACTTAGTGAACACATCCAGGGAAGCGTTTATTTGTTGAAATATCTCAATTGGTATGCTGTCAACTCCTGGAGCCTTGTTTTTTTGTCAGTTCCTTCAGAATAACTTGAACTTCCTCTTTCATCACCACAGTCTCTTGCTTTTATGTTATTTCACGAAATTCTTCTATGTCAGGTAATTCCTTCTGATACAGTGACTCTGTGTACTCCTTCCATCTTCTTTTAATGCTTACTGGGTCATATAACATTCTAACTAAAGTATCCTTAAGAATTGCCACCCATGACTAGAATTTGTTTTTCAACTCCTCCAGCTTAAGAAACACTGAGCGAGTTCAGCTCTTTTGATTTTCTGACTCCAGCTCTCTGCACATTTCATTATAGTATTTTGCTTTGTTGTCCCTAGCTACCATTTGAAATTTTCTGTTTAGCTCTTTGATTTCTTGTTTCTTCCTTTAGCTTTGGCTTCTTGGCATTCTCATGCAATGTTCAGAGTCTCATCTGACATCCATTTTGGTCTTTTCTTCTTCTTCAGCCTTTGCAATGATCTTTTGCATTCTTCATGGATGATTTTCTGGGTATCCTTTCAGCTCATTTGGTCTATGTTCACTGGTGCTCAAGGCCTCAAACCTATTCCTGAGATGGTTTTGAAATTCAAGTGGGACAGACTTAAGGTCAAATTTTAGTTCCTGTGGATATTATTTCAGGCTGCCTATAGTTTCTTTGGAATGAATTGTCTCTTCTTCATATTCCATATTTATTATGAGGTATTTACTAAGCAAATTGTAAGCTACATACTAGACTAAGGTGTTTTCACTTAAAGACAGTTGCTCATTTTCTTGGAGATGATTAAACATAATTTAAAGAGATTATTCATATGAGGGCTGCAGAGCCCTTTCCTTTTTCTCCCAGAATGCTACTGAGAGAATCCAATCACAGGAAATAGCAGCTGTCCTTTTTCTCTGTTTGAAACTATCCTACCCTCTTTTCCCAGAAATACTTATCTGAGATACTAGCCCAATTCCCTATCTTGAAGGAAGCATCTCTAAGCATCCCCTTCCACAAGTAAGAAAATACAAAATACCCTCTAACTTTTAGTTGGGGCTGGGATTGTGCTTGAGAACCAGCCCAGTAGTTTCTTTGCAATAAAATGTCTTTCTTGGCCTGAATTGGGTTCTGTCCTTCATCTGAAACTTTACCATTCATATGTTCAATTGATAAATAATACATAACAAAAAGTGCTAATGAAATGGTAATAAAAAGAAATGGTGATTGTCAAGTGGCCCCAAATTACTGGGATGTGAGAATATTAGCAAAAGTCCAAGAGGGAAGATTTTATATGAGTCTTAAAATAGAAATGTGGGTGATGAGAATCAAATTGAAGGCAGTGGGTAGTAATGGTAGTAGTAGTAACCCAATTTTTTATTAGAAGATAAATGATGATATAGAGTCCGGACATGCGAAAGGATTAAAGACTGAAGCTATTAGTGTATCTACTGTGTTTAATCACTGTCTATAAAGATTAATGTATTTAGATAGAGTTTGGTGTATAGCATCCATACAAACGTATATGTATACGAATATTTATGATTATTATGAAATATAGATCTTGGCTGAAAGCAGGGAGGACCAGAGGAATGTCTATCTGTGTTTCATTGATTATGCAAAGCTTTTTGACTGTGAAGATCACAACAAATTATGGTTTACTCTGAGAAGAATGGGAATCCCAAAACACTTGATCGTGCTAATGTGAAATCTATACTTGGACCAAAAGACAGTCATCCGAACAGAGCAAGGAAACGCTGCATGGTTCAAAATTGGGAAGGATTTATATCAGCCATGTATCCTCTCTCCATACCTTATCTGGGAGGCTTGGCTGTATAAGGAGAAATGTGACATCAGGATTGGAGCAAGATTCATCATTAATCTACATTATGGAGATGACACAACCCTCCTTGCTGAAACTGAGGAGAATCTGAAGTGCTTGCTGCAAAAGGTCAAGGACTTCAAACTTCAATGTGGATTGAGGCTCAATATCAAGACAACAAATATTCTCACTAGTGGGCCGATTGGCAGCATCATGATAGATGATGAAGAGATTGAGATCGTTTACAGCTTTAGTTTGCTTGGCTCCACAGTCAACACTCTTGACACCAGCAGCCAGGAAATTGGAAGACATATTGTGATGGGAATGTCTGCTGTTAGAGACCTCTCCAAATTACTGAAGAGCAATGATGTCACTCTGGAGATGAAGGTGTGCCTGATACAGGTCATGGTCTTTGCAATCACTTGCTATGTGTCAGAGAGTTGTACAATGACTAGGGATGACGGATGGAGAATTGATGCCTTTGAGCTGTGGTGTTGCAGAAGAGTATTGAATATACCATGGACTGCTAAGAAAATGAACAGATTCATCCTAGAAAGGGTTAAATTAGGCTGTTCCTTGGAGGCAAGGATTCTGAAGCTTTGTCTGACATATTTTGGACATGTTGCAAGCAGGGACCAATTCTTGGAGAGACATATCATGCTTGGGAGGATGGAGGGACAGCGCAGGAAAGGAAGACCCTCTGAGGTGTATTGATTCAGTGAGTGGGGTAATCGGGGTACATGTGTCAGATACGGAGAGTTTAGCACAGGATAGAGCAGGTTTTAGGGCTATTGTACATAGGGTCACTATGAGATACAGACAACTTGACAGTACATAACAACAACAACAATGATATATATGCAGCTGCAAGTTTGGATATATATTCATAAATAGCCATAAATTTTCTTATTAAGTCCTAAAAGCAGTAATTAGCTCAGTTTTACATGTGAAGAAAGTGGAGGTTATAATTTGAGAAATGGTCCAATTTTTTAAAGCTCGCAAGCAGTGAAGTAGATGAACTAGTTTAATTCTGACCCACCTGTATGTACTTGTTTTAATTAGAGCATGATACTTGGTAAGTATTGATATGATTTTGAAGTAAATAGGTAGTCATATTTTCTGTTTTTATTATTCCTGCTTTCAAAAAGTCTCAAAGATTTTTCTATATGGAAAGAGTAACATGAGATCAGTAGGAAATAGAAAAAGAAATAGTAGAAAAACCTAAGATACTGTTATGGAATAGATTCCTGGTGACATAGTGTATAGCATGTTGGACTGCTCACTGAGAGGGTGACTATTTGAATCCATCTGGTGTTCCAAAGAGAAATATAGGCTATCTTCTCACTGTGATTCCACTTAAGGGAACTGAGTAATCATAATCCAATTTTTAACTTGAATTTTTACCTCAAAAATCTAAAAAGATATTCTTGAGATCAGTAAACTCCCTTTAGTTTTATAAAATCTTCATCTGTTGGGAATTTCTCGTGCAGTTCCCTGGGTAAATGTTTCACATTTTTAAGCTGATTACTGCAGCAAGTAGGATGACAGAATTAGACATTTTTGCATTATTTAAAAAGGAGTCAACAGTTACAATATCATGTTATCACTACATTGTGTGTTGTTAAGTCTGTTCCAATGCATTGTGGTACTATAGAATAGAATAGAACTACCCCACAGGATTTCTTGGGCATGGACCAACAGTCAGGAGATCAGGAGATGTGTTGCATGCAGAAAGTACACAGTCTGAACTTTCAAAATTATTGAGTATCATTGACATTGTTTGAAGACTAAAATGTACCTGTTTCAGGCCATGGTCTTTTCAGTCAGTTGCCATGCATCTGAGAGCTTGACAGTTGATAAAGGTTGGTAGAAGAAGAATTGATACCTTTGAGCTGTGGTGTTGGAAAAGAGGACTGAATTTCTCATGGGCTTCCAAAAGAACAAACAGGTATGTTTTAGAGAAGGTGCATGCAGGGTGCTCTGGGAGGCAAAGATGATAAAGCTTCATCTCACATACTTTGGGTGTGTTGCTATCCTTTTGAGAGGGATATCAAACTTGGAAAGATGGAGAGTCAGCCAAAGGGTGAAAGACCCTTGACGATATGGTTTGACATAGTGACTGAAGCAATGGGCAAAGTATGTCAGAGACTCAAAGGATGAGACAGGATAGGACAGGATCCAGATCTGTTGATCATAGGATTGTTATGGGACATACTCAACTAGATGACCTTTTATAACAACAACAACAACAATTTTATGGAAACAGATTAACAATTTTTTCCCCCCTCAGTGGCCTCTGGGTGGGTTCAATCCACTAATCTTTGGGATAGCATCTAAGCATTTAACCGTTGCATCACCTGGACTCCCTTTAAATCACTAAGAAGAAACCAAACTTACTGCCATCAAGTGACTACAAATCTTTGAGTTAGTAAGTAGGTATTTTAACCGTTAAACCATATAACTTTATATGGTGTACTATTGAGATATTCTAAGCTGCAGATGAAGGATTAATGACAAGCAATTTTGTTTTGCTTGTCAAACATTTACTGGGATATTACCAAAGCCAATGAAAAGCATCATCACAATTTATTTTTACAGTCCTTGAATATATTGCAGGTACCTTTCATTTCTACATTTTTAAATGAGACTTCTTCAAGCTAATTGAGTATATAACGATTGAGAAGATACTTACTGAATTTCTACATAATGAATGGATTACTTGTTTTATAGTAATCATTTACTTCTATACAACTGTTTAACATCAGGCCTTGTGGTATAGCTGTTAAGCAATTAACTGTTATTAGACAAGTTGGAGGTTTGAAACCACCACCAAACAATTCCAAAGGAGAAACATGTGGCTTCCAAAATGGGAGTCATTAAAAATTCTACTGAGTGTTTCTTCTACACGGTAGCTGTGTGTCAGAATTGATTTATTGCAGTGGGCTTGTTTCTTTGTTTGTTTTAATCAATATTGCTAGCAATATAATTTTATTATAATCTTCTTTTCTTTTTCTTAGAAGAACGTTTGTAACAATCAAATACAATTTCGACAAAAAAAAAACCCTTTGTGACATATTCATTGTCTTTCACACAGTCTTACACGGAGTGTACTCAGGTCATCACCGGATTTTTTGCCTAATTATGTTAACAAATTATTTTCAAGTTAATTTTATCATTTTTGGGGGTAAATTTGTAGTAAAAAAATATCTACTGATTCTTAGATTTTCCTAGTGAGTTACCAAAACACTCAAATGAAATTTATAAAATAATTAATCATAGTATTTACTGCCTTTTGGGTTTAATGTAAATTATATATACCTCACATATTCCTTGCTTGGGGTATTTATAAAGTAGAAACATCTAAAAGACATATAATCATATTCTATTCCCTACAGACAATGGCTATTAACATTTTGATACATTTGGAGACAGAGAAAATACCTAGATAGATACAGATTTTATAATCAAAAGTTTAATACTTGGTTAATGTATTTGTTGTTGTTAAATACTGTCAAGTTGGAATCAACCCATGGTTGACTTTCTGGTGGGTTTTCAGAGAATAAACCACACAGGAAGAGAGTGCCCATCTTTCTCTCATGGAGCAGCTGGTGGATTTGAAGCAATAACCATCAGGTTGGCAGTGTAATTCTTTACCTATAAGAGAGTGAAACCAAGTTTCTCCTTGGAGGCAAAAATTTTGAAAATCCATCTCACGTATTTTGGGCTCATGGCCAGGAAAGACCAGTCCTTGGAGAAGGATATTGTGCTTGGAAGGGTGAAGGGACAGCACCGAAGAGGAAGACCCTTGATGAGATGGATTGACACAGTAACTGAGGTAATGGCGGTAAGTGTGTCTGAGTCAGAGAGACAGAGTTCAGAGCTATTGTACATAGGATCACTATGAGTTATGTGTAACTTGATGGCACATAACAACAACAAGAAGCCACCAGAGCTCCCTATTTAATATGTAGATGTATATTTTTATGTAATCAAGTATTTTATGTAATCAAGTGGCACTAGCCATATTGACGTTGTTAAGCATTTTAAGTATAGTTTTGCAGTTAGATATGCCATCCAAATGATACTATCTGTTTGAGTTACAATACAGAAATCAGTAGGCAAAAGGGCTTAAAGAGGGGGAAAAAAACAACCCCCAAACAAACTTATAAGAAGTGGGTCTTAGTGTTATGTCCCTACAAGAAAGAGTTTGATATGATTGTGCTAATTGCAAGATACAATAAGATATTCATTGAATATTATAATATTCAAATTCTTATATATTTACTGATGTTTGTTGTTGTTGTTAGATGACATCAAGTCAAGCACAACTCATAATGAACAAAAGACTTGAATCCTGTTCTATAACTATTGTCATTACTCTAAGTTCATAGAGCTTCTGGAGGCATACTGTTTAGGAAGTAGATGCCACTCCTCTTTCTAAGCCTGTCTTAATCTGGGACCTCCACATAACTCTGTCCATCATGGGTGACCATTATATGTGACACTAGTCACACAGTGTTCAAGTTCAATATCCCAGCAATCCCACGTTGCCTCAGTAGAGCAAATTGGCATATCAGTGCTGTACCACGTAGAAGAAAGTCCATTCTAAGCACAATTAAAGTCAGGCTTTAGGGCTACAGGCCTGAGGGCCCAATGCACTTTTCAATACCTAGGCCCATTTCCCAGGTCCTGATTGGCTTTAAACAAGAGGCTTCCAGCCAACAGCTTGTTGTTAGCCAAATCCAACAAATCAAATCAGCTCACACAAGGTTGTGGGTGAAATACAAATAACCAAACAGTCCACACCCGACCTTTAACCAAAACAAGAAGACCCCCCTCAGAAAATCCAAAATCCAATGGCTTTGAAATCCAATGAATAAATATTCATTTCCTAAAACACCTTTGGATTTGAGTGTTGCAAAAAATATTGAATATGTAACGTATTGTTGAAAGAACTAATAAATCGATCTTTGAAGAAGGGTAGTCAGAATGTTCCTTAGGAGTGAGAAAGGCGAGGCTTTGTTTCATATATTTTGGACATGTATTCAGGAAGAGGGGAAGCTCCTGGTGAAAGATACCATGTTTGTAAAAGTAGTAAGTTAGTAAAAAATAAGATCCTCAATGAGGTGGACTGACACAGTGACTGAAACAATGGGCTCAGGTATAGCTGTAATTGTGATGAGGATACAGGAGAAGATGATTTTTCATATCTTTGCAGTACCTAATAATGTCATAAACAAATTTTATTTACTGTTCAAAATCTTTTGATTTTGTGGATCACAACAAATTATGGCTAATATTGAGAAAAATGGGAATCTCAGAACACTAATTTGTGCTCTTGTGAAACCTATACTTAGACCAAGAAGCACAAGTCAGAACAGAACAGGAAAATACTAAATGGTTTAGGATCAGGAGAGGTGTGTGTCAGGGACGCATCCTATCTCCATACCTGTTCACTCTATATGCATAATAGATCATTCAGGAGAGGCTGGGCTTTGTGAGGAGAAATGTGGCATCAGGACTAGAAGAAGACTCATCAGCAACCTACATTATGCTATTGACACAACCATGCTTACTGAAACTTAGGAGGACATGAGGCATGTGCTCCAGAAGGTCAAGGACTATTGTCTTCAATATGGATTGAAGCTCAACATAAAAAAAAAATTCACCACTGAAACAATTGGCAGCACCATGATAGTTAGCAAAGAGATTGAGATTTCAGCTTGCTCGGGTCCACAATCAGCACTCTTGGCACCAGTAATCAGGTAATCAATAGATTAACTGTACTGGGAAAATCTTCTGTCAGAGACCCCTCTATAGTACTGAAGAGCAAAGATGATAGTCTAGAGACTAAGGTGCACCTAATCCAGCCCATGGTCTCTGCAATTACTTTTCACACATCAGAGCTATGATCAATAACTAAGGATGATAGAAGAAAGATAGATGCTTTTGAGTTGTGGTGCTGGAGAAAAGTGTTGAACATGCCCTCAACTGCCAAGAGAACAAACAAGTCTGTCCTAGAGAGAATGAAACCAAGCTGTTCCCTGGAGGAAAGGATCTTGGATCTGCATCTCACATACATTGGGTACATGGCCAGGAGGGCCCAGTCCTAGGAGAAGAACATCATGCTTGGAAGGGTGGCGGGAAAGCACAGGAGAGGAAGACCCAGATGAGATGGATTAACTCAGTGACTAGAGAAATGGGCTTAGGTGTGTTGGAGACGGTAAAACTTTCTCAGGATAGGGTTCAGAACTAATGTATATCAGGTCTCTATGAGTCACAGGTGACTCGAAGGCACATAACAACAACAACAACAACAACAACAACCATATTTGTAGTTCTGAAATAAGTTGGAATGTATTATTCAATTATAACTAAAATTTGTATTATTTAATGCATCTTTTTAAGAATATGAATGTTGTTTATATAATTTAGAATTAAACACATTATATTTTAATTATTAATGTTTTTTATCTTCAAGTCAAATTTTACTTGTTCTGTAATATCTCAGGAAATATGAAATTATATGGTACCTTATTTTAACACTTTAAAAATATGTTTCCTGAATTTAAATATTTAAAAGATTTTAAGCTATTTTGCTCTAGCTGATTCTACATACACTCTTCCTACCATTCTCCCTCTTATGAGACCTCTGCATTTTCAGCCTTAATTATTTTCCATTTTATCTCAAACTCCTTCCTACATTTAGTACTTCATGGTGACTGTTTCCACTACTTAAACTTCCCTTCTCTTCTATGTTCATATAACTGCATCCTCAAGCTGCTTAGAGATTAGTGTAAAAGTCATCAGAGTGAACTTTCGTTTCAGTCACTTAATGGTGCTGTAACAAAAAAGAGTCAAAGTGGATACTTTATTTTTTTTATTGTTTTTTTTTCTATATTTTATTAATTTTCATAAACATTTACAGAGATTTTGGGTTTCCATTCATTCATTGTTGCACTATTCTCTCTACCCTCCTCCGAGTTTGTTCTTGTCCAAATGCCACAGTGCTTGTCAAAGCCAGTTCTGATTAATCTTCTTTGTCAGTTTGTCCTTTGCCATTCCCTATCACTCCTCCCTGAGAGAGACTTCACCCTGAGTCATAAGGAAAAGGGGATGGCGTATTCTCTTAGCTACTTCCTGCTGAAAAGGGACGCTGTGGGTTTCAGGGTGAAGATACTTTAAGAAACAGCAATCTCATATTTAATAGTTTACGAGGCTAGAAGTAAAATTTCAGAATTGGCTGGAAGAGGGGACCTCTCACTGAAAAAGCATTTCTCTGGGAGACGATATCCCAGCTTTTGTAGTATCAGCATTCACTAGTGTAAAATCAGTGTGTGGATAGGTTGTCTGACATCCACTAACTCCACAAAGGAGTACAGTATTAGAAAAGTCTGATTTCAGGGAGCTTTTTAAAGTCTTGAAGAGCAGTGATACCAATTTGAATGCTAAGGTGTACCTGATTCAAGCCACAGTCGTTCATAAACACCTACCAAATATCTGAGAGCTGGACAAAAATCCAGATGACGGAAGAATTGATGCCTTTGATCTGTGGTGTTGAAAGAGAGTGCTGAATTTCCTGTGAACTTCCAAAAGAACAGATACGTTTTAAAGGAAATAGAACCAGTGTGCTTCTCATATATTGTGAACAGGTTAAAAGAGGCTATTCCTTGAAAGGGAATATCATGCTTGAAAAAGTAGATGATCAACATAAAGAGGAAGATCCTTAAGGAGATGGATTTATACAATGTATACAGATCGGCTCAAGTGTGTCAAAGATGTGGTAGTGCAGGACAGGACAGGATTCAGATCTGTTGTTCATAGGGTTGCTATGAGTTGCACTCAACTTAATGGCACTTAACAACAAGAATCCAGTTGTGTTGCAAAAGTCAGTCAACGGCTAAGAAAGTCATTATGATTTTGAAGAAGTCAACCTCTTACACCACATTTGATGGTTTTCACATAGTATCTGTCTCCCTGCTCTCACTTCCTCATTCCCATTAGTGCTTTCTTTAATGGGAAATATGCTAATATTATACCTCAGAGTTACTAGGTTTAGAACACAATGTACCCTGATATGCCCTCATAACAAAGAGAGTGCTATTTCCAAATTATTTTACATTCACAAATAGATCTAAAACCATTGCTTGAACCCAAGGGATATTTATGGAAGCTAGCAGGCACATCATTCATTCTCCCTTAAAGCAGTTGGTAGGTTCAAACTGATAATCTTTTGGTTGGCAGCTGAACATGAACCACTTTTCCACCAGGGTTCTAAACTGCATGCATAAGATTACAGTTATAGATGGTGGTGTTGTGTTCTGTGGAGTCAGAACAGACCCACAGCTGACCCTTCAGTGAATTTTCAGAGGTAGTTAATCACATGGGAAGAGATTCCCCATCCTTCTCCCACAGAACAGCTTGTGGCCTCGAACCGCGAGTCTTTGGTATTGCAGCACAGCTTCTTGCCACTAGGACACCAGAGCTCCCTAGGTATAGGTGTAAGTGAAGGG
Source organism: Elephantulus edwardii (assembly GCF_000299155.1). NCBI lineage: Eukaryota > Metazoa > Chordata > Mammalia > Macroscelidea > Macroscelididae > Elephantulus > Elephantulus edwardii. The sequence continues at coordinate 10,915,750 of NW_006399771.1, forward strand.
GTACGATTTTTATCTTTTTTGGAGAGACATTAATTGAAGTTGCTAATACTTTTCTTGACTACTATTAGAAAGGAATCCTATAGCATAGTCGGTATAATTTAGAAGAAATAAAAGTTAACATTTTTTTGGATGCTTATAATTTGCCTGATATTTTGTTAAGTAACTTGTATACATTGTTTCATTTCCTTTTTATACAATTCTATAATACCACTGTTTTTATTATCCCCATATTAGAGATAAAATAACTCAAACATTTTAAACTTCCCAAAGTAAGAAAATTATTGAGGAGTAGGTTCAAGTCCATTAGTTGCTCTTCAGGAGAGAGGTGCAACCTCCTCCCTTCAAGATTTACAATCTGAGAAGCACAATGGGAGGCCTACAAGAGGTGGAATGGACTCATGCCAGTGAGTATAGATAAAGTAACGCATCACAGAGATCTGTCCAGTTCATTGTTCCACTGTAGTTCCTTTCTTGTATTTATTCCATTTTTACTTGATTATCTAATTATTTTCATTCAAACCTGTATTTACTAAGAGGGAAGATGTCTTTCTTGTTTACTAATCTTCTCCAGTTCAGAGAACAGTTTCAGCCACAGTATGTTTTCAGTAACTAAGTTTTGATAGATTGAGTGCTATCTAAAATGTATATCTGATTTCTGTAGGAAATCACACATGGAAAAATGATCTTCTTCCTCTGTTTTATTCTTTGTCAACGATTGTAAAATTGAAAATTGATTTTTATAAAGTGAACTTCAATAGCTCAATTTTTACAGTTTTGCTATCTTGTAAAACAGATGATAGCACTGTGATTATAGGTGAGAGCTTTGAGGTTCAGTGCCATGGGGTATAACAACTGAACTGATTCCTTAATAATTTTCTTATGTTGCGATTTTTAATTTTCTTAAAATATTCAATTTTGAAAATTGATTATTTTATCTCTAATATGGGGATAATAAAAACACTGGTATAATAGAGTTATATGTAATGAAGCAATATTTCAAATTAATAAGCAAAATATCAGACAAATTATAATTACTCAACAAAATGTTAGCATCCATGTTTTCTACACTATCCTGACTTCCAAGAATAAAATATTACAGATATAAGATTTTAATTTTCTATTTTTCAATCTATTTTAATATGCAATAATTTCACTTAGCTTTTTCCTATGGTGGTTCAAGGTGTTTTCAAGATATTTGAATAATCACTTCTTATCATAATTTCAAGTCTCTCAGGGTGGCTGAACCACATACTTTTAAGTCTCTGAAATTTCTGTAAGTCAATTATAGCTTGGTTAATATCTACAGAAGATTTATGATCAAGGAAGAAAATGACAAGTGACCCACATTCTTCCCAACATGACTTTGGTAAGTTTTATGGCTTCATTTATTTAGCCAGTAATTAATGAGCACCTGCTGTGTACCAGCAAGCATTGTATAGGCTGATTAAATAGAAATAAGCAAAGTGAAAAAAGAACTTATCTTCTTATAGACTGAATTGTGTTCACCAGATTCACATGTTAGAATTCTAAATCTTAAGCTCATAAATACAATTCCAATTGAGATTAATATTGTCTTTGTTATATTAAGGAAGCATACATACCAGCATAGGAGGTATCTTAAAGATTCCTCAGATATAGAAAATAATTTTTTAGACACAGAATCAAGACTAATAGAGAAAGATGCGAGTTGAAGATCTTCAAAGAACAAAATAACAGGGTCCTTACTATAGGAACCGACACAAGAAATTCCACCCCAGCCCCAACAGACAAAAAGAGTCTTCCCTAAGAGCTGTTGCCTACATTCAAACATCTATATTCCTGAACTGTGAAAAAATATGTTTCTGTTCAATAAAACTACCCACTTACGATGCGTCTGTTAACATAGCACTAGCGAACCTAAGAGACTGTCTTCATTCTACATACTACATTCTACATACTACATTCTGTGAGATCTTTTTGGCCATTTTAAGGATTTCAACTTTTCTTCCAAAGGAAATAAAAAGTCGGGGAATTTTTGAAAGAGTGATGTGTATGGAAGGAGAATTTATGGAAGGATTGTTTACTGCTGTAGTAGTGAATAAGTGTGCATTTCAGGTGTCCTATTAGAAGCAAAATATACTCTGCACCCATCGGTAAACAAACAGGAGTTGAGCCATCCATTCTGGTTCTAGACTCCCCAATAAATGATATATCATGCTTTTCATAAATAATAAAGTCTTTATCAAAAATGTAACAAATTATTTAGCAAAAATGTTATCCCTGTTTGTAATATCAACATCTGAACGTCTGTGATGGTCATTTCATGTGATCACTATATAAATGGAAACAATTATTTTACCTCTTCAAAAAGTTAGAATGAATTTGGTCATTTTCATGATCTTCCATTTTTCTTTTTCTCTATTTTTTTATGGTTTATCTTTTAAAGTGGGTAATTGAAAAGAAAGAAAAATTCTGGAAGCATATTATTGAGTAAGTAGAATGTTGTTGTTGTTATATGCCGTCGAGTCACTTGTGACTCATAGCGACCCTATGTACAACAGCTCTAAACTTTGCTCTGCCCTGTGCCAATCGCACTGTCTCTGACACTCCCATCCTGAATCACTGAATCCCAGTGACTGAATCACTCCACCTCATAGAGGGCCTTGCCCTCTTACGCTGGCATGATGTTCTTCTCCAAGGACCGGTCTTTCCTCACAACACATCCAAAGTATGTTAGACGGAGCCTCAGAATCCTTGCCTCCAAGGAGCCACCCGGTTTAACCCTTTCCTGGACAAATCTGTTTGTTTTCCTAGCAGTCCATGGTACTCTCAATGCTCTTCTCCAGCACCACAGCTCAAAGGCATCAATTCTGCTTCTATTCTCCTTGGTCATTGTCTAATTCTCTGATGCATAACAAGTGATTGTGAAGACCATGGCCTGTATCAAATGAACCTTAGTCTCCAGAGAGACACCATTGCTCTTCAGTACTTTGGAGAGGTCCCTAATGGCAGACTTTCCCATGGCAATGCACCTTTTAATTTCCTGGCATATAAGAAGTAAAAGATCAAGATGGATGTCAGAAGAGACTCTTAATATTGTCAAAAAGCTAGAGCAAAGGGAAGAAATCCTGATGTTAAGAAGCTGAACAGAAAATTTCAAAGGGCATCTGGCAAAGACAAAGCAAAATATTATAATCATATGTACCAAAAAGGTAGACTTGGAAAATCAGAGTGAAAGAATTCACTCAGCATTTCTAAAACTGAAGGAACTGAACAAGTTTAAGCCTCAAATTATAATTCTGCTGAGGGCAGAATGTTGAATGACCCAGGAAGCATCAAATGAAGACGGAAGGAGTATACAGAGTCACTGTACCAAAAAGAATTGGCTGACACAGAAGAATTTCAGGAAACAACATATAATCAAGAGGTTATGGTGAAGAAGGAAGAAGTTCAGGCTGCTCTAAAGGAATAGGGGGGAAAATAAAAAGACCCCCAGGAATTGATGACGTGCCAATTGACATACTTAACCAAACAGATGCTGCTCTCGATGCACTCCTCAAGTTGTGTCGAAAAATCTAGAGGACAACTATCTGGCCAACTGATTAGAAGGGATCTATATTTATTCCCATTACAAAAAAAAAATGGTGATCTGACAGAGTGTGAGAATTATCAAACAACATCACTAATACACAAGCAAGATCCTGCTATAGATTATCACAAAACAACTGGAACAGTACATCAGCTGAGACATGCCAGGTGTACAAGCTGAGTTTAGAAGCGTTCCTGCGATGACGGACATGATAACCAAACTTAGATGGATCTTAGCTGAAAGCAGAGCATACCAAAGGAATGTCTGTCTGTGTTTCACTGGCTATGCAAAGCCATTTGATTGTGTGGGTCACAACAAACTAGAGCTTACTTTAAGAAGAATGAGAATCCTTAATTGCACTCACCTGAAACCTGTATTTTAACCAGGAAGCAGTAGTCAGAATAGAATAGGGAAACAGTGCATGATTCAGGATCATGGATACATCCTATCTCCAGATCTTCTCAATCTATATGCAAAACAGATCATTTGGGTGGCAGGACTTTATCAGGAAGAATGTGACATCAGGATTCCAGGAACAATCATCAAACCTGTGTTATGCAAATGACACAACCTTGCTTGCTAAAACTGAGAAAGACATAAGCCATTTGCTGCAGAATGTCAGACTGCAGTCTTCTATATGGATTGAATCTCAACATTAAGAAAACAAAAATTTTTACCATTGGGCCAATTGGCAGCATCATAATAAATGGTGAAGAGACTGAGATTGTCAACAATTTAAGCTTGCTTGGTTCCAAAATCAACACTTTTGACAACAGTAGTCAGGAAATAAAAAATGAATTGTATTGAGGAAGTCTTCTGTCAAGGACCTCTCTAAATTACTGAAGAGTAATGATGTCAGTCTGGAGACCAATGTTTGCCTGGTTTTTGCAATTACTTGCTATGGGTCAGAAAGGGGGGCAATAACTAAAGATGATAGAAGATGAATTGATGCCTTTGAGTTGTATTGGAGAAGAGTGTTGAACATATCATTTATTTCCAAGAAAACTAACAGGTCTGTCCTGGAGAAGGCAAATCCAAATTTCTCCTTGGAGGCATGGATTTTCAAGCTCTGTTTCACATACTTTGGGCACAAAGTTAGGAGAGACCAGTCCTTGCAGAAGGACATTATTTTTGGACAGCTGGAGGGACAATGCAGTAGAGGAAGACCCAGAATGAGATGGATTGACTCAGAGATTGAGGTAATGGGATTAGGTCTGTCAGAGATGATGGGAGTGGCTCAAAATAGGGCAGGGTCCAGGACTATTGTACAGGGAGTCACTATGAGTTGCAGATGACTTAATGACACATCACAACAACAAAAACAACAACCACCATCAACTAACACTTAGCTGACCTTTAGCTGGTTTTCAGAGGCAGTTAATCACACAGGAGAGTACTCATCTTTTCTCCTGAGGAGAAGCTAGTTTATTTGACCCACATGCCTTTTCCATTGAGATGTGGACCTACCACTAGGCCATAGAGCTGCCCATTTTAGGTACATGTACATATTTCATCAATAGTACTACGACAAGGTCAGTGTATCACTTCTAAGATGAAGCAATATGAATTTCTCTTATAAAATATTTTTAATTATAGCAACTCAAGTAGGAATAATAGAAGTGGAATACTATATCACTGTATTTGAAATAAAAACACTCATAGAATTATATTAAATGGTGTCATTAATTTCAGAGTTATTATCACTCCATCCAAACAAAATGTAAATTGATTACAATGAGACGTCACAAGCTATTTTGTGGATTCTCTAATGAAAAGTTTTGGTTATTTCTAACATGGTCAAAAAATATATTCAATAGTATTCAAACAGTTTAAAATAAAAATTTTGCTTTATGTTTTCTTAAACAACAATCAAATTCTTGTAGTTTTTAGATGATTAAACAACTTTCATTCCTAAACATATAAACACATTTTTAAGTTGACTGCTTATGTTTTGATGTTGGTCACGTATGAGAAGTTTTTGGGTTGTGTTTGATGTGTGTTACTGGTGTGTTTGGTTTTTTTTTTTCCTCTCAGTTGAACTTTTGATCCAAGGGTGGAGGTCTGTTAAAGGGTGTGTCTTTAAAATCCTGTAGTAAGAGGTTGGGTCTGTGGCTGGCCTGGCACCTCCACCCTAGAAATTGAATGTGGCCCTCAAACCAAATTTGATTAATTTTTAGAAAGAACATTCTTTAAGTGGTACAGCAATCTTTTCTCTATTTGCTGTACTGAATAACTTGGATTTGCTGTCATGCTGAACACTGTGCCATAGTTGTGTCAAATACCATAATGGTTACCCATCATGTTCAATGTTTGGAGGAGCTTCCAGACTGATTCGGGTTGGGAAGTAAGAGTGGCATCCACTTCCTAAAGTAGATACTTCTAGAAACTCCATATACGTGCAGAAATGATGTTAATTGTAGAACAGAGTTCAGGTCTTCAGTGAAAGGGTAACTATGAGTCATAATTCGACCTGAAACACTTAACCACGGCTAAGTGAGACTAGTGCTGTTTTATCAGAGGATCATTCTTCTACTTGATACATCACTCTTTGTCATTGTGCTGTATGAAGTAATTTAGGTTTGCTGTGATGCTGAACCTTGTGCCATTGAGGTTGTTGTTGTTGTTGTTGTTAGGTGCCAGCAAATCATAGGTGACTCGTAGCAACACTATGAATGAGAGACCTGGACACTTATATAACTTTCATTCTTTCTCCAGGTTCATAGGGTTTCCAGAGGCAAGCTATTTCAGAAGTGGATGCCACTCCTGCTTCCAAGAGTGTTTTAATTAGAGAGTTCCACCAAACACTGTCCACCATGAGTAACCATTATCACATTTGACACATCAGTGTCACAGTGTTCAGCATCACAGCCACCATGAGTTACTTCTGTACAGCAAGTGGACAGGCCAAGATATACCAATTAAAAGAATGTTTAACCAAATTTCTCTTTCAATTGGAGGCCAAATATAATCAACTCATACCCAACGGTGAGTAATCATTCCACCCTAATCCTCACCAGAACTAGAAAACAAACTTCTATAGAATCTGGCTGCTCCAAATGACTTTCCAATCTGAATTCCAATTCCAAACTGGTGACTAAATGATTTTTTAGATATTGTTGTTCAGTGCCGTTGAGTCACAGCTTATAGAGACACTATGAACAAAAGGCATGACGTCTTTCTATAGCTATCATTGTTTCTCCCACTTCAAGAGTTACCAGAGGCATTGATTTAGGAAGTAGGGCTGCTCCTGCTTCCAAACCTTATCTTAAACTGGGAGCTCCAACAAACACCTTGGGTAGCCATTATGGCAATTGTCCCCCACTAACACAAGGTTCAGTATCACAACAAACCTAGATTCTCTCAAGGCAGAAAATTGAGAGAAGAGTGCTACAAAATTTTTAAGAATGTTCCTCAAAAAATAACACTAGACCCTCAAATCCAACTGATATTTAAATACATGGATCCAAAATATATATTATATATATGATATATATGATTGATAGATATGATTGATATATATGATATATATGAACAAAAGGCCTGAAGCCTTTCTATAACTATCACGGTTTCTCCAGGTTCAGAGAGCTTCCAGAGGCATGTGGTTTAGGTAGTGGATAACATTCCTACTTCCAAATCTTAAGCAATTTGGGAGCTCTATCAAACACTTCCCATGATGTGTAGCCATTATGGTGTTTGGCATGCCTATGGCACAGTTCTTCCATTATGGCATTTGAGACACCAATGGCAAACAGTTCAGTTCCACAGCAAACCCAGATTATCTCAGCACAGCAAACAGACCAGAGAGCTATATTACTTAGAAGAGCTACATATTTATTTCTTATAAGAGCCAAAAAATGTTGACTCTGAACATGAGGTTTAAATAAAAACAATCACATAATCAACACAGATCATCAAACAAAACAAGAGCGCCATCGTTCAGAAATCACCACTTTACCTACCTCCAAAATGGAGACAAGGGCTAGGCTTTATATATTGCTGTTGTTGTCGTTAAGTGTCATCGAGTGGTGACCCTATAAACAAAAGACCCTAGCCATGTTCTATAAGATTGTCCTCTCTCTAAGTTTATAAAGTTTCCACAGGCATGTTCAGGAAGTGGATGCCACTCCTGCTTCCAAGCCTGTCTCTAACTGTGAGCTCTACCAAACATTGTCAACCATGTGTAATCATTATGGCAATTGATGCACCACTGGCACACCATTTAGTATCACAAGAATCCAAAATTACCTAAGTAGAGTGAAATGACAGAAAAATGCTGTACCACACAGAAAATATTCATTTGAAATACAATTAAATCAGGGCTGCATCTGTTAGTTCAAACATGTCACTTGATATTCCATCAATACCTGGGACCTTATTTCTTGCCAAAAATGAAGCATAGCTTTGAAATGAAAAATCCAGTGACTGGATTAAAAATCTGTTTAGGCACAACATAAAAGATGATTAGTGAAGAATATTAAGTTCCATCAATTTGACTTTGATTCTTGTTGCTATGTGCCATTGAGTCGCCTGAAACTCATAGGGATCTTATGTACAACAGTTCTGAACCTTGTCCTATCCTGAGCCACTCTCACTGACTCCAACACATTGCCCAAGACACTGTGTCAATCCATCTCATCTGGTATCTTCCTATTCTTGCTGTCTATCTACCCTTACAAGCATGATGTCTTTCTTGAGGGACTGGTCTCTCCTGGCCACATGCCCACAGTATATGAGCTGAAGCTTCAAAATCCTTCCCTCCAAGGTGGAACTTAGTTTTGCTTTCTCCAAGACAGATTTGTTCTCTTGGTGGTCTACAGTGTGTTCAATAGTCTTCTCCAGTACCAAAGTCAAAGGCATAGATTGTTCTTCTATTATCCTTAGTCATTGTTCAGCTTTCTGATGCACAGCACACTTTTGTCTCTAGCCTGACATTGCTTTTTTAGCACTTTGGAGAGGTCTTAGACAGTAGACTGCTAATGCCAAGAGTGTTGATTGTAGAGCCAAACAAGCTGAAATTGTTAACAACCTCAATCTCTTCTCCATCTATCATGGTGCTGCCAACTGACCCAGTGATGAGAATCTTTGTCTTCTTGATGTTGAGCTTCAATCCATATTGATGAATGCAGTCCTTGACCTTCTGCAGTAAACATCTCAGGTATTCCTCAGGTCTAGCAAGCAAGGTGTGTCACCTGCATAACTCAGGTTATTGATGAGTCTTCCTAAAATCCTGATGCCACATTGTTCTTCATAAAGTCCAGCCTCCAAAATTATATATAAATGTTAACTCATAGTAGCCCAAAGTACAACAGAACAAATCCCTGCCCGATTTTCTGTCAACCTCATAATCTCCACTGTGCTTACACACATTTTTGCAGGCACTTTGTAATTTCATTTCATTGAGAATATTCTTCTCTTTCATTGACCCTCTCTACATTTCCTAGTGTGTGTATATATATATTTTTTCCCAAGGACTAGTCCCTCATGATTACAAGCCCAAATTATGTAAGATAAAAATTTGACTATTTTTGCTTCTATGAAATATTTCTTCCAATACAGATTTGTTTGTTCTTTTGGCAGTTTATGTTGTATTCAATACTCTTCATCAACACTACAATTCAATGGCATATTTTCTTCTTTGGTCTTCCTTATATGGTGTCCAACTTTTCATGCAAATGAAGTAACTGAGAATACCCTGGCTTGAATCAGGAATATCTTAATTTTTAAGGTGGCATCCTTGTTCTTTAGCACTTTAAGGAATAAGCTTCAACAGGAAGAAGCTTATTCTCTCACAACTTATTGTTGTTATTGTTCTGTACAATCTAATTGGAACTGATTCAGAGCTGATCCTCCAGCAACTTTTCAATGGCAATAAATTGTAGGGGAGACAGATCATTTTTCTTCCATCAAAAGCTAGTATATTTGAAATGTGTGCCTTTGGATTCATGGCAGAACTCCTTGCTACCAAACCACCTAGAAGTTCAAATTCAAAGTGGTGGCTCTATGGGGAAGACTTTACTCTCAATTGGTTCTGGAAGAATGTCCTTGTCTCCTTCAGCATCTGTATGCTTAAGATCTCCACAGCTCTTGGTTTTCTCTTATTTCTAGGAACGTGATAGCATTGAAAACTGGGTGCAAAAAGACACTCCTCTCCTGGCAATTCTTTCTTTGTGGTACTAAGTTCCCCACTCCCTGTTTGCTTTTCTATCCTTTATTTCTTTTAATGAGGAGAGGAGGTAAGTGATGCAAACCAATGTTGTTGTTGTTACACAATTTCCTGTTAGAAAAAATTCATAGCTGACCTCCCAATGGTTTTCCAGAGGTTGTGAGAATCCAACAGGTGAGATCGCCAGTCTCTCACATGGAGTAGCTGGTGGGTTTAAATTGGGTTGCCAGAACAACTCCTTACCAAGCCACCAAGGTAACTCCCCTTAGATCAGATCAGAGCTCTGAGTTATAGCCCACCATTCATCCTCTTACAGTTATCAGGTTGATAAAATCTTAAAAGATCATAAGCAGACTTCCAAGTTACATTATTCCATGTATGTGTTATATGAGTTTAAAATTCAATCAATGACACCATCCAAATTTATTTGAATAAGAAATTAATAGTATCATGTTCTTTAAATCTTTTCTAGGATCTAAGTTTTATGGCAATTGTTTGAAACATTTATTATGGGTTTTCAAAATTTATATGTTTTCGAAAACTTAAATCTACATTGGCACTCTAGCAGTACTTGTAAACAAGTCCTAGGAGGGCACACTTAGACATTGAGAAGGATGCTTTCAATGTTTCCAGTTTGTCTTAATTAGGCAATAACATAATTTTGTTACATAATTTCAATGCTCATTAATTCTATGTAATTGTTGAAATTGACAGCATATCATATGTTTATTATCAAATACTCAGAACTAACTTCACAGAGTTTAAATTTAAGCTAGAATATCTTTTATGTCAAAATTATCACCGTATGGAAACTCTAAAACCACCTTGGGTGATGCTGAAAACCAGGTTAATTCTTTTCATGTTTGTGTATAACCGGGAACTCTGGTGGCTTAGTGGTAAGGAATTGCGGGGGCCGACACACAGGTAAGTGATTGGAATCTGTTTTTATGCACAGGATAAAGATGGGCCATTTCCTCCTGGGAAAATTGCTTCCCCTGAAAAAACACTAAAGTATCAGCTATGGTGGGTTCTGACTCGACAGTACACAACAACAGCAATAGGAAAATTATTTATGATCTCTGACATTTAATATACTTTTTTTTAAACAAATAAATGGGTTTTGTTTAGCGCCCTTGAGTCAGAACCTTCTCCTTAGTTGACCTCCTTCAGTGTTTTTTCAGAGGCAGTAATTCTCACAGGAGGAGCGTGCCTATCTTTCTCCTACGGAGGCTCTGGTAAATTTGAATCACATGCCTTTGGGTTTGCAGCACAACTCTAGCACAAGCTCTAGGTCATCAGAGCTCTATGAACTATGAATAACTGTTATCTTTTTTTCTTACGTGTCATTGTTGTGTATGATCAAGTTGGCACCAACCCAAAGCTGACACTTTCTCTAGGACAGACCTGGTTGTTCACTTGGCTGTCCATGGTATGTTTCACACATGACTCTAGCATCACAACTCAAAGGTATCAATTCTTCCTCTATCATCCTTGGAAGCAGGAGTGATATCCACGTCCAAAATAAGCTTGCCTCTGGAAACTCGACGAACTTGGAGAAAAGATGAAAGTTTAGGGTTCAAGACTTTTGTTTATAGGGTTGCTATGGGTCTTCTGTGACTCAATGCCACTTAACAACAACAACAACAACAACAACGACATCCTTAGACATTGTCTAGCTCTCTGATGCATAGCAAGTCGTTACAAAGACCATGGCCTGTATCAGGCGTACTTGAGTCTCCAGACTGATAGCATTGCCTTCAGCACTTTGAAGAGGTCCCTGACAGCAATTTACCCAATGCAATCAATTAATTTTCCAATTTTCTAACTACTTATGACAAGGGTGTTATTTTATAGAAACTATTTTAGTTATCCTCTTGTGCTCCAGTACTAAGGAATAATGCTGCCAACCCAAAGGAACATGGTTTGAAACAAGCCCCTGTGCTGGAGAAAGAAGACCAATCTCTTCCCTTGTGGTTTCTTGTTAAATACAACTCATAGCAACCCATGAACAATAGATCCAAATTCCATCCCATCTTGCATCATCCTCATCATCTTTGACATATTTGAGACCATGTGCCACAGATATTATATCAACCTATTTCACTGAAGTTCTTCCTCTCCTTAGCTGACCCTCTACCTTTCCAAGCATGATGTTCCTTTATAAAGAGCAGTCATTCCTAACAACATGTACAAAATATATCAAGAAAACTTCACCAACTTTGTCTCCAATGAATATTCTGGTTGCACTCTCTCCAAGACATATCTGTTTATTCTTTTGGCAGCCTTTTGAGTATTTAACCTTCTTCAACACTATAACTCAAATGCATACATTCTTTTGTCATTCTTAGTCATTTCCCAGCTCTCAGATGCTTAGCAGGTGATTGGAAAGACTGTGGCTTGAGTAAGGCATACTTTAGTCTTTTAACTGATGTCATTGCTCTTCACGACCTTGTAGTGATCTAACAGCAGATTTTCCCAATGCAATATGCTTCCCACCAACATCCTTGGTACCACTTGTTAATCCAACAAGATGAAAAATGTTGACAGCATCAATATTTTTTTCTGTCTATCATGCCTTAAGAAAACATGACTCCAGAAACTCTATGAACTTTCATAAATGCCGATGGTTGTAGATGGGTTTCAAACCATTTGTTCATAGGGTCGCTATGAGTCATACTCAACTTGAAGACAATCAACAACAACGATATCATACCTTAAACATTAAACAATATCACTGGCCTGAGAGCTGGACAAGGACTAAGGATGACAGAAGAAGTATTAATGCCTTTGAGTTGTGGTGCTGGAATCTTGGACATATTATGGGCCACCAAGAAAAGAAATAGGCCGGTCTTAGGAAGAAACCAAGTTTCTCCTTGGAGGGTAGAATGTTTAAGCTCTGTCTCACATACTCTGAACATGTGGCCAGGCGGGACCAATCCTTGGAGAAGGATATCATGCTCAGAAGAGTGGAAGAACAGTGCAGGAGAGGAAGACCCTTAATGAGATGGATAAAAAGGTTGAACTCTGATGCACACATTTCCTGACTTGTGTTTTACAGGCTCTGAAATCCCACTAAATAGATCATTCACTATGAGTCTTTTCTGACTCAATGGCACATAATGATAACAGTAATAAGGCACCTGAAGACTAACAGTATTACTATTTCTAAGTTAACTTTCTGTTTAATGTCTAGAAAATTTAGACTATTGTACATTTTGTTTTCTTGTTGTTGTTGGTATGTGCAGTTTAGTCACTTGTGACTCATTGTGACCCTATGTACAATAGCTCTGAAGCCAGCCCTGTCCTGAGCCAGTCTTGGTGACTCCAACACACTCCATTGCCTTAATTACTGTATCAATCAAGGACAAACTTGATTGTCCAAGACAGGCCTATTTGTTTTCTTTGCAATCCATGGTATGTTCAAGACTCTTCTCAAGCGCCACAACTCAAAGGCATAAATTCTTTTTCTATCATCCTTAGTCATTGTCCAGCTCTCCTATGAATAGCAAGTAATTGAAGACCATGGACTAGATCAGGAGTGCCTTAGTCTCTAAACTGACATCATTGCTTCTCAGTACTCTGTACAGGTCCTTGAAAGCAGATTTATCTAATGCAGTTTGTCTTTTGATTTCCTGAGTGCGAGTGCCAACAGTGTTTATTATAAAGCTAAGCAAGCTGTAACTGTTAGCAACCTCAATCTCTTCTCATCCATCATGGTGCTGCCAATTGGTCCTGTGGTGACAATCTTTGTCTTCTTGATGTAGAGCTTCAATTCATATTGAAGATTACAGTCTTTAACCTTCTGCAGCAAGTGCATCCAGTCCACCTCAGTTTCAGCAAGCAAGGTTGTATCATGGTTGTGTTGATAAGGTAGGTTGTTAATGGGTCCTCCACTAATTCTGATGCCACATTCCTCCTTATAAAGCCCAGAATTATATTTTCAGTAACTAAGTTTCAATAATACCAGAAAAAAAGTGTCTAAAAGGGTTTTTTGTTGTGTTTTGTTTTGTTTTGTTTCATTTTTATTCTACCCCATGGACAATAAAGTACAATGAACAGTCCAACTCTTAAAGAAAATAAAAGCTGTGTTGTAAACTAGAAAGAAATTCTATATACCAGCAACGTTGCAGAAGGCTGACATAACCATAAATTTCAAATCCAGACATTATTAGAAACAATTTCATGACAAAATTTCTTTCAAGTATTGTTACCCAGCCAATTCATTGGCAATATGTAAGACCCTAGGGATCAATGGGATACCAACTGACATATTTCAATTTATAGATATCGTACTAGATGCTATGAAAGGAAATTTGGAGACCGTTGTTTGCAAAGCTGACTGAAAGAGATCCATATTTGTTCCCATTCCTATGAAGGATGATCCAACAGAATATCAAAATTAACAAGTAATATCACTATCACATGCAAGCAAAATATTGCTGAAGACCAACCAAACAGCTTGAATAGTGCACTGAAAGAGAACCACCAGAAGTTCAGACAGGTTTAGATGAGGCTGTGATACCAAGGTTATCATTGCTGATGTCAGATGGATCCTGCCTGAAAGCAAAAAATAACAGAAGAATGTCTACTTGTGCTTTATTGACTGTGCAAAGGCATTTGACTGTGTGAATCATATAATCATACAAAATTCTTGCTAACATTGAAAAGAATAGGAATCCCAGACCAGTTAATTATGCTCATGTGAAAATTATATCTAGAACCAGAAGCTTTTGTACAAACAGAGCAAGGGAACACTGCATGATTTAAAATCTGGAAAGGTATGCCTCAGAGTTGTATCTTTTCCAAACCTATTCACACTGTACGCTGAGCAAATCATTCAAAAGCTGTACTCTGAAATAGAATTTGGCATCAAGATCAGATCACTGGACTAATGAGCAACATCATGATTGATGGAAATTTTCAATGATTTTGTCTTACTTAGGTCCACAGTCAATATCCTTGGTAGTAGCAGTAAGAAGATCAGGAGATGTATTGCACTATACAAGTCTACTGTCAGGGACCTCTCTGGATTACAGAAGAGCAATGATGTCAGTTTGAGGACTAGGATGTGCCTGATTCATACCATTTTCTCTTTAAAAACTTGCTATGAATCTGAAAGCTAGACAATGGATTAGAATGACAGAAGAATAACTGATGCTTTTGAGCTGTTGTGTTGGCGAAGAGCACTGAATTCCCATGCATAGACTGCCAAAAGAATAGACATGTCTTAGAAAATGTGCAACATTAAAAGCAAGGATAGAAAAACTTCATGTCACATATTTTAAGCATATTGCTAGAAAAGGCTGTTCCTTGGAAGTGGATATCATGCTTGGAAAGGTGGAAAGTGAGTGAAAGAGAGGAAGACCTCCAATGTGATGAACTGATACAGTAATCACAGCAATGGGTTCAAATGTGTCAGAGATGATGAGGATGGCACATTATAGGAGAGAGTTCAGATCTGTGGTTCATACAGTCACTATCAGTCATACTCAACTAGCAGGCACAAAAACAACGACCATCATACTGTAACACAAAAGAGAAACCACGGAGTTTCCGACGCTGTAAACTTTAGGGAAGCTGACTGGGTTCCTACGGTAGATTTGAACTTCCAATCTTTCAATTATCAGTAGAATGCTTAATTGCGATGTTAGAAATGAAAATGAACAAAAACAGAATTCACACTCACTGCATTGAATTGGTTCTGACTCATAGTTCTATTGGATTTCTAAGGCTGTAAATCATCACAGAAGGAGACTGCTTATTTTTCTCCTGTAGAACAGCCTGGTGGATTTGAACCATTGAAGATTCAGTCTTTTGGGGAGCAGCACAACCCTCTCTGGTCCAGGCCATCAGAAATCTCTATGGCAGGAAAATCATTAGCAAATAGTTCCCTTTAGTTTTTCTCTTGTATTTTACATTCCAAAAGGCTGTGGATTTTCTTGGCTCAAAGTTTTAAATCTATTCTTTGTTGAACTGTTTGGATAACTGGGTTAACAATAGAGATAGTTTTTACTTAAATTTTTAAAAATTGGGCAAAAAATAATGTATTCTTAAAAAGAAACTCAACAAAAGCATGCTGGTAGAATATCTGAAGAAATATAAAACTAAAACCAAACAAATTTCCCTGAAGTAAATTCTGACTCACAGCAACCTCATAGGGCAAAGTAAAACTGTCTTTGAATTGTGGCACTGGAGAAGAGTATTAAGTATACTGTAGACTGACAAAAAACCCCAAAACAAAACAAAAACAAAAACAAAAAAAAACCCCACACAAACAACAAAAAAACCCACCAAAAAGCTGTCTTCTGAAAAGTGCAACTAGCATGCTTCTTAGAGGCAAGGATGGTGCAACTTCATCTCACATAATTTGGGCATGCTGTCAAGGTTCTTACTATAATGGTTAAAGCCTAGAAATATCTTGCTGAATTTTCTGTTGCTTGAGTTGCTTTGAGTTAGAATCAACTTGACAGCACTCAATAACAATCATAATAATAAGGATTGTGATCTTTTACCATTTATTGATTACAATGTATTCAGAAATATTGTTTTGCTCACCTTATTTTCCTAAAAGATACACAGTATGAAGAAAAGTGTAAAACATTATATTTATGAACTTTGTAAGCAAACCAATATAAAATAAAAAATGATAGTCTTATAAATGTATTTTTAAATCAAAATATGTGTTGCATTGGGAAAATAAATCTGTCAGACTTCCTTAAAGTGCTAACAAGTGAGGATGTAAGTCTGAGGACTAACATGTGCCTGATCCAAGCCCCATTATTCTCAACAGTTTCTTATGTATCTGAAGGATTGATGGTAAATAAAGAGGACAGAAGAATTGGTGTCTTGGAATTGTAGTGTTGGGGAAGAATATTGAAAGTCCCATGGACTGCAAAAAGAACAAACAGATCTCTCTTGACTGAAATACAACTAGACTGATATTTAGAAGTAAAGACACTGAAACTTTGTTTCACATATTTTGGGCATGTCATCAGGAGGACCCTGTCCTTGGAAGAGATATCACGCTGGGAAAGGTCGAGGGTCAGGAAAAGAGAGGAAGGCCCTCAGTTAGATGAATTGACACAGTGCTTGGATTCTAGCATGGCGGAGATATTAAGGGTGGCATAGGCAAGTTGTTGCTCATAAATCTCCTATAAAATGCAGTTGACTCAATGGTACCTAAGAGCACTAGCTGCATCTGTTGAAGGTCCACACAGGAAATCGACAGCTTGCTTAGTTACTTAATTGAGAAGACTTTTATAAAGGCTCAATAAGACAGATGTAGGAAGGATTCCTAAACTAAAAGAAGAGGATGAGAACCTGGAAATGCAACAGAAGGCATGACTCCTAAGAATCAAGGACATGAAGCAATTTTCAGAGCTTTGGAATCTACAGGCTTTGGAATACTTTTATGTGAGATAACTACGGCCTCACACTGAGGCAGGGGTACTATCAGCTACTGCCTGCATGCTGCAAGAGACATAACCAATAAAGCAGATAAATGGGTTTGAAGCACCAACCTTTCATTTGGCCACTGTCTGTTCAAATATTGTTTCTTTTATATTTGATCTTGGTTAAGTGATCAAGAATCAAGTGCCATGAAGACTTTATTTTTACTGTGCTAACATTCATTTTAAAATTGGTATCATAATAGAATTACACATTGCATTCTGTATATATTGTAGCTTTTAAGCATATAGCATAACTTCTAGCTTTTTATTAAATGCTAGTTTAATCTTTCCCAGGTTAAACTTTTTTTCTTTTTTTAAAGATTGGAGCTAGTATAGTAACAACATTAAGACATGGTTTTCATGATTAATTTATTTTATAATAGGTCAGGCATATCTTCTAAATTTCTGCAATAGCAGAAGTATATTTACTCTGTTTTATGCTGAGTGACTTCTCTGTGTACAACAGTGCTGTTCAAATACAACTCAATTTTTGATGCAAACAAAAAGCAGATAAATCATAGTGTAAGAAAACTAAAAATTGCCAGTGATTGCCTGTCAGATTCCTGGGTTTCAGTCTGCTGATATAAAGGGACTCATTTCTACCTAATTCAGACAATAGTCATGCAATCCGAATGATCAAATAGAAAGGTATGGGTAATTTATTTCAAATTAAGTTTTAAAATCTATGTCATTCTAATTAATGTTTATGTATTTTTTAAATGCAAGTAAATGTTGTAGGATGGTATTAAATTCTGCATCTTTGTCTTTCCTTGCTGGTGAAGAAGCTCTGTGGTTGGGAGTCCTCTTAAATTCACACCTGAGTGCAATGTAGTCTCTATGACAACCAACTGCATGGGCTCCCAGAAGAACCTTAATGAGCTGTGGATGAATTACTAGGATAAGAATTACTCTAGTGTCTACAGGGAATCCTACAAGCTCTTTGTTGCCAAGAAAAGAAGTAAAAAAGAGGGACAACATAACCTTGGTCAAGATAAAAACACTAAAGTGAAGAATTTCCATTTCTTTAGTCTCATTACATAATTATGTTCATATTCCAATTATCATATTTGAATCCATTAGTTTTAGGTTTTCTTTTAAAAATTTAGAGTAGCAGTTTACAGTATCAGCAGCGTAAAATGTGATAGCAAATCAACCTGCTTTTGTTAAGCGTTCTTTAGGATGTTGTTGTTGTTGTTAAGTGTATCGAGTTGTAGACAACTCATAGTGATCCTATGAATGAAAGACCTGAACACTTATATAACTTTCATTGTTTCACCGCACTTATAGAGTTTCAAGAAGCAAGTTAATTTTTTTGGAAGTGGATGCCACTCCTGCTTCCAAGCTTGTTTTAATCACGGAGCTCCACCAAACACTGTCCACCATGGGTAACCATTATCACATTTGATACACTTGTGTCACAGTGTTTAGCAACACAGCAACCAGGAGTTACCTCTGTACAGCAAATGGACAGACCAGTGTTCTACCACTTAGAAGAATGCTTTACCAGAAACAGTTAAAACCAGGCCTGAGAGCTGCAGATTAAAATCACCCACCTTTGGCTTGGTAACATAACTTTCTATTTAGTAGGCCAAAGGGGCTCTATGTTGTTGTTAGGTGCCCTTGAGTTGTAGACAACTCATAGCAACCCTATCAATGAAAAACCAGACCCAACAATTTTTTGCGGAATTTATCTTTTACTCATACACACTCTATATATGTACAGTTCTGGTAGTTTTTAAATGATTTTCAGCAGTATTTTGATTACATGTGATATTAATGATATTGCTTGGTAATTTCTACATTCTGTTGGATCATCTTTCCTGGGAATGTAAACAAATATAAAACTCTGTCAGCAAGATAGCCAGGCAGCTGTCCTTCAAATTTTCTCACAGAGACTGGTGAGCACATCAACGGCTTTAAAATCTATTAGTTGAAACATGTCAGTTGGTATCTCATGGATTCCTGGGGCATTATTTTTGCCGATGCCTTCAGTGCAGTATCAATACCTTCATTCATTGCCATTCCTGCTGATATGGTGCTTCCTGCAATTTTTCAGTGTCAGTTCTATTTGGTGTAGTTACACTGTATATTCCCTCTGTCTTCTCATACTTTTTGGATCATTCAACATATGATTGATTCAACATTGTTGTTGTTGTGTGCTGTTGAGTTGCCTGTGATTCATAGTGACCCTCTGCACAATGGCTCTGAACTCTGTTGTATCTTGAGCCTGAAGGGACAGCAGAAACCCTATTTTTTATAAACCCCCATTAATGCTAGAGGCATAAGCGGGCCATAAAAATTCTTAGCTTAAGGCAAACACGAGTGCCCCGAGTAAAGCCTTGTCTGTCCTTGAAGAGTAAGGAATTAACTAGTGTCTACATGACACAAAAGGAGCAAAGGTCGGCAAAGTAGCCAGCCCATCAAAAGCTGACCCAAATGACTGATTCCTCAATCCACCAATCTCTGTGCCCTAACAGGGCCACTCAAAAAAAGTCTATAAAAGCAAGTGGGAGGGGGAACTCGAGGCTTTTTCCCTCATCACCTTCCTAAGGAGGGGGAAAGTCTCCACATGTGGAATTAATAATCACTCTTGAAATTTTCAGACGTCTGATTTGATTTCCTTTGTGGGGCATTTCGTGGGCAGAACAAGTCAATCTCACTGTCTCCAACACACATGACCCATTACTTTAGTCATTGTGTCAAGTCATCTTATTCAGGGTCTTCCTACCATGTGTTGTCTCTCCACACTTCTAAACATGATGTTTTTCTCCAATAACTGGTCCCTCCTAGCAACATGACCAAAGTATGCAAGATGGAGTTTCAAAATCCTTGCCTCTAAGGAGCAACTTGGTTTCACTCTTTCTAGGACAAACCTCTTTGTTCTCTTAGTAGCTCATGATATGTTCAATACTCTTCTCTAGCACACATAAGCATCTTTCAATATTGTGACCCAAGGCTTAAATTTGTTTTTCAGTTCTCTTATCTTGAGAACTGAAGAGTGAGTTATTCCATTTTTATTCTCCAATTCCATTTCTCTGCACATTCCATTACAATATTTTGCTTATCTTCTTCAGCTGCCATTTGAAGTCTTATGCTCAACTCTTTCACTTCAGCAATCCAGGACAGTACAAAGATAGGAAACTGCCAGAAATTCAAGCAGGATTTAGAAGAGGCTGTGGCACTAGGGATATCACAGCTGATATCAGATGAATCATGGATGAAAGTAAAGAATATCAGAAGGATGTCTACTTATCTTTGTTGACTATGCAAAGGCATTTGACTGTATGGATCAAAATGAGTTATCTTTAACATTGAGAAGGATAGGAATCCCAGAACACTTAACTATGCTCATGCAGAACCTATACCTAGACCAAGTGTCTGTTGTATGGACAGAGTAAGGGAACATTTTATGGTTTAAAATTAAGACATGAGTGTGTGTCAGGGTTGTATTCTCTCTCCATACCTATTTAATCTGCCTGCTGAACAAATTATTTGAGAAGCTGGAATCTATGAATAAGAAGTAGCATCAAGATTGGAGGAAGACTCATCAACAACCCTCCTTTATGTAGATGACACAACCTTGCTTACTGAAAGAGAAGATTACTTGAAGCACTTGTTGTAAAAGATAAAAGAATATAGCCTTCAATATGGATTGCATCTCAACATGACAAAAATAAAAATTCTTACCAGTGGACAAATAGGCAATATCGTGATAGATGGAGAAAAGACTGAGGTTGTCAATGATTTCATCTTGTTTATAACACTTGGTACCAGTAATCAGGAAAAATAGAGACATTGCACTGGGAAATCTGCTGTTAACAAACTGTTCCCCTCTTCAAATTGTTGAGGAGTAATGATATCAATTTGAGTACAAAGATGCATCTGACTCAGGACATGGTCTTTCCAATCACTTGCTATGCATCTGAGAGCTAGATAATGAATAAGGGTGACAGAAGAATTATTGATGCCTTTGAGCTGTCATGCTGGAGAAGAATATCCCATGGACTGCCAGAAGAACAAACAGATACATCTTGGAGAATGTACAACCAAAGTGTTCCTTGGAGGCATAGATGATAAAACTTTGTCTTACATACTTTGGGCACATTGCTAAGAGAAGGACATAATACTTGGAAGGCTGGAGGGTCATTAAAAGAGAGGAAGACCCTTAACCAGGTGAACTGACATTGTGACTGCCTCAGTGGGGTGTATCAAAAATATTAGGGTGGCACAGGATAGGAAAAGGTTCAGATTTGTTGTTCATAGGACTGCTAAGGGTCATATTCAACTTGATGACACCTAACACAACAACAACATATGCACCCACCATGATTTAAAGGAGGAAATGCTTTCATATTCTTCTACTTTTCACAAACTCTTTTAGTCCTAGTGCTTCTGTGTCAACTGTGACGATTTGTCTTACAGATTTATCTTTAAGCAGTTTGTCAGATATCTCTTCACTCCTGGAACGTAATATTCAACGTATTTTTCAAATTCTATTACTTTCAAGTCTTTAAGCAGGATGAGAAAAATAACTACCATATCATTTCAAGACTATTGAAAACTTGAAATAATAAATAAGGGGTTTTTTTATTCCAATATGCTCAATATACAGAAATTATAGTAAATCTTTTTTCTTATTTGCTCTGATCTCCTAAATTACTTAGTATCTTCAAACACAATAGATACTTACTTTCTTTCCATGACCATAATTGCTATGTCTTGAGCTTAGTAATAGCTGGACACACATTCTTCAGCATTGTGCAATGCCTTTGGCCAATTTTTACCCTATATCTCATCTTTACCCAATATATTAACTATCTGAGGATATGATCAGTCCCATATTTTTGTTGCACAATAATGAAAACAAAGAAAAAGTTCCAGAATGCATTGAGTGGATCTCTACTCATGGTGACTCTATGTGTTATAAAATAGAACAGGCATTACTCGCTGTTATTTTTATGGAAGCAGCTCAACAGCCCTTTCTTTTGAGCTGCTCCTGGATGGTTCAATCATCTAAGCTTGAGGTTAGCAGCCACAGGGTCTATTTATTCTATCTAGTAGAAAATAAAGGCTTAACTTTTCCTTTCAGCTTCACAGTACCCAACTTATAATGTTATAGAAAATTTGTCCAGAATTAGACTCACACTGTGGACAGGAGAAAGAAAATTAAAACTCTACAAAAGTGTTCTCATAGAATGCCATAATGACTAGTGTCATTATGTAACTAAGAGATCTGATACAACTACGCAGAAGCCAATAAGACCTATGTTGTCAAACCACAAAAGAATGCTCCGAAAAATGAAAGGCAATTACAATCTGGTGGCCTAGTGGCAAGAAGCTGCATTACAATACCTAAGGCACAGGGGTCAAGGTCACCAGCTGCTCCTTGTGGAGAAGGATGGGTAATGTCCTCTTGTGTGATTAATCTGCCTCTGAAAACCCACTAGAAAGTAAGCTAAAGGTCGATTCCTACTCTAGAGTACAATAACAATTGTCCATTGTTAAATATGGTCAAAAGTCCAGTTTTTCCACCGATTATTTAATGAAGATAATTCATTATGCTCCAGATAGTTCAATTCTATTTTAGAATAATTTAAAAATAAACAAACAAAAAGTCCCGACATTATACTATAGAGTGTTTTCTTTCTAGGGCTTTTTTTTTTTTTTTAATCTAGCTACATTTCTAAAGACTTAAAAAAAAAACCCTAAATTCAAAGAAAATTCAGAAACAATATGAAGTTGGTTTAATTGTCTAATATTGAAAATAGGGAGCAATGGTGGTCTAGTGTAAAGAAGCTGCACTACAATCTTGAAGACAAAGAGTTCGAATCCACTAGCTGCTCTGCTGGGAATAGGATAGGTAATCTCCTCCTATAAGATTAACTGACTCTGCAAACCTGCCAGATGGTCAGCTAGGAGTCGATTTTGACTCAAGGGCATACAACAATATTTAAAATAATTTAAAATGTAGTTAACTAAATAAGTTCCAATTCAGCAATGCATCCTTTATTAATCAGATCTTTTACTTTTTATTCTTAATGGAATTAAGATTTTGTAATTCGTTTAATCCCACCTGCCAAATGACAGCTAAGTCAGTGAGGCAGCGGCTGGACATGTTCCTTCTGCTGTGCCGTGACATCATGTTACCAGCTCTTTGCTGTATAAAGGGATTGATAAAAGGACTAGCAAGAGTAATAACAATGAATGCATAATCTCTATGGTAACGTCTAGTTAGAAAAGTGTGGAATCTGAAAAATTAAATTATACATTTAATTCCATTTCTGCCTAGGCAGGCAGGATTCTTTACATATATATTCAGCAATTATAATAAAATTAGATTTGGAGAGGATTGCTGCTTAGGCATATTATAACTTTTAATTTTAGAAATTTTTACTAGATGGATGAATACATTTTATAATTTCTCCTCTCTAATGATTCCTTCTTTTTTCTGATTTTCTGTAGAAAAGCTATTACCCAAGTACTCTGTCACATTCTTTTTTAAAATAATAAATATTGAAAATCCTATTCTCACTATTAATCTAGTGTCAATCACTCTTTTAGTTGTATTTATTTATTTAATTTGTGCCTTTGTACACTATGTATTGATTTCCTATAAGTACATGTAAGTCTTGGTTAATTTTGTTTTTATGTTCTTTGTAGTTCAATACAAAGCTCATATGTTTTTAGTTAAATAAGTAAATAGTGTTCATTGTTATTTCTTACTTAGGATATTCTTATTAATGCTTTATTTTTTTAATATAAAGTCAATAATTATTTTACACTCCGTGTAAAATTCTTAATTTTTGTTGAAACTCTTTGATCATAAAGATGAGTTGTTGGTGTTGTTATGTGCCATTGAGTCGCTTGCGACTCATAGCGACCCCATGTACAACAGCCCTAAACCCTGCTCTATCCTGTGCCAATCGCACCGTCTCCAATACACCCATCCCAATTACCCTAGTCACTGAATCAATCCGCCTCATAGGGAGCCTTCCCCTCCTGCGCTGTCCCACCACCCTACCAAGCATGATGTCCTTCTCCAAGGACCAGTCTCTCCTCACAACATGCCCAAAGTATGTTAGATGGAGCCTCAGAATCCTTGCCTCCAAGGAGCCACCCGGTTTAACCCTTTCCTGTAGGGAAGAAAAATATTGGAAAAAGATATAACAATGGAAAGTTTTAAATGTTGAAAGCTTATGACTTGTAAAGCACAGGAAGTATATTTATTCCTTTATCTCCATCAAGTTTCTTCCATATTCACATTGAATGGAAATTTTGAGGGGGGGAAATTTTTCCTTCCTACATTTCTATTATTTATTTAAAATAACAATTGATTTTTTTTTAACAAAGGTGGCTTTACGTTAAATATATTTTGAGTAAAATGTGAGAACATGCTTTC
The DNA here is from genome assembly GCF_000299155.1 of Elephantulus edwardii. Lineage (NCBI taxonomy): Eukaryota > Metazoa > Chordata > Mammalia > Macroscelidea > Macroscelididae > Elephantulus > Elephantulus edwardii. The sequence goes on from NW_006399771.1 coordinate 10,940,331, forward strand.
TCGTGACTGGAATAGTATCAGGGGAAAAGAATTAAGTTACCTCCCCAACCCACCCCCCAGTTATTATGCAGCTACCTCATGACAATGCTTTGGGGGGTTTTTTTGGTTGTTTTTTACTTTTTCTCAAAATTTTCCTAGACCTACAATGTCTAATATAGAAACCCCTAGACACATGTTTCTGTTTAAAATAAATAAAATTTAAAACAATTAAAAATTAAATTCCCAGTAAAGACTATGCTGTTGCTCAGCTGTCACAATGGGTCCTGACTGTCGGACAGTGCAGATAAAGAGCCTTGCATCATTACAGAGCTTTCCGTTGGGCAGCACTATACTAGCAAGTAGCCTAGAACTAGAAATCATGCAAAAACATTATTTCTGTTTTGTGGGAAGATCAAAGTGTGGGTTGGGCTTAGGAAAGCCTCTTGATATTTTTTTTTTTCTCCTCTGGCAAGAAAAGTCATTTAAATTCCAAAACTAAAACTTGAACAACAACAACAACAATATCACTTATAAAATTTTGTGTCAGAGTATACTTGTTTTCATAATTCAACATACAATTAAACCTCTAGCAAAGGCTATGGGAGCAAACAAGTGTTCACTACAAAATAAAAGTCATCTGTTTCTGTTACGAAATAATGAATATGAAGGTAGAGGTTTTGTGTAGCTTGAAGGGCAGCTGAAGAACTGAATCTTAAAGATATCTATTCTTGTGTTAAGTAGTTTAGGAGGAGTACTCTTGTCTGCACTTTCTCCAAGACATATATCTCTTTGTTCTTTTGGCAGTCCGTGGGAAACTCTTCTCCACCACCACAACACAGAGTCATCATTTCTTGTTTTGTCGTCCTTATTCATCTAGCTTGCAGATACATCACAAGTGATTGAAAAGACTGTAGCCTGAATCAGGCACACCTTAGACTTCAAACTGACATCATTGCTCCTCAATAATTTGGAGAGGTCTCTGACTACAAATTTTCCCAGTGCAATACATCTCCTGATCTCTTGATTGCTAGTTCCAGATGTTGATTGTACATCCAAGTAAGAGGAAGTCATTAAGCGTTTCAGGCTGTTCTTCATCTATCATGCTATTGTCTAAAGGGCCAGTGGTGAGAATTTTGTATTTCTTGACATTGAGATGCAATTCGTATTGAAGTCTATAGTCTTTGATCTTCTGCAATAAGCACTTTAAGTCATCTTTATTTTCAGCAAGAAAGTTTCTGTCATCTGCACAGTGAGGGTAATTGATGAGTCTTGTTACAATTCTGATGCCACATTCTTCTTCACAGAGTCCAGCTTCTTGAATAATTTCTGCAGCATACATACTGAATAGGTATGGAGAAAGGATACAACCCTAACATATACATTTCTTCATTTTAAACCATATGGTGTTTCCTTGCTCTGTTCACACAATAGCCTCTTAAACAACTGACAGGGTTGTTATTTGTTTTGTTTTGTTTTGTTTTTAATTTATTAGAATGTCAAATGATCCAGGAAGTATTAAAAGAAGATGGAAAGAATAAACTGAGTCACTATATCGAAAGGAATTGGAAGACACAGAAGAATTTCATGAAACAACATATGAGCAAGAGCCTATATTGATGAAAGAAGAAGTTCAGGCTGCTTTGAAGGAAATGGCAAAAAAGAAGGCTCCAGGAATAGATGGTATACCAATTGACATATTTCAGTTAACAGATGCTGCC
>NW_006399771.1:10943215-10945241 GCF_000299155.1 Elephantulus edwardii
ATCATGCTTGGGAGGGTGGAGGGACAGCGCAGGAGAGGAAGGCCCTCTATGAGGTGGATTGATTCAGTGACTGGGATAATTGGGATGGAAGTGTCAGAGACAGTGCAATTGGCACAGGACAGAGCATAGTTTACGGCTGTTGTACACATAGGGTCGCTATGAGTCGCAAGCGACTCGACGGAACATAACAACAACAAGAACAACAGTTAACAGTTTTCAAAAATATGAAGTCCTTAACTCACAATTTCCAAGAAAATAAAGTTTAATTGTAAAATATTGAAAGCCATAAAAATTATTATAGATTGTATAGCTGCATTAAGTACTTTTATATCCTTAGAATACACATATTTCTCTATCATTGGGATAGGAAAAATATTGTACATGTCTCATGAAGACTGTAATTAAATAATAATCTTGGTTATGTACGCATCTAAGACACATATATAAAAAAAAGTAAAAAAATCTAAGTAAAAACAAATGTAAACCTGGAAAAAAGTTTATAACCTGTATGATGAACAGAATGAATAATCTAAATGTATAACGAACTCTTACAAATCCACAAAGTCCTAAATAATGGAAGACTGTTCTTGTTATGTGCCATATATAACAGTCCTATACCCTACTCTTTCCTGTGGTAATCTTATTGTTTCTGACACCCTCCCATTACCCCAGTCACTGAATCAATCCATCTCATTGAGGATCTTCTGCCCTACCAAGCATGACGTCCCTTTCTAAGGACTGGTCCCTCTTTACAACATGTCCAAAGTATGTCAGACAGAACTTCAGAATCCTTGCCTACAAAGAGCAGTTTGTTTCCACCCTTTACAGGATAAACCGTTTTTTCTCCTAGCTGTTCACAGTATGTTCAATATTCTTCTCAACACCACAGTTCAAAGACATCCATTCTCCTTCTATCATCCCTAGTCATTGTACAGCTTTCTGACACATAGCAAGTAATGTTAGATGGATCTTGGCTGAAAGCAGAGAGTACCAGAGGAATGTCTGTGTTTCATTGACTATGCAAAAGCGTTTGACTGTGTCGATCACAACATATTGTGGCTACTTCTGAGACGAATGGAAATCCCAGAACTCTTGATCATGCTTATGCAAAACCTATACTTAGACCAGGAGATCTAAGAACACAGGAGACATCAGAACGTAAGTCAACAGAACTTAAGAACAGGAGTCACCAGAACATAGAAAGGAAACACTGCATGGTTCAAATTTGGGAAGGGTGTACACCAGGGATGTGTCCTATCTCCATTCCTTTTCAACCTATATGAAGAACAGATCATCCGGGAGATGGGGCTATAGGGTTGGTGGAAAACTCACAAACAGTAAGTGCTTCTCAGACAACACAACCCTTATTGCTGAAACTGAGGAGGACCCGAAGTGCTTGCTGGAGGAGGTCAAGAACTGTAGCCTTAAATATGGATTGAAGCTCAATATAAAAAAAATGAAGATTCTCATCACTGGGCCAAATGGCAGCATCATGACAGATGGTGAAAAGACAAAGATTATTAACAGCTTCAGCTTGCTTGGCTCCACAATCATCATGCTTGGTACCAGCAATCAGCAAATTAAAAGACTGATTGCTTTAAGAAAGTTTGCTGTCAGAGTCCTCTCCAAAGTACTAAAGAGCAATGGTGTCAGTCTGAAAACTAAGGTGTGCCTGAATCAGGCCATGATCTTTGCAATTACTTGCAAAGTATTGTTGTTGTTAAGTGCACTCAAATCAAATATAACACACAGCAACCCTATGAACAGCAGATCTGAATCCTGCCCTATCCTGTGCCACCATCATACTTCCTAACACACTTTATCCTCTTGCTGCACTCACTGTGTCAATCCACCTGGTTGATGGTCTTCCTCTCTTTTGCCAACCCTCTGCCTTCAAAACCTGATAGAGGACTGTTGTTGTTTGTTGTTGTTATGTGCCGTCGAATCGTTTGTGACTCATAGCGTCCCTATGTACAACAGCCCTAAACAGTGCTCTATCCCGTGCCAATCTCACTGCCTCTGACAC
>NW_006399771.1:10946677-10957251 GCF_000299155.1 Elephantulus edwardii
CTCTTGCTCAAATGCTATTTCATTAAATTCTGCCAATTCCTTTCAGTACAATGACTCAGTATAGTCCTTCCATCTTCTTTTGATACTTTCTGGATCATTTAACATTCTGCCTAAAGCATCCATGAATAAAATTCATTAATGGCAATGAGCAATCATTATACGAGCATAAAACCAGGTCTTTCTCCCAAAGAGCCTCAAGATAGATTCGAATTGCCAAACTTTTAACTTAGAGCAATGCACTTAACCATTATACCACCAAGACTACTCAAACCAACAAGAATCTGATTTATGTAAAGTAGGATGAATAATTGGCAGCATCAGGATGGATGGTGAAAAGATTTAGACTTTAACAGCTTTAGTTTACTTGGTTCCACAGTCAACATTCTTGGCACAGGCAGACAGCAAATTAAAAGATGTATTGCGATGGGAAAGTTTGCTGTTCGGGACCTCTCCAAAGTACTGAAGAGCAATGATGTCACTCTAGAGACTAAGGTACACCCTATACAGCTCATGGTCTTTGCAATCACTTGTTATGCTTCAGAGAGCTGAACAATGAGTAGGGAGGACAGAAGGAGAATTGATACCTTTGAACTGTAGTCTTGGAAAAGAGTATTGAATATACCATGGACTGGTAGGAAAACAAACAGGTTTATCCTAGAGAGGGTTATACCAGGCTGCTCCTTGGAGGCAAGGATTCTGAAGCTTCATCTGACATATTTTGGACATGTTGCACGGAGGGACCAATCCTTGGAGAAGGATGTCATGCTTGGGATGGTGGAGGAATGGCACAGGAGAGGAAGACCCTCTATGAGGTGGATTGATTCAGTGACTCGGGTAATTGGGATGGGTGTGTCGGAGGCAGTGCAATTGGCCCAGGATAGAGCAGGGTTTACGGCTGTTGTACATAGGGTGCCATGAGTCGCAGGTGACTCTAAGGCACAGAACAATAACAGTAACAACAACAACAACAGAATGACAATGTTTAGAAGAGTAATATTAATGTGGAGAAATTAGTATCCCAAGTGCATGGTTGTTTGGGAATTTTAACTGTTAGAATTAAGTAGAAGGAAATTTTATATGCATCAAAAATCATCAAAATATCTGTTAATTAAGTTTATATCCCCCGAAAGTCAGTTGACCATATTTTATCCTAGAAATGTAATCATGTACAAGTTTATATAATTTTAAAATAATAAAAAAGAAATTATAACCTTTAGATACATACAAAAGGGGATTGGGGTTTAAAAATTATTACATATTTACATATTTTATTCTTTTCAAAAAATTGTTCAAAGCTATCTCTATTGATCTCTAACTATTTAAAGATATATAACCATGTCTCTTAAGCTTCCTATGCTTCTGGAAGTTGGATGAATAAAGATGACAGAAGAAAAAGAAATATCTTCAAATGATAGTGTTGGATGCCTGCACATCTCGGGACTAAAGAACAAACCAGTCTGTCTTAGGTTAAGTGTAACCAGCAGCATGCTCCTTTGGGGCAAGGATAGTGAAAGTTCATTTCATATGCTTTAACCAGTTCTTGGGAAAAGATATCATACTTGGGAAGGTGGAAGGTCAGAGAAAGGGAAGAAGGCCCTCAACAAGACAGAACGACACAGTGACTGTAACCATGGGCTTGAGCATAGAAGAAATCATGAGGATGTGGCAAGAAAGGGCAAGTGTCTGATCTGTTATTCATAGAGACACCTTGAATCCTGTTCAACTCAATGGAACCTAAAAGCCATAACATATATGCCTCCACAGAGTAACTAATGAAGTTTTATATAGAATATATATATTTTCTTTTATTAACTTTTATAGTCTACATTTTCTGAAATGAACTTTAAATAATTTTCATAACAAAAGCAAATATTATTTAAAATGTTACAAAGGAAAGATTAGCTTCAAAAAACTACATATTACTGTTAAGAAACAATGTAAATGGCGATTAAACTGGTTGACCTCATTAGAATATTCCATAACACTTAAAAATTTCCATTAGCAATTAAATTATACCATACAATTTTAGAAAAGTGAACACAGCCACATAATTAAAGAAGGGTGAACTTTTGGAGCCTGGGAGACTTGATGATTCAGGTCATGCTAAATGTACCTCCCTTCTTTTGAAAGTAGAAATTATCATACAATATCATTAATATTACATGCAAGGAAAAGATTGCTGAAGATCATCCAAAAATGGCTAGAACAGTATATTGACATTACTTTGACACAGAACTGCCAGAAGCTCAGGCTGGGTTTAAAAGAGAATGTGCCTCCAAGTATATCATTACTGATGTTAGATGGATCCTGACTAAAAGTAAAGAAACCAGAAGAATGCTTATTTATGCTTTGTTAACTAAGTAAAGGCAATTGACTGTACGGATCATATCAAAATTAGGGCTAGCACTGAGAAGTATGGAAATCCTAGAACGCTTAATTGTGCTTTGTGGCACCTTTACCTAGATAAAGAGGCTGTTCCAAACAAAGCAAGGGAAGACTATATGGTTTAAAATCAGGAAAGGTGTGCATCAGTGTTGTAACGTCTCACCAAACCTATAGCCAACACAAAGTTTTCCAATATGCTTTCTATGCTATTGCTACATTATGATAACATAATTTGATTTATGAGATTGTCTATGAAGTCTCAGGAAGAGTTGAATATAAATTCTAGGATAAATTACTACTTCCTAACTATATAATAGAGATTAGTTTGTTAATGTCATAGTAGGAAAAAGAATTGTAGGATATATAAATGTTATTGGAAGATGAAAATAGAAGAAATGGGATCAAAGTCTAGATGATCAGAGTGTGGAATGTAAGTTTAAAGGTAACTTCATAGAGATTAATAATTTCTTTTGAAACTGGTATGTACAAAATATCTGGTCCGTGAAGAACACAAATACAATTTAAAACCTGTAGTGTTAGTTTTTTTAACTATTTGAATCTGACGGATACTTTTGAATTAAGAATTTAAGATTGCATCTTTTTTAAAAAGAAAGATGGACAGGTAATGTTTATTGTTGCATAATAATTTTATCTTAAAGTGCTACCCTGTTCTGATACTTTATTTTTTCTCCTGAAAAATAATTTACAACTATTGGAAATTTTGTCTTTATATAACATATGATGAGTCTATTTTATATATACCTTTAAGAGTAAACATTACTAAAATTGAGAAGTAACAGTTCAATAAGTTACCTTAATAAAAAATGAATTAAACCCATATTAAAAACCTTCCTGTAGTTACTGTTGTTTCCCTAAATCTAGTCAACTTCTAAAATTTTGCATCAAGTAATTGTGGAGTTAAGATTTACCAGAGTTAGCAATTGTCATAATGGTTTGCTGCCCTAGCGGATTATTAAAATCTAGGTCAGAGAATTTAGGTCCAATTTAAGAAAATAATATATATTCCTTTTGTTGTTGTTGTTGTGTGCTGTTGAGTCACCTGTGACTCATAGCGAAAAGCCCTAAACCCTGCTCAATCCTTGCCAATCTCACTGTCTCTCACACCAATTACCCCAGTCACTGAATTAATCCACCTCATAGAGGGTCTTCCTCTCCTGCACTGCCCTCTACCCTCCCAAGCATGACCTCCTTTGCCAAAGATTGGTCTCTCCTTGCAACAAGCACAAGTGATGAGAATCTTTGTTTTTTTGACATTGAGCTTCAATTCATATTGAAGGCTGCAGTCCTTGACCTTCTGCAGCAAGCACATTAGGTTCTCCTCAGCTGAAGTCTGAGTATAGTCCTTGTTGGGGTTACACAGAATAGAAATTGTTGTTTTTAGGTATCGTTATATCACATATGACTCATAGGGACCCTATGAACAACAGATCTGAACTCTGTCCTTTCTTGTGCCATCCTCATCATCTCTGACATACTCAAGACCATTGCTTCTGTCACTATATCAATTCTTGACGGTCTTCCTCTCCTTCACTGACCCTCAGCCTTTCCTAGCATGATGTCTCTTTCCAAGGAGCAGACTCTCCTAGCAACATGCCAAAGTATGTAAGATGAAGCTTTGTTGTTCTTACTTCCTAGGAGCACTCTGCTTACACATTGTCCAAAGCATACCTGTTTATTCTTTAGGCAATTCGTGGGATATTCAGTGCTCTTCTCCATCAGCACAGCTCATAGGTATCAATTCTTCTTCTATCATCTTTATTCATTATCCAGCTTTCAGATGGGGAGCAAGTGAGTAGAAAGATCTTGGTCCAAATTAGATGTACCTTGATCCTCAAACTGACATAATTACTCCTCAATAATTTGGAGAGGTCCTAACTGCAGACTTTCCCAGAGCATTATGTAGCCTGATTTCCTGACTGCTAGTACCAAATGTGTGGATCCAAGACAGATGAAATCATTGACAATTTTAAACTTTTCTCCATTTATCTTGGTATCATTGACAATTTTAAACTTTTCTCAGTCTATCTTGGTGTCGCTTATGAGTTCACTAGTGAGGATTTTTGTCTTCTTGATGTTAAGATGTAATCCATATTGAGGGCTGTAGTTCTTGATCTTCTACAGCAAGTATTTCAAGTCTTCCTAACTTTCAGCAAGCAAGGTTTTGTCATCTGCATATCACAGGTAGTTGATGAACCTTCCTCTGATCTTGATGCCACACTTTTATTCAGAATCCAGCTTCTTAAATTCTATTCTCAGCATACAGATGGAGTATGAATGGGGAAAGGATACAACCTTGACACACTTCTTTCTTAATTTTAAACCATTTAGTGTTTCCTTGCTCTGTTTGGACAACAGCATCTTCATCTAGCTGTAGGTTTTGAATGAGCATAATTAAGAGTTCTGGGATGTTCTCACAGGAGAAGACATGGTTCTAATTTCTAAGGAGCTAGCAACTTAGCCAAACCAAATAATACCTATTTTGTCTACAATGTAATAACTAAATTTGTCAGATAGTGAATTACCAAGGGAGCCCAAAAAAGGGCAAGATAGCACACATTTAAGTATCATAAGAATTCAAGAAAGAGAAAACTAACATCTTAGGTTAAAAAAAGGAAGTATAATTAATCATCTAGAGAAGACATGTTCAAAAACCCAAGCAGGTATCAAGCAGATGAGTAAACTCATCACAGTGGAAAATAACCAACTAAAGACAAAGCTGCCAAAAAGCACAGAAACCAGATGGGGAAGTGTTTTGTATCGGGAAATTTTCCAAGGAAAATTGAAATCAACCGGAAAATATTTACCAAGAATATTGAGAGTTAAATGCACTTAAAGCATGCTCATGCCTAGGGGTTTGGTCTAAGAAAATAACAGGGAATAGATAAGAGAATACGGTAGCAAGAATGCTCCCCATAGCATTACTTAAAAGGCAAAACCATCAAACATCTCACCCGAGTAATAATAGATAATTGGAAAAATTTAAAAATGAATTTTATCATTATTGTATTTTTGCTAACCACACAATCCCTGCACATCATACTGAATGAAGCCATAGTTCCCCCATATTTTTAAAACTTCAACTGACTCTAAGATATAATTAAACTGTGAACCAAAAATGTCTAACATAATTAAAGGTTTTATTTAAGATGATCTGGTAAGATTTTGCATTCAATCATTGAGCTAATGGGCTACAGTTCTCAGCTTAAATAAATAGAAAAAAAAAGATTGTTTCTTTCTCAATTTGGGGTATACAGATGGAGGGTTAGTCCTTTGAAAAAGACATCAAGCTGGGAAAGGAAGAATGTCAATGAATGACAGTAAAATTCTCAACAAAATAGACACAGTGATTGCAAAAAATGGATGAGAGAATGATAGAGACAGTGAGGATAACACAAGATAGGTGCCAAGAATGTTAATTGTGGACCTGAGCAAGAAGAACTTGTTCACAGTCTCAATCTCTTCTCTATCTTGATGCTGCAAATTGGCCTGAAGAATCTTTGTTTTCTTGATGTTCAGATGTAAACCATATTAAAGTATGAAGTCCCTGACTACCTACAGCAAATGCTTCAAGTTCTACTCAGTTTTGGCATGCAAGGTGGTGTCATCTGCATATATGTTGTTTATGAGTCTTTATCCAATTCTCAATCTTCTTCGTAAAGCTAGCCTCCTGAATGAATCGTTTCACATATAGATTGGAAAAACATGGAGAAATGTACACAGTCGTGGTGCACCCCTTTTTTACTTTTGGAGTACCAGAGGAATGTCTATCTGTGCTTCATTGACTGTGGAAAGGTGTTTAACTGTTTGGATCATAACAAACTGTGGCTGACTCTGAGAAGAATGGGAATCCCAGAACATTTGATCGTGCTAACGTGAAACCTATACTTGGACAAAGAGGCGGTCGTCAGGACAGAGCAAGGAAACACTGCATGATTCGAAATTAGGAAGGTGTGAACACCAGGGATGTGTCCTGTCTCCATACTTCTTCAACCTGTATGCGGAACAGATCATCCTGGAGGCTGGGCTGTATGAGGAGAAATGCAGCATCAGGATTGGTGGAGGATCTATCAACAATCTGCATTATGCAGATGACACAACCCTGCTTGCTGAAACTGAGAAGAACCTGAAGCACTTGCTGCAGAAGGTAGAGGATTGCAGCCTTCAATATGGATTGAGGCTCAATGTCAAGAATACAAAGATTCTCACCACTGGAATAATTGGCAGCATCAGAATGGATGGTGAAGAGATTGAGATTGTTCACAGCTTTGGTCTGCTTGGCTCCACAATCAACAGTCTTGACACCAGCAGCCAGGAAAATAAAAGACATATTGAGATGGGAAAGGCTACTGTTAGGGACCTCTCTAAAGTACTGAAGAGCAATGGTGTCACTGTGGAGACTAAGGTGCATCTGGTACAGACCATGGTCTTTGCAATCATTTGTTATGCATCAGAGAGTCGGACAAGGACTAGGGAGGATAAAAGGAGAATTGATGCCTTTGAGCTGTTGTGCTGGAGAAGAGTATTGAGAATACCATGGACTGCCAAGAAAACCAACAGATTCATCCTAGAGAGTGTTAAACCGGGTTACTCCTTGGAGGCAAGGATTCTGAGGCTTCATCTGACATACTTTGGTCATGTTGTAAGGAGAGACTGGTCCTTGGAGAAGGACATCATGCTTGGTAGGGTGAAGGGACAGTGCAGGAGGGGAAGGCCCTTTAGGAGGTGGATTGATTCCATGACGGGGTAATCGGGATGGGTGTGTCAGAGACAGTGAGGTTGGCACAGGATAGAGGAGAGTTTAGGCGTCGCTATGAGTCACAAGCCAAGCGACTCGATGGCACATAACAACAACAAGTGTTTCTGACGACCTTCTCTGTTCTGACGACTGCCTCTTTGTGTAAGTATAGGTTTCATAAGCACAATCAAGTGTTCTGGGATTCCCATTTTTTTCAATTTTAGCCACAATATGTTGTTATCCACACAGTCAAATGCTTTTTCATGTGTCATCAATAGATCACAGATAGACATTCCTCTACTTTCAGCTGAGGTCCATCTGACATTGGCAATGATATCCCTAGTGCCATGGCCTCTTCTAAACCCATCATGTTTTTCTGGTAGTTCTCTTTTGATGTTACTATCCCAGTTTTGTTTGTTTGTTTTTTTAAATAATCTTCAACAATATTTTGGTTGTGTGTGATATTAGTGATATAGGACCTTGGTTTACAGGTGTATCATGTTCCAAAATGAGGAGGAACTGCAAATATCTAATAAAAATTGGAAAATGTAAGATATATAAGCTAAGAAAATTGGAAGTTGTTAAAGTGATATAAGATGCATCAAGATCTATATTCTATAAATTAAATAACTCATTGCCATGGGATTAGAATTGATTCATAATTGACCCACCAGTAGTTCTTCTGAAACTGTAAATCATACTGGAGGAGATTTCTCATATTTCTTCCTCAGAGCTACTGATGAACTTGAACCACTAGATAGGCAAACTTTGGATTAGCAGTACATCTCCCTAAGAACTAGGTCAATAACTGAAATTAACATGTACTGATCATTTAGAATCAGACAATCACAATGTCTACTATGCTAGAATGACAAATTGAAGTGGAGTGATGTTACATTTATCATCTAAAAGAACATTTCAAGATATACCCTGATAATAATCATGTAATCAGTGACAGGATAATATCCATATGCATTAAGGAAGATATCAGTGTAATTATTATTCAAATATATGCACTAATTGGTGGCATACCGATTGACATATTTCAATGAACAGATGCTGCCCTGGATGTGCTCACCAAGTTGTGACAAGAAGGACAACCACCTGACAATCACTGGAAGAGATAAATATTTATTCCCATTTCAAAGAAAGGTGATCTGTCAGAATGTGGAAATTATCAAACAGTATCATTGATATCACATGCAAGCAAGAGTCTGTTGAAGATTAACCAAAAATGCCTGGAACACCACATCAACAGAGAACTGCCTAAAGTGCAGGTTGAATTTAGGAGAGGCCATGGCACTAGGGATAGTATAGCTAATGTCAGATGGATCTTGGCTGAAAGCAGAAAGTACCAGAAAAATGTCTATCTGTGTTTCATTGACTGTGCAAAGCATTTGACTGTGTTGATGATAACAAACTGTGGCTAACTCTGAGAGGAATGGGAATCCCAGACCACTTGATAGTGCTTATGCAAAACTTATACCTGGACCAGGAGGAAGTCATCAGAACAGAGCAAGGAAACATTGCATGGTTCAAAATTGGGAGGGGGTGTATGTCAGGGATGTGTCCTGTCTCCATATCTTTTGAATCTATATACAGAACAGATTATCCGGGAGGCTGGGCTCTATGAGTAGAAGTGTAACATCAAGGTTGGAAGTAGACGCATCAATAATCTGTGTTATGCAGATGACACAACCCTGCTTGCTGAAACTGAGGAGGGCCTAAAGTGCTTGCTGCAGAAGTTCAAGGACTGCAGACTTCAATATCGATTGAAGCTCAACATCAAGAAAACAACGATTCTCGCCACTGGGCTGATTGACAGCATCATGATAAATGATGAAGAGATTGAGATTGTTGACCGCTTCAGTGTGCTTGGCTCCATAGACAACACTCTTGGTCCTAGCAGCCAGGAAATTAAAAGATGAATTGCATTGGGAAAGTCATCTGTCAGAGATGTCTCCAAAGTACTAAAGAGCAACGATGTCAGTATGGAAACTAAGGTATGCCTGATCCAGGCCATGGTCTTTGCAAATGCTTGCTATGCACCAGAGAGCTGGACAATGACTAGGAATGATATAAGGAGAGTTGATGCCTTTGAGTTTTGTTCCTGGATAAGAGTATTGAATATACCATAGACTATTAGGAGAACAAACAAGTTTGTCCTAGAGAAGGTGAAGCCAGACTGGTCCTTGGAGGCAAAGATTCTGAAGCTCCATACTTTGGGTATGTTGCAAGGCGGGATCAGTCCTTGGAGAGGGATGCCATGCTTGGGAGGGTGAAGGGACAGTGCAGGAGAGGAAGACCCTCGATGAGATGGATTGATACAGTCACCGGGGTAATTGGGATGGGTGTGTTGGAGACAATAAGATTGGCAAGGGAGAGAGCAGGGTTTAGGCATGTTTTACACAGGGTGGATAAGAGTCGCAGGCAACTCAATGGCACATAAAAACAAGATGCACCAACCACTAATAAAAGATACAAAAAAACCTGAGGCTTTCTAACAATACCTTTGCAGTCTAAAATTTATTGAATTTGCAATCAAATGTTTAGTAACAATTGGATACTAAAATGCAAAAGTCAAAGTAGAAAATTATTATGCAGTCAAGTCAGAATCAACACAGAGCTAAACGTCCAATAGGTTTTCAGAGGCATTAAATCATACAGAAAGAGATTGCCCATTCTCCTGTGGAGTAGCTGGTTGATATGAACTGTGGGCCTTTGCGAGTGCAATACAGTTCCATAACAGTAAGCCACCAGAGCTCCCTAGAAGAATTAGAAGTCAGAAAATATGGCCTTGAGTGTAAAAAACGAGGCTGAATACCACATGATAGAATTTGTGTAATCATTGATTTATCCATTGCAAGTATATTTTTTGCAAAAAAAAAAAAATAAAAAACAAAACCCATACGCAGTGACTATATATCTGGACCTCATGTGATGGTGTACCTATTGACTACTACTGAAGCAAAGCAAAATATCAGCAGTAAGTCCAGGTTCCATCTGTAGAACAAGCCATAAATTGCTCATATGTGAGTTCAAACTAAAGGAGAAGATAATGAAAATAAGTCTAGGAGAGCCAAAATATAACCTTGAATTTACCTCACTCCAGTTAAAAAATAATTTCAAGAATAGATTTGATGTACTAAACAACCCTGACTAAAGATCAGATGAGTTGTGAGATATTACCATACATTAATAAAGCAAAAGATTATTAAAAGTTCTTACTGAGACATATTAACACTATGATTAAGTGGGCTTAAGCATGCTGGCGATTGTAGGATGGTGTTGAGTCAGGCAAGGTTTCACTTTCTTAAGCAAAGGATACAAGAGTTGTAGCTAAGATTTGGAATGGAATCAACAGTATCTAACAACAGCAGCAATTAAAGTAATGACTTTTTTATTTATTCATTTATTATTATTGTTATTATTA
>NW_006399771.1:10957477-10959529 GCF_000299155.1 Elephantulus edwardii
ATGATAATCATAATACCCTAAAATATATTAATTTTATACTATTCTTTTTGACTTAGTGCATACATTCATTTATTACACAACATGTTGTTCAAAATAACATTTTGAGACTTTATCAATATAAGCACAATATTAAATAAATTGAACATAAATAAATACAAAAATAACTGTTGATATGTGAAAAAAGGTAAATAAAGTGAAAATTCACTACTGGGAATATCTTAGGTCATGCATGATACATATATAGGAATTTATTAACTGTTTTCCTTAATTTCATCATTTCTATTCATCATATGTATGTTCATATTACATACACAAATATAGTGTTGTGGAGAAATATTATAGCCACATTTTGTCTTCTAATAATGAACAATGTGCTCCAGATGGTACATTAACAGGGAACTGCCAAAAGTGTATGGTGAGTTTAGAAGAGCCAATAGCATCAGGGATGTTATTGTTAATGTCAGATGGATTCTAGCTGAAAGGAAAGAATAATAGAATTTCTATTTGTATTTTAAGAAACTATAGCTAACACTAAGAGGCATGAGAATTTCAGGACACTTAATTCTGTTCATACGAAATCTATACCTACCTCAAGAAGCTGTTGTCCAAATAATGCAAAGGGACACTGTATGGTTAAAAATCAGGAAGACTGTGCCTCAGGGATGTATCTTTTCTCTGTATCTATTCAATCTGTATGTCAAGCAAATAATTAATGAAGCTGGTCTCTATAAAGTAGAATGTACCATCAGGATCAAAGAAAGACTCATCAATAACCTGAATTCTACACATAACACCACCTTATTTGTTCAAAGTGAGCAGGATGTGAAACAACTGTTCAAAATATCAAAGAAGATTACAGCCTTCCATATAGAATACATCTCAACTTCCAGAAAAAAAAGAACCTTAAGACTGGGCCAACAGGCACCATCATAATAGAGAAAAGATTGAAGGTATCTATAATTTAATCTTGTTTGAATCAACAATCAATATCCTTTATACCAGAAGTCATGAGATCACTAGACATGTTGCACTGGACAAGTTCACTGTTAAGAACTTCTCCAAAATTCTGAAGAGCAAAGATTAATTTTGAAGACTAAGGTGCTCCTAATTCAGACATTGGCCTTTTAAATCACTTGTTAGGCATTTGAGAGTTGGGCAATGAATAAGGATGACAGAAGAAGAATGTATGCCTTTGATTTGCAGTGTTGGAAAGAGTGCTGAATCTCTCATGGACTGTGAATAGAACAAACAGATATGCCTTGGGAAAAGCAGAAAAAAATAGCAAAGCTTCGTTTCACATATTTTGGACATGTTGATTATCCCCTGGAAAAGAACATCATGTGTAGAAAGTTGGAGGGACAGTAAAGAGAAGACCCTCAACAAGATGGATTGACACAGTTATTGCTGCAATGGTCTCAAGCATGGCAGGGATGATAAGGGTGTCACAGAACAGAACAATGTTCAAATCTGCTGTTCATGGGATGGTATGAGTTGCACTTGATGGCACCTTACAACAATAACAACAACTTTTTGGAGAGTTCAACTATTAACTCTAAGGCAAAATTTCTCCGGTAGTTTGAATCTACAAGCAACTCACAGGAGAAAGATGAACGTTCTCGTGCTGTATGATTTACAGCCTCATAAAAGCCACTGTATAAGGGTGTGGTAGAGAGGTTTGGTCAGCTATGAGTTAGTTCCAATTTGACAGCAGTGAGTTTGAGCATAAGTATGAGTTCTTCATCAGTGTGATCATCTGTAAAAATGTGGATTAATAACAATAACTATCCCAATGGGAAATAAAAAGATCAAATATAGAATGTATAGAACAATACTGGTTGCATAAGCTTATTTTCAACTAAAATTATCAGATAATAATCTATTTTTTAAAGCAAAGATACATTGAAAAATAAATTAGTTCAAAAGACTAACCAATCACAAGAATGTGAACTGTCAACATTCCTTATCTTGATACCAGAAGATGATGATGGTGGCAGTTACTATTGCTGACCACTCTAAAAGAAAATACTCTGCCCGGGGTGAGCCGTCACGGCC
>NW_006399771.1:10960007-10963363 GCF_000299155.1 Elephantulus edwardii
CTGCCCCCATCCCTCACCTCCTTGTACCCCCAATATGTTTTTCCCAATAATAAAAAAATATTAAAAAAAAAAGAAAATACTGCAGAAGGTCCCTGAGAACATGAACAAAAAAATATGGAGTCAAACACTAAAAACAAATATGACCAATATCACTGTTTGGTAGAATGACAGGGAATATGGCCATGTGACTCTTTGAACAAAATTCAACCCTTTGGTTCAACTTTTCCATTATTTCTTATGCATCTGAAAGTTAGAGTATGAATAAGAATAACCCGAGAAGAAACACTTGAGTTGTAGTGTTGGAGAAGAGGACTGAATACATGCACTACAAAGAGAACAAACTAGTATGTGTTGCAGAAAGCACAGCCAGAGTCCTTCTCATAGGCAAGGAAGAGGAAACTTTGTTTCACATGCTTTGGGCGTATTATTAGTGAGAGGTCAGTACAAAGAAAAAGACATGACACTGGAAAAAGATGGTGGTTCAGCCAAAGAGAGAAAGACATTCAACAAGATGAATCAACACAAGGACCATGTCTCATGAGATTGGGAGTCAATGTAAGCAATTCTCACACTGAAGGCCATTCCCTTTTTTTTCCTCTCTTTTTCCTGGTGAATGCGTACTCTAAAGGATTTTTGCAGATTTTCCCCACTGCAATATGTCTCCCAATTCCTGACTGCTGGTACCAAGGGTGTTGATTATGGGTCTAAGTAAGATGAATTTGTTGACTATTTGAATCCTTTCTCCATCTATCATGATATTGTCTATAGGTCCAGTCGTAAGAGTTTTTGTTTACTTGACATTGAGATTAAATCAGTTTTGAAGGCTGTAGTTTTTGGTCTTCTACAAGTACTTCAAGTATCCCTCACTTTCAGCAAGCATGTGTCATCTGCATAACACAGGTTATTCATGAGTCTTCCTCTGATCTTGATGCCATATTCTTTTTCATAGAGTCCAGCTTCTCTAATAACTTACTCAGCATAGAGATTGCATAGATATGAAGAGAGAAAACAATCCTGCTGGCTGCACTCCCTGCTTGATTTGCTATTAGAGCTACAAACAAAATTGTCAGTTTGTTGTATTTGGGAAATACTTTGTTCTAATTCGTGGAACACTTGTCTGCAGTTGGCTGTGCTGAGATGGTCTGGGCGATGCTGTGATATTGAAAACTATGCCACCCATGTGTCAGATGCTACAAGGGTTACTCATGTTGAACAGA
The DNA here is from genome assembly GCF_000299155.1 of Elephantulus edwardii. NCBI lineage: Eukaryota > Metazoa > Chordata > Mammalia > Macroscelidea > Macroscelididae > Elephantulus > Elephantulus edwardii. The sequence goes on from NW_006399771.1 coordinate 10,961,225, forward strand.
TTTTAGTAGGGCTCCCAGAGTAAGATAGACAAGGAGGCAGGATTGGCTATCCACTTCTTAAACAGCAGGCCTCTGAAAACTCTATGAACAGTGATGAGCAGATAGAGTATTAGAGGTAGAGCCCATACTAAAAGTCAGTCAAAATGAGGAAGAAATAAGGACAAACATTCTTTAAGAATTGTTACATGGAATGGACATATCTTATTGTTGAAAAATTAGAAATTGGGGGAAAATGAAGTGGAATCCATGAACATCACCATTCTAGGTATTAGTGGGATGAGATGGACAAGCTTTGGCCACTTTGAATAAGATAATCATGTGGTATACTATTTTGGGAATGAAAAATGGAAGAGGAATGGTCACAATATCAATTTTAAGTTCTATCTTGAAGTACAATATTTTAAGTGAAAGCATATTATCCATAAAAATATTTGAGGAAGACCTGTTAACATGGCTGTTATTCAAATACATACTACAACATCTAGAGCTGAAGAGGAAGAAATGGAAAATTTTTACCAAATCTTGTGGTCTGAAATTGACTAAAGATGTAATCAAGATTTGTAAACAATAACTGGTGACTGGGATGCAAAAGTTGGAAACAATGAAGAAGAAATAGTAGTTGGAGAGTGAGTACTTGGTGACAGAAATAAAGCTAGAAATATAAAATTTTCTATCTTAAAAGATTTATTTATTGAAAATACATTTTTTTTAAAAAAAAAGCACAAAGGGCAACTTTACACAGGGAGCCTACCATTACCTTTCACTATCTATGCCTCTGTCTTATTATTTTAATAAACTCCTCTTGTTTGCTTTGCTATGGAAAAAAAATATAAAAGTTTAATCAACACAGTAATGGTAGCAACAATGTCAGTCTAGAGACTAAAGTGTGCCTGATCCAGTCCATAGTCTTCACAATTACTTGTTATGGATCAGATAGCTGGAAATGACTACGGATGAGAGAAGAATTGATGCCTTTGAGTTGTGGTGCTGGAGAAGAGTCATGGACCACCAAGAAAACAGATAGATCTGTTTTGGAGAGTGTGAAACCAAGTTTCTCCTTGGAGGTTAGGATTTTGAAGCTCTGTCTCCCATACTTAGGGCATGTGACCAGGAAAGACCAATCCTTGCAGAAGGATACGTGCCCAGAAGGGTGGAAGGACAGCACAGGAAAGGAAGACCCTGGATAAGATGGATAGATACAGTAACTAGGGCAATTGAGGTAGGTGGATTAGAATCAAGGAGACTGGCTCAGGACAGGGCAGGCTTCAGAGCTATTGGACATAAGGTCGCTATGAGTGCAAGTAACTTGACTGCACATAACAAGAAATAATAATAATGGCAGCAATGAAATCAAGTGAATTAGGGATAATGAGAATGGGGCAGGATAAGGCATGGTTCAAATTCGTTCTGATAGGTTTGCTATCAGTCATAATCTACTCTTAACAACATGCTTCAACTGTTCTTTAAGCAATAGACAGCTATAGACAATGAACAACACAACCATGGGAGTACTGACTACTTCAAACAACCAAACAAACAAAGTCAAAACTGCAGCTTTTGTCCAGGAATAAATCTCAGAAGGCAGGAAAGGGCAAGATAGAAAATCAAATGGAAAAGGGTCAGAAAGGTAGGTAACAGGACATAGTGAGGTTAAAATGTGGTTGTTGAAATGAATGTTAATAATAATTGTAACTAATATTATAAAACAAGCTGCATAAATAGTTGAATGGAAAACAAATTTGCTCTGTAAACCCACTCAAATCAGAGTTTTTTTTAAAAGGGTCATTTTTAACTAAAAGAGATATTTTAAAAATGGCGCAACACACAAAAAGCTCAAGTGTACTGCCATGGAGTTACAACTGACACACAAATGACCCTTCAGCAGGTTTTCAGGGGCACTAATCATATGGAAAGAGATTGCCCATTTTCCTCCCATGGAGCTATTAGTGAATTTGAATCTTTGGGTTGGCAGCTGCCATTCCTTACTTGCTAGGCCACAAGTGCCCCCAAAAGAGACATAAAATTAGAGGTCAAGTTATTCTTGGTGGTTGTTGTTGTTGTTGTTATGTGCCATCGAGTCGCTTGCGACTCATAGCGACCCTATGTACAACAGCCCTAAACCCTGCTCTATCCTGTGCC
>NW_006399771.1:10964253-10969212 GCF_000299155.1 Elephantulus edwardii
CATTCTTCTCAGAGTCAGCCATAGTTTGTTATGATCTACACAGTCAAATGCCTTTGCATAGTCAATGAAACACAGATAGACATTCCTCTGGTATGATGCTGTTTCTGTTATGTTCCATGGAGTATTCTGCAACTCATAGCAATCTGATGTACTTCCAAACGCTGTCTCTGCTGAGCCAGCCTCACCGTCTGACACACCTACCCCACAGCCCCAGTTATTGTGTTAATATATCTCATCCAGGGTCTTCCTCTCCAGTGTTGTCCCTCCACTCTGCCAAGCAGGGTTTGATACAGTAACTAGTACTAGTAACTAGTAGTGTCCATCCATCTTGCCAATTCCATCTCCAAGGACTGGTCACTCCTTATCACATGTTCAAAGCATGTAAAATAGAATTTCAAAATTCTTGCCTTCAAGAAGCAACATGGTTTCACCCTCTCCAGGGCACACCAATTTATTCTCCTGGTGGTCCACGGAATGTTCAACACTCTTCTCCAGCTCCACAACTCAAAGGCATCAATTCTTTGGTCATCCCTAGTCATAGTCCAAGTCTCTGATGTATATCAAGTAATTTTGAAGACTATGGCCCCAGTGCAATTTGTCTTTTGATTTGTTCACTGCTGGTACCATGAGTGTCGACTGTTGATCTAGACAGGCTGAAATTGTTAACAATCACAATCTCTTCCCTGTTATGGTGCTGTCAATTGGCCCAGACTGGAGAATCTTTATCTTCTTGGTGTTGAGCCTCAATCCATACTGAAAATTACAGTACTTGACCTTCTGTGGTAGATACTTTAGGTCCTCCTAAGTTTTGATCAGTGTGGTTGTACCATCTGCATAATGCAAATTGTTGATGAATCTTCCTCTAATCCTGATGCCACATTCCTCCTCATAAAGTCCAGTCTCCAAAATTATCTGTTCCACATAAAAATTGAAAAGGTATGGACAGAGATTTGTACACAGATGTTCATGGCAGGCTTATTCACCATTGCAAGAACATGGAAACAGCACAAATGTTCAACCACAATAGAATGCATTGAGAAATTATGGTAAATTCACACAATGGAATACTATGCAGCACAGAGGAGCAATGGTTTTGTAAATTGCTCCCTAAGTTGGGAGGGACTGGAGAGCATTTTGCTAAGTGAACTAACTCTGTCCCATAAGGACAAATACTGTATAAGACCATTATTGTAGAACATGTATAAGGTCCATGGTGGGGAGGGGGGAGCTGATGGGTGAGGATGCATCCTTGACTCACTCCTTTCCTCATTTTGAACCATGCAGTGTTTTCTTGCTCAGTTTTGATGACTGCTTCCTGGCCCAAGTACAGTTTTCATATAAACACAATCAAGTATTCTGGGATTCCTATTATTGTCTATATTAGCCACAATTTGTTGTAATTTACACAGTCAAATGCCTTTGCATAGTCAATAAAATACAGATAGGCATTCCTCTGTTACACTTTACTTTTAGTCAAGATCCATCTGATGTTGGCGGTAATGCTTCTGGTCCCATAGCCTATAATTTATTTTGGTAGTTCTTTGTCAATATACTGTTCCAGTTGGTTTGGGATAATTATCAGCCATATTTTGCTTGCATGTGATATTAGTGATATTGCTTGGTAATTTCCACACTCTGCTGTATTATTTGCTTTTGGAATGGAAATATGGATCTCTTTCAGTCAGGTAGTTGTCCTCTGGGTCCTTGTTCTTTGTCAACTCCTTCAGAACAGCTTTAACTTCTCCCTTCATCACCATTGCCTCTTGATCAGATACTGTTTTATGAAATTCTTCTGTGTCGGCAAATTATATTTGGTACAGTGACTCTGTACTCTTTCCATCTCCTAATAGTGCTTCCTGGGTCATTCAATATTCTTCCTATAGCATTCTTAAATATTGCAACTTGAGGCTTGAATTTGTTCTTCATTTCCTTCAGATTAAGAAATGCTGAACAAGTCCAGCCATTTTAGGTTTTGGACTTCAGCACATTTCATTATAATATTTGCTTTGCCTTCCTTCACTGTCCTTTGAAATTTTCTATTTAGCTCCTTAACTTCCTGATTCTTTGCCTTTGGGATGGCTTCTCAGCACTCATAGCTCTTGTTGTGCAATGTATAAGCCTTCTAACCAGAAGGCTAGCCATTCAAATCCACAAGCCATACTATAATAGAAAGACAGGCAGCCTCCTGCAATAAAGATTTATAGTCTCAACAACCTTAAGGAGGGTCATTTCCACCAATGGCAGTGGTTTGATTGTGGGAGGTTAGACTTAGTCACCTTTCTAAAAGTCATACAAGTTCAAACTGACTGCTTTTCCCTTCATCCCCAAATTTCATTGTGAACTCATCCTTTATACTGTCTCTCCTACTTTCCAAAAAATGTTGCCATCCTTTTTCCCTTTTTTGATAAAGAATCTCCAACTCTATTTTAGCCTTATATTTAGCTCATCTTTGCATGATTACTCACAAAATCTGGTTTGGCTTGTATAGTTTCGGCATTCATATTTTCAGAATATAGTGTTTCTTCCATTTTAATGGTCTGAGAATATCTTCTGCTGCTTATTTTACATACAACTGCACAAAGTGCCATCCTGAGATGCCATTTTGTTCAGGTCATTTCCTTGCTAGAAAATAACTATATTTTTTAAAACCACTTATTTAAATTCTTTGTTATTCATGCTCCTTCATGATTTTACCACTATTTAATTTTACAAACTCCTATTCTACTCCCTTATAGTTGATGCAGGTGTCCTCAGGGGCCAGAGAAAGATAGAAACAAAGAGAAGAAACACATGGGAGAGAAAATATGAGCAGCGAGCACAGCAAAAAGCAACCTATTTTGCATTCCTCAGCTTGTATAAAGGCTAAAATTTCCACTAATGGAAATAATTACTTTTCAATATGAAATTACTGATTATTCAAATCCACCAGGGGCTCCATGGGAAAAGGACCAATCTCCTCATGTGGTATTTACAACCTTGAAAACTACTGGGGGTCAGTTATGAGTCAATTCCAATTCAATGGCAATGAGTTTGCAGTGATGATTACCAAGAAAATGTCCTCAGTGTACTCCTCAAATTTAGGTTCATCCTTCTGTGAAGAAAACATAGTAAAACAGGAGTGTATGCTTTTCTATGCATGAAAAGAAAGAGTTTTGTTAGAAAAAACAGTTTGCAAAGGGAGACACAGAAAGCCAAGGCTGAGGTTCCCCATTACTTGTAGAACAAAGAAGTTATTGATTCTTTTAAAGACTCTGGAGGTGGAGGAAGGAAATAATATTTACTCATGGAAATTATATTTATTCATGATAATAACTTATCAGGGGAAGAAATCACATTTATTCATGAAAGGAGGGGGAAAATCATCTGGGATCTGACTCATGTGGGAGAGATTAGGATCATCAAACACATGTACAGTTATTAATTCAATATGGCTACCACTAAGAATATATTTAAATCTTCTTACGATGACTAAATATGGCTGTCACCAGGTATACATGTAAATCATCTTAAGAATAGATTTGAGGCTTTGAATACTAATGAAGGAAGACCAGATGAGTTGTGGGATGACATCAAGGGTATCATCATTAGGAGAGCAAAAGGTTATTACAAAGACAGAGGTAAAAGAAGAAAAAAAAACCTTAAATGAATATCAGAAGAGACTCTGAAAATTGCATTAGAGCATAAAAAGCCAAAACAAAGGGAAAACATGCTGAAGTAAAAAAACTGAACAGAACATTTCAAAGGGCATTCTGAGAAAACAAAGAAATATAATGAAATGTGTAAAGCGTTGGATGTAAAGAATAAAAAGGGAAGAACTTGCTTGACATTGCCCAAGTTAAAAGCTGAAGGAACAAGTTCAAGCTTTAAGTTGAAATACTAAGAGATGCTAGGGAGGAAATCTACAATGACTAAGGAAGTGTTAAAAGAAGATGGAGGATATACACAGAGCTGCTATACCAAAAAGAGTTAGCCAACACTGAAATATTTCATGAAGGACCATATATGGTCAGGAACGAATAGTAATGAAAAAAGAGGTTCAAGCTGCACTGGTAGTATTGACAAAAATAAGGCATAAGGAATCAATGAAATACCAACTGACATGTTTCAAGTAAGAGATGCAGTACTAGACATGCTCTCCAGTCTATGCCAGGAAATTTGAAAGATCATAGCCTGGCCAACTACTGGAAGACATCCATATTTGTTCCCATTCCCAACCAAAGTGGTACAACAATATCATTAATATCACTTGCAAACAAAATGTAATTGAAGATTGCCCAAAACCAGCTGGAATAGTCCCTTGAAAGAGAATGGCCAGAAGTTCAGATAGAGTTTAGAAGAGGTCATGGAACTAGGGATATCATTGCCCATGTCAGTGGGATCTTAGCTGAATGCAGAGAATACCAGAAGAATGTCTATTTGTGTTTTATTGATTACGCAAAGACATTTAACTGTGAAAATCATTAGGAACTATTACTAATATTGAGAAGAGAGCAAGAGGACACTGCATGGTTTAAAATTGAAAAGGGGGGGGTTATTAGAGAAACTGGACTTTATGAAGAACAGTGTGTCATCAGGATCAGAGGAAGGCTCGTCAGTAACTTGCATTATGTGAATGGTACAACCTTGCCTGCTGGAATTGAGGCACTTGCTGGAGAATGTCAAGGACTGCAGCAATATGTATTACATCTCAATACAAAGTAAATGGAAATTCTCATCACTAGACTGATAAACAACATCATGATAGATACAGGAAAGACACAAATTGTCAAATGTATTCATCTTGCTTGGAATGATAATCAACACCTTTGTGAGGAGAACAGGAGCACTGGGAAAGTCAAGGATCTTTTCAAAGTCCTAAAAACAATGATGTTGTGGATTAGGACTACTAAAGTTTTTCCAAGTTTTTCTTGAATGAAGTTTACAGTCCTTGGTTTTAGTCCTAGGTCCATGATCCACCTT
>NW_006399771.1:10971347-10980308 GCF_000299155.1 Elephantulus edwardii
TTTTCTTTTGCTTTTCAAGGAGAGGAGCAAAGGGGGGGAGGGGTTTGTGTGGGGAGAAGGGTGCAACAATGAATGAATGGAACTCCAAAATCTGTGTAGATGTTCATTGAAATGAAAAATATACAAACTAAATTAATAAAAAAATCAATTTACAAATGGAAAAAACCAATTATGTTAGTTTAAAGACTCAGATGTGGCAAAGGGAATGCCTCAGTAAGGGGAACCAGGTTATTAGCTGTGCTGCAAATCAATGAGGACGTTAACAGACTTTGGGAGAAGCAAAATTCCTACCAGGCCAGACAGGCCTAGAAAGTGTGCCTAGAAGTATAGTGAATTGCCTTCTTCTTCTTTTCTAGAGAAGGGGCATTTCAGTCAGGGGAACCTGGTCATTGAACCTGTTTGGCAAATGCCTTCCATACGGCTTCAACTTCTTTCTTCATTAGCATTGGTTCTTGTTCATATGGTACTTACTGAAATTTTTTTATGTCACTCAATGCTTTTTGGTACAGTAATTCTGTGTATTTTTTTCCATTTTCTTTGGATGCTTTCTGGATCATCCTTCTATATTACAATTTAAGACTTGAACTTTTCAGTTCTTTCAGCTTGAGAAATACTCAGAGGGTTCTTCCTTTTATATTCTCCAATTCATGTTCTCTGCATATTACATTGTAATAGTTTGCTTCATCTTCTCTAGCTGCCCTTTGACATTTTCTGTTCAGTTCTTTTACTTTAGCAGCTTTCCCCTTTGTTTTGGCTTCTCAATGCTCTAGTGCAATTTTCAGAGTCTCTTCTGACATCCATTTTGGTTTGTTGTTTTGCTTTTATTCTGCCTCCTCTGTCTTTATAATGAACTTTTGCTCCCTTCATGGAATATATCCTTGATATCATTCCACAACTCAACTGGTCTACGATCGTTGATGTTCAATGTTCCAAGTCTATTCTTTTAACTTCGTCTCTTAAAGACAAATATTGTATAAGACTATTACTTTTAAAAAATGTATATAAATGTCCAAAAGGGGAAAGAGGAAGAAGGAAAGAAGTGTAAATGGGGGAAGGGTAGAAATCACTAGGATAGCACAGTTTAATGGCCAGATGGCAGGTGTGTGTGAAAGAATAGTAAAGATCAAAAGGGGACTTGAAAAGAGGGTAATAATAGGCATGTTGTTGTTGTTAAGTGCCCTCGAGTTGCAGGTGACTCATAATGACCCTATGAAGGAGAGTTCTTGCTTGGGTGCCTTTCATCGTGTCTCCAGAATAATAGGCATTGATCAATAGTAATTAATTATATAAAACACAATGTGTATGAATGATCATATAAAATACAATGTGAATGAAATATTGTGTAAAACACTATGTACGTGGAAGGAACAATGTATACAAATTTTGTATGAAAATCAATAAAAATTTTTTAAAAAATAAATAATGACTAAATGTACCTGATTCAAGTCACATTCTTTCCAATCACCTGCTATGCATCAGAGAGCTGGACAAACAATAAAGCTGACAAAAGAACAATTAAGACCTTTGAGCTGTGATGTTGGAAAAGAGTGCTGAATATATCCTGGATTTCAAAAGAGCAAACAGATATGTCTTGGAGAAAGTGTAGCTCGAGTGTATGATGCTTATAAAGATAGAAGGTCAATGAGAGAGAGGAAGACCCTCAAACAGATGGATTGACATTACTTCAGAGTGCTGCAATGGATTCAAGTATATTAGAAAGGATGAGGATGGCACAGGATAGGACAGGGCTCAGATATGCTGTTCATAGGATCACTATGGTCACAGTCAACTGGATGGCATCAAACACCAAAAAGAGGAGTACATTCCGGTCTTGTGGGGAGTACAAATAGGGCCTCAGCAAAGTTTGGTAAAGGTTGTGCACCCCCCGCTCCAAACATTCCAATTAGTGTTTCAGGAGTATGAACCAGTTCATCCCCTGAATCACACCCCATCACATCATAATACTAGGATCAGAGGTTAATATCGCTGGCTCACTTCCTCATATGGGCATGGCTTAGGGCTTGAATTTGGGCCAATGAGAAGTCTTAGAAGGTTAAAAAATTGGTGGATTGTTCTGACTCTGGTCCTTCCCATCTCCCTCACTGGTCACATAACATTGCTTTAGGGAGTCTAATTTTACCTGCTTTCTTTTACCTTTAATATGAGTGTGTGCTTTCCTCATTGAAAGGTCCAAACTCACTCACTATAAAGTCCAGAAGCAACACTATTCAAGTATAGAGTAAATATATACTTTATTTAGAATGTGTACTTTGGTGAAAGGTGGCAGAAACACAATGTAGTATCAGCCCCACACAAAGAGAAGTGTAAGATATTTATTTATCCTACTTTGGCCCATTAGAGGTAGTCACAGCAGGTTTAAGGGCTTAGGGCCATTTAATATTTTTCTACCACACCTGGATTGGTGATTTCTTAAAATATATTTTTTTATTTTATACTAATAGATAGATACATAGGAGAGAGAGAGAGAGAAAAGGAGGGGAGGGGAGGGGAAAGGAGAGAAGGGGAAGGGAAGAGAGGGGAGGAGAGGGCAGGGAGGGGAGGGAAGGTGGGGAGGTTGAGGGGAATGGAGAGAAGAGGAGATGAGAGAAGAGGAGATATGTGATAATGGTTACCCATGGTGGACAGTGTTTGGTGGAGCTTCTAAGTGGAAGTCTAAGTTTCACATGAGTATTATCAGGTGTTCTGGGATTCCCATTCTTAGTCACAATTTGTTGTGATCCCACAGTCAAAAGCCTGTACGTAGTCAATGAAACACAGACAAACAATACTCTGGAATTCCCTGCTTTCAGCTAAGTTCCATCTGACATTGGCTATCTTGTCTCTTGTGCCACAGCCCCTTCTCAACCCAGCTTGCACTTCCGGTAGTATCCCAGTCGTTTTTGGATAATCTTCAGCAGAATTTTGTTTGTTTGTGATATTAGGGATATTTAACAATTTCTACACTCTGTGGAATCACCTATTTTGGAATGGGAATAAATATGGATCTTATCCAGTCAGTTGGACAGAGAGTTTTTGTCTAGATTTCTTGGCACAACCTGGTGATCACATCCAGGGCTGCATTCGTTTGTTGAAACTTGTCAATTGCTAATTCATCAATTCCTGGAGCCATGTTTTTTGCTAATTCCTACAGAGCAGCTTAAATTTCCTCCTTTATCACCATTTACACTTGATCATATGTAGTTTCATGAAATTCTTTTGTCATCCAGTTTTTTCTGGTACTCAGTGTACTCCTTCCATTTTCTTTTGATGCATCCTAGAACAGTCAGTATTCTGCCCACAGCATAACATCTTTAAGGATTGACACTTGAGGCTTGACTGTTCTTCAGTTTAAGAAATGCTGAATGAATTTGTCACTTTTGATCTTCTTACTCAGGCTCTTTGCACATTTCACTAGAATGCTTTGAGTTCTCATGCTGCCTTTCGAAATCTTCTGTTCAGCTTTTTAAACTTCCTGATATCTTCCCTTTCTTCTCCGTGCTGAAGTGCAATATTCAAAGCCTCTTTTGACATCCATCTCAGTCTTCTCTTTCTCCTCTGTCTTTGTCATGATCTTTTGCATTAATCATGGATGATTTTTTTTTAACATCCTCTCACAGCTCATATAATCTCCATTCATTTGTGCTCAAGGCCTCAAACCTGTTCCTGAGATGGTTTTTAAATTCAGGTGGGATAAGCTCCAGGTCACACTTTAGTTCCTGTGGGTTTGTTCCACTTTTCTTTAGCTTCAGTTTCAACTCTCACATGAGTAATTGGTGGTCTATTCCACAAGCACCATCTGGCCTAGTTTTCACAGCTGATACTGCGCTTCTTCACCGATTCTTTCCACAGATGTAATTAATTTGATTCCTTTTTAGATCATCAGATAACATTCAGGTACATAGTCACCATTCGTGTGTTTCATAAAAAGTATTTGCAATGAATGAATCATTGATTGTATAAAATTCTATCATTTTATCTCCAGCTTCAATTCTGGCACCAAGTCTGTGTTTTTCCAACTACTGATCCTTCTTCCTTGTTCCCCACTTTTGCATTCCAGTCATCCATCATTATTAATGAATCTTAGTTGCATGTTTGATCAATTTCTGACTGAAAAATTGGTAGAAATCATCTATTTCCTCCTCTCACTCAGGTTGTTGGTGTATATCTTTGAATGATAGTGGTATTAACAAGTCTTCCTTGTATGTGTATGGAGATTATCTTGTCATTCATAACACTGTATTTCAAGAGTGATCTGGAAATGATCTTTTAAACTCTCAATGTAACCGTGTTTTTCCTCACTTTTTCATCTCCAGAGAACTGGATCATATGATTGATTGTCTGATTCAAAATGCCCCATTGCTGTCTATCTCAGCTCACCAGTGCCTAGTATGTCAATATTTATGCATTCCATTTCTTCCTTACCAATGTCCAGTTTTCCTGCATTCATACATCTTACATTTCATGATCCAATCACTAGTACCTATTTGCAACTGTCCCTCCTTCTTTGTGTTTCTATATTTAAGGGTTCAGTTTCAGTTGTCATATCGTCTAGTCTAATCTAAGAGTGCTCTATCATACCTAAGATTTTCGAAGTCCTGTTGTTTCAGAAGTGAATGGCCAGTCCTTCTTCCTAGTCTGTGTAATTTGGGTGCTCCACTATAGAAAAAAAAATTTTTACAGATAAGCGTTTTACCCAAAAAAGCATATTAAAGATCATCCAATTATAAAGTTAACTGTATTTTGTGATTTAGTAATGTCCTGCTTCCCTATTGAGTGCATGTATCATGGTGCAGTACCCCCTCCCTGCCCTGTCACCCATTACCCTGCAGCTCTGTTCCTTCACCATCCCCACCAGCCACTCTCTCTCTCTCCTACCCCAGCTAAGCCAAATGTGATGCCTCAGGCCTCTGGTCTCTTCTGTCTTCTCCTTATCTCTTTACTGTCTAGTGATGTTGGTGCTCTGGGCTGCTGGGGTGAGGGTGGGAGGGTGCAGATAAGGGGGTGGGTCAACCAATTGAGGGCTTAATAACAGGAAAGGGTCAAGACCACTGGACTGGCAGGGTTGGAGAACTTCCTCCTGGTACATGGAAATGGAAAACAGTTTTCTTTACTACAGATTATAGGGGTGTTGATTGTGGAGCCAAGTAAAATAAAATCTTTAACAACTTCAATCATTTCTCAATTTATCATATTATTTCCCTACTGGTTCATTTTTGAAGATTATTTTCTTTATATTGAGATATAAATTCTGAAATTCATAGTCTGACATTCTTCAGACAATTCTTTACGTTTTCTTCATTTTCTGCAAAGAAAGCTGTATCATCTGCGTAAAAAGGTTGTTGATGTGCGTCTTTACAATCCTGTTACCACATTTTTTTTCCTTTTTCCATGCAGCTCAGCTTTTTGAATCATTTGCTCATCATTTACATTGAATAATGCAAGTACTGTGGCAGGATAAGATCCTGACACACATCTTTTCTGATTTTTAATCATTTAGTATCCCCTGGTTTTGTTCAAATGATGGTGTTTTGGTTCCTCCAAAGGTCCTGCATGAGTACAGTTAAGTGTTCTGGGATTCTTATTCTTCTCATTGTTATCCATAATTTATTATGATCCATAACACGTGCTAGTGATGTTGTCCCAGGAATCCCTTCACCATCTGTGGGGAACACTTAGATAGGCCCCTGCAAAAATGGGAACAGGACATTGTAAGCAAATCAATATAAAAGAAAAGAAATTTTTTGGAAACGGAGGGATCACAATAGGATAAATAGTGAGTGGAGCCATTAGCCAGCAAGGAAAAGTTTATGAAAGCAAAGAGCAGCCTGTTAGGATTCTAAGAGGTTCCCAGGCCTGGTTCACCTTCACTTTGCTGCCTTTAACTATTTTTTGTTTGTTTGTTTGTTTTGTTTTGCTTTCCAGCACTGTATGCTCTATTTTTGCTAATGAACCAAATCTGGGAACCACTTGCTCCTCCCAAGGAAAGTGGGTAATCTCCTGTCATGTAATTTATAGCCTCCAAAAACCCAGTGGAGGGTTTTCCAACTTAATAGTATATTAAATATAAATATATTCTTTTTCTTTTGTGAGTAGTAAGAGTCTATATGTCTCCTTTTGTTGTCTCCAAAACTTCAAGTTGTTATTGTTGCTACGTATCAACTCATACCTGACCATCCAGGGACTTTTCAGAGGCAATAACTGATCCAGGAGAAGACTTCTGCAGAAATGTTGTCTCCAGTTGGCTCAATTGCAGACACATGGCTTGTTGCTGATCAGTGTCTTCAACATCATCAACATCTGTAAGGCCAATGTAAGAGAGAAAACTAACTAGATTGTATCAAGGTGTGTAACATGATGGAGTCAGGGCCAGAGTTCTTGAGGTGGGAACTTTAACACCAGGGAAGAAGCAGCAGCAGCAGAGAAAGCAGTGTGCATCCATTGTTGCCACAGGTTCCTGCGCTAGAGGTATCTTGGTGGTGACTCGATTAATGGAGGGACTGTATCTAGCTGTTGACTGAGAAGCTATCTAAACAACTTGAAGGATTGTGACGTGCTGTAACCTGGCTGGGGACTGCTGTTTACTGAATCTGAACTTGCACTGTGGGATAACTTTTGCCTCTCCCTACAACTGTGAGTAAAAAGATGTTCTGTAAAGTCTATGTTCATATGCATTGAATTTCAGACCCTGTGATTAGAGAATGTAGGTACATGATTGTGAAGACCACATCTGACTTTATATTTTCTATTGTGAATGTTGTTGAAGGAGATACTTTCCCGTGGTGTATTTAGTAAATGTCAGACTCAGTCATCTCCGCATTGCTCTTGCTCCTTTTATGGTTGGTGTCAGAAACAGAGAGGTTTGTTGCAATGGCTCCAGACTCATAGAAACAGGGTGTTTTGTAAACTTGGAGCTTGGGAAGATGAAGAGAAAAAAAAAAATTAAAAAAAATGTTTGTTGCTACAAAGTGGAGGAGAAAACCTCAAAAGGATATATTTGCTGCTACTAACATGGAATGAGAAGTTGAGAAAGCACTTTTTGGGCTGAGGATAAAAGTGAGAAGTTCTTTAAAAATCAACAGATTGGTGTTTTGGGGTTGTTGGGGGTTTTTTTTATCCACCTTATGTAATAGTAGGGAGCTCTGGTGACCTAGTGTTAAGAGACAACACTTTAATCCCAAAGGCACACAGTTCAAATCCACCAGCTGTTTCACTGGAGAAGGATGGGAAATCGCCTCCAATGTGAATAACTGCTTCTGAAAAATCACTGGAGGATCAGCTATGGGTCATTTCTGACTCAAGATACACAACAACGACAGTATGCAACAATGTCGGGATATATTGTAAAAATGAATATGAAGGGCAGGTAATCTTAAAATACATTGTAAAAATTATTCAGGTTTTTGTTGCTTTAATTCTTGATGTTTAATGCTTGTTGTAGTAAGACATATAGTAAAATTGAACACTGAATGTTGTAATGATACGATATTGAAATTTAGAGGAAGAATGTACACCAAATTATGGTACTTAATTTATAGACAAAAATGAAAAATTTACCCTAACGGAAAATTTGTTGGAAGTAGTCGAAGAGCATGGAGCCGGACTCAGGAAATATTAAACCCCACTCAGCTCTCTGTGGAGAGTTATGTTTGAAAGAAGACAGGTATGGAAAGAGCAACTTTGCCAACGCCCTAAGTAAGGTAAAGCTGACGTCCATTACAGCCTCTCTCCAGGCTGTGAAGTTAAAGCAAGCTGGCAGGTGTGCTTACTTTGTGTTGATCACTTAGGCCCACTTAATGAGTAGAAGTTGGCGGCACACAGTAGTAAAGAGAGAAGCTGAGTTTCAACATGTTACTTTGGCGTTGTCTACCTAGAACGGTGAATGGATAAGTAAAGAAGGGTTACTAGTCTGTGGGGAACAGGGAGTCTTGAGAACCCCTGATGTGTTGTCTTAGCCCTTTTGGGGTAAGGCTGAGTGAAACCTAGGAAAAAAGTGTAAACTCCTGAATTTTTATACCCACTTAGACCTACCCATATATGGCTAGAGATGAGTTGACCAGAACCCAAACAGATAAAAAGATATTTCATTCTGAGAGCTTATATTGATATTTTATCATGATATTTTGCTCTGTACTACTCTTGGTTTATAGATGCAGAAACTCAAAGTTTAGACCGTAATAAAAAATTTGTAAGCAAAAGAGATAGATACTTGTTTCCTCAAAGTCCTGGTTTGATAGGAATGGGGAAAAAAACAAAAACAAAAACAAAAAAATCCAACAAATGATGGCCTAAAAGAAAGATGTTAGGGTTTGAGACATGAAATATCTGGTTTACACGCTTTCCTGAATGGAGATGATGTTAAAGGGAAGGTGATCCTTTGGCTATGAAGAACAATGAGTAGAAAACTCAGTGGGTGGTCTGTGACTTTATTTTTTTTTTACTTTGGAAAATGTTTATCCCATTACCTTAGCACTCCATGAGGGTGTGGTCTCCAGTTGCCTCAACTGCAGCTGTTCTAATACCCAGTAAGCTTATTCAACATCTTCAAGAGCTCTGAGACCAATATGAGAGAGAGAGCTAATCAGACTGTAGCAAGACTTTAGCAGGGCATAATCTGTTGGAGGTATATAAAGTCAAAGCCAGAGCACTTGAAACACAAGAAAGTAGAAGTAGCAGAGAAAGCAGTGCACACCCTTTGGGGCCAGAGGTTCTTGCACTGTAGGTATCTTGCTGTTGACCGAGAAGCTGCCTTAACTGAATTGTGGGATTGTGTTTTGATGTTAACCTGGCTTGGGACTGTTATTTACAAAATCTGAACTTTCACTATGTGGTATACTTACTTCCTCCTCCAATGTGTTTCCCTAATAAGTTCCATAACCATGAGTAAAAAAAAAGGTTTTGTAAAGTCTTTTTGTAAAGTTTTGTGGTCATTTGTGATAAATATTTTTTTTCTTTTTTTTTTTT
>NW_006399771.1:10982786-10983667 GCF_000299155.1 Elephantulus edwardii
CTTGCCTAGTTCCTGTTCTTAAAGGGAATGCCTTTAACCGCTCTCCATTAAGAACAATGTTGGCTCTTGGGTTTTCATAGATACTTTTTACTATGATGAAGAAATTCCCCTCTAATCCTATTTTGTTAGCCAGTGATTAATCGAAGTAGGTATGAGTATAGAGACCATGTATGACCTTCTAGGAATCTGTTTTATCCTGTGGATGTTTTGATAGAGACAGTTCTCCTTTGTGGACTAAGTAGAAATTGAACATGGTTGTTCTTACTTTGGTCTTACTCCTTTAAAACCATCTTTCTCCAGTAGAGAAGTGGGTGGATTCTAATCACATGCCTTTGAGATTGCAACCTAGTTTCTTACCACCAGACCATGTGGTGTCAACAATTTGTGTTAACTTTGGAGCTAATCAGCATAGATTGTTACCAGTTTGAGTTTTAAATATTTGGAAATAGCCAAATACACATAAAATAAAATAAACTCTTATGTGTGCACTTAGATTCAATTATATAAATATCATTCCATCTCACCTATTTTCATGATGAAGGCTATTATAATGGAATGTATAGAGAAGTGGACTTGGAGATTAAAATGGCAAGAACTCACTCTGCATTTCTCAAATTGAGAGAACTGAAAAAAAAAAACACTTAATCACTGAGTCACAATATTGAAAGATGCATGTGCAACATGTTGAGTGGTCCAAGAAGCATCAATAGAAGATGTAGGAAATACACAAACTATATCCAAAAAATCTTTCGTTGTTTTGGACTGTTCTTGACTCTTCTTGGACTGTCCAAAAACGATTAGAACAGCACATCAGCAGAGAACTGCCGGAAGTCCAGGCTGGGTTTAGAAGAGGTCATGGTACTAGGGATATTGTTGCTGAT
>NW_006399771.1:10984562-11011179 GCF_000299155.1 Elephantulus edwardii
AGGAAGGATGGGTCCTTGGAGAGGGACATCATGCTTGGGAGGGTGGAGGGACGGCGCAGGAGGGGAAGACCCTCTATGAGATGGATTGATTAGGTGACTGGGGTAATCGGGATGGGTGTGTCAGAGGTGGTGCGTGCGTTTGGCGCAGGACAGAGCAGGGTTTAGGTCTGTTGTGCATAGGGTCGCTATGAGTCGGAAACGACTCGACGGCACATAACAACAACAACAACATATCCAAAAAAATGACTTACATTGAGAAATTTCAGGAAGTACTGAAGCCTTAAATATGGGTTGAAGGTCAACATTAAGGAAACAAATTTTCTCACCACTGAGCTGATCGGCAGTATCATAATAGAGAAAGAAGAGTTTGAGAATGTTAACCATTTCAGCTGGCTTGGCTCCACAATCAACACTGTTGGTACCAGCAACCAGGAAATCAAAAGACAAATTTCATTGAGACAGTGTCTTGTCAGGGACCTCTCCAGAGTACTGAAGAACAACGATTTCAATCTGGAGACTAAGGTGAGCCTAATCCAGGCCATAGTCTTCACATGCATCAGAAAACTGGACAATGACTAGGGATGAAGTAATTGTGAAGCTCATGGCCTGGATAAGGTGTACCTTATTCTCCAGACTGACATCACTGCGTACATTGTTATATTTGAAGCAGCCTCTTACGAAAGAGTACATGTTCTGCCCAAAAGAAATAAAACTGGGGTGGAGATGTGGAGAACCTAGACGCTATGACTATACTCAGAAGACTACATGATTACATTTACAATCTTAATATTCCATGAACCTGTGACATGAATATTTTTCACTTAACAAAGTTCTCAGGAAATGTTTATGAAATCATATGGCTTGCACAGGCTGCTTCTAAGATGTCTTCAATATGGATTATCAACATCAATAAAACAAAGATTCTCACCACTGGGCCAATCGGCAGCATCATGATAGATGGTGAAGAGATTGAGATTGTTCACAGCTTTAGTTTACTTGGTTCCATAATCAACACTTCATCCCAGCAACCAGGAAATGAAAAGATGAATTGCATTCAGAAAGTCAGCTGTCAGAGATCTCTTCAAAGTAGTGAAGAACAATGATGTCGTTCTTAAGACTAAGGTTCACCTGATCCAGACCATAGTCTTTGCAATTACTTGCTATTCATCAGAAATCTGGACAATGACTAGGGATGATGGAAGAAGAATGGATGCCTTTGAGCTGTGGTGCTGGAGGAGAGTACTGAATATTCCATGGACTGCTAGAAAAACAAACAGATTCATGTTAGAGTGAGACTAGCAGGCAAGGATTCTGAAGTTTCGTCTGATGTACTTTGGACATGTTACAAAGAGGGATCAGTCCGCAGAGTGGGACATGCTTGGGAAGGTGGAGGGACAGCACAGGAGAGGAAGACTCTCAAAATGAATTGATTCAATGACTAGGACAATATGTGCAGGTATATCAGAGACAGTAAGGTTGGCACAGGATAGAGAAGGCTATAGGGCTGTTGTACATATGGTTGCTGTGAGTAGCACATGACTTGACAAACATAACAGTAACTTTGTGCTTGTGTGTGTGTGTGTGCACATACACTTGGTTTGGTATATGTTCATTTTGCCACTTTAAAAAAATGTACTGTAAGAGATAAATAACAAAGAAAACAAATTTTAAAAGTTTACTAAAATTAAATTTATGGGAAAATCCTTATTTAGCTGGGCTTTACAAGGAGGAAAGTGGCATCAGGATTAGGGAAGATTCATCAAGAACTTACATTATACAGATGACACAACCTTGCTTGCTGAAACTGATGAGGAACTGAAGCACTTGCTTCAGAAGGTCAAGGACTGTAGTCTTCAATATGGGTTGAATCTCAACATCAAGATGACACATATTCTCACCACTGGGTTAATTGGCAGCACCATGATAGATGGAAATGAGACTGAGATTGTTAACAGTTACTGCTTGCCCAGCTCCACAATCAACACTCTTCATCAGGAAATCAAAAGATGACTTGCACTGGAAAACAACAGAGTACTGAAAAACAACAATGTCAGTCTAGAGACTAAGGTGTGCCTAATCCATGCCCCGGTCTTCACAATTATTTGCTATGCTTCAGAGAGCTGGACAATGACTAAGGATTAAAGAAAAAGAATGAATGCCTTCAAGTTGTCTTGCTGGAGAAGAGGCTTGAACATACCATAGACTGCCAAGAAAAAGATCTCTGTTGGAGAGAATGACATCAAGTTTCTCCTTTGAGACTAGGATTTTGAGGCTCTGTCTCACATATTTTGGGCACGTGACCAGGAGGGATTGGTCCTCAAAGAACAACACATGCTCCAAAGGGTGGAGGGACAGCTCAAGAGAAGAAGCCTCAGATGAGATGGATTAACACTTTAACTGGGGTGATGAGAGTAGGTGTGTCAAAGCCAGTGAGACTGGCTCAGGGTGGGACAGCCTTCAGAGCTATTTCACATAGGTTCGCTATGAGTCACTCTACTTCCCATAACAGCTACAAAAAGCTTTATAAGCCTCTGGAGCTATGTGGCAGGGCCCAGAGCCTTAAGATTAAAGATTAGAAGGAGGTCTGCCTGTGAACACACCTGAGTAGGAGTTGCTTGGCTGAAGAGTTGCATGTTCAAGGTTTTAGATATGAATTGTAACATGTTCATAACTTAAAACTCATTGCAATCAGTTGTAACCAATTTACAGCTGCCCCTCCAGCAGGTTTCTAAGGCTGTAAATTTCAAGGGCAGAGATAGCCTATCTTTCTTTCTCTGTGCTGCTGATGTATTCGAACCACAAGAGATGGTTAGAAAGAAGTACAATTGGGTTGGAAGTACAATTCCTTACCAACTAGACCACCATTGCTGTCTAGTTACAACTCTAATAAATCCCTTTATTTTGAGTGTCATCCGTGAGTTCTGTTTGATTATCATTATAAATGAATGAACCATGAGAGGGAGAGTTGGTGTTCGAATTGATAGAAGAAGGTATCAGAAAGTAATAGGATAGGAACATGTGGAGTCTCATAGAAATTTGCTTGGAGCTGTTGGTATTGATGGAGATCTTCCTTCCTAGGTAAAAAGTCGAGGTCAGATGCTGCTGCCTTCATGCCAACAATGCTGTTTTATATAACTGCTATAATAGTCTATGAGAAGCTTTATTCTTAGATTTTATAAAATTATCTGGGATACTGGCATATAACATTACCTGAAATATTTCCTCCTTCACCGGACATCGGTGTTTGACCTTTGGAAAAAAATCTTCTAAATCTCTAGTCCAAGACTTCTCAGACATGGCAAGCCATTTTTTCCGTGAATTTTATTTTTTCCTTCTTCATGTTCAAATTCATTTTTGTGCTCATTGTTTTGACCTTGAAAATGGATTTGGAAAATATATTAAAAAGGGGAACATGACAGCACTCATCTTCATCAGCTAGGAAAACACTACTAAGAATTTAATTTTTTCATTCCAGAATTTATATGCATTTTATTTTAATTGTTTGATGCTATGTGCCATTGAATCAGAAATGATTCATAGCTCCCACTAGAGGAAATTTTCAGAGGCAGTACATTGCACAGAAGGAGATTCCTTATCCTTCTCTTGCTAAGTAACTGGTGGATTTGAACCACATGCCTTTGGGTTAACAAGGAAGCTCCTTCCCAGAGTTCACTCTATTTTACTTAATATATATAGTTACTAGGGAGTTCTGGTGGCCTAGTGGCAAAGAGCTGCACTGCTAACTCAAAGGCATACAGTTCTAATCCACCAACTGTTCTACAGGAGAAAGATGTACAATTTCCTCTTGTCTGATGTACTGTTCACTGGAGGGTAGCTATGGGTAAGTTCCAACCTGATACTAGATAACAACAAACACACATTTATTTACCGATGTGTGTTTAAAACCCACTACCCACTAATTAATTTTTGTTTCCACACTTTAAGATGGGCAATCTCCTCCTGTGTGATTAACAATCTCTTAAAAACTGCTGGAGGGTGAGGTATGGGTTGTTTCCAACTCTATGGCACTCAACAACGTAAGTTTTCTCAGGCTGTAAATCTTAGGGAAAGAGACTGCTCATCTTCCCCCATGGACTGGTGGATTCCAGCTGTTAACCTTTGACTTAGCAGCCTGAAAATTTATCTATTATGCCACCAGGACTTCTTAATTTGTGTTTGTTGTTGTTATGTGTTGTTGAGCCACCTGCGACTCCTAGCGATTCTATGTACAATAGCCCTAAACCTTACTATATCCTGTGCCAATCTCACTGTCTCCAACACACATACCCCCATTACCCCAGCCACTGAATCAATCCATCTCATAGAGGGTCTTCCTCTACTTCGCTATCCCTCTACCCTCCGAATCATGATGTCTTCCTCTAAGGATTGGTCTCTCCTTGCAATATGTCCAAAGTATGTCAGATGAAGCTTCAGAATCCTTTCCTCCAAGGAGCAGCCGGGTTTAACCCTCTCTATGATGAACCTGTTCATTTTCTTAGCAGTCCATGGTATATTTAATACTCTTCTTCAGCACCACAGCTCAAAGGTATCAATTCTCCTTCTGTCTTCTCTAGTCATTGTCCAGCTCTCTAAAGCATAGCAAGTGATTGAAAAAACCATGGCCTATATAAGGACACCTTAGTCTCCAGAGTGACACCATTGGTCTTCAGTACTTTGGAGAGGTCCCTAACAGTAGACTTTCCAATAGCAATACATCTTTTAATTTCCTGGCTGCTGGTGCCAAGAGTGTTGACTATGGAGCCAAGTATATATATTTTTAAAATGATATAATCAATTTTGGTTTTTATATTAATCAATCTAAACAGCATTAGTGGCCTATTGGCAAGAAACTGTGTTGCAACTCCGAAGCATGCAGTTCGAATTCACCAGCTGCTCTACAGGAGAATGGGCAATCTCCTCCCATGTGATTAACTGTCTCTGAAAACCTATCAGAGGAGCAGCAATGGGTCAGTTCTGACAAGACAGTAAACAAAAACTACAACATAAAAAACTAAAACATATTCAATCTAGAAGTCCAAACAAATTTTACAAATGAACCAAGACAGAAAAAGTAGCATAAAATTTTACCACTCTGATATAACCCTCATTATTTTTGGTAAATGCTTTCACAGTCTCTTAGGGCAGGCACATAGAGGCACAAATTGCCACAAATAGGATAAAATGTAACAGCAAGTTTTACATGTTATACTGTAAATGCCATTTTATTTAACAGTATGGTCTCATTTTCACAAAACATAAACTAAACTTAAACTTTGTTTTCACAAAACTTAAACTAAAGATAAACTCAAGAGGAATTTAGTTGATACATACTCAATATTCAGATGGATACAGAAGATTAAAATGAATGTTTTTATTTTTTTAAATAGATCTTTCAAGTTTGTGCCTTTATGAATTTTTACCTTTTGCCATGTGTTAAATTTTACTCATTTGTTTGTCTGTATTCACACTAGATGCTAATTCAGACATTGAGAGGTCAATATTTATGAGTTAGAACTGCTTTCCGGGGAAAAACTTGCAACCGTAACCTGAAGGCAAACCAAGCCAGTGCAGAAAACAGAAGAATAAATGTGTGTAAAACACGTCAGACAGTTCTACTATGTCCAACAGGGCCATTTAGACTAAGAATCACCAGGATACCATGGATTTGTTTTAAAAAATATATTTCTGTATTTAAATAGAAAATACCAGGAGTACAGAAAATGAGGGATTCTTTTTATGGAGAAAAAGGGAAAGAAAAAATTAAATAATATCTAAATTTAGTTTTGGAGATGAAAAGATATTTATTTACCTGCTGGGAATTTTTGGTGCAGTGTAAGGGAGAAGAAATTTATGACTAATTGGTATTTATCAAACAGTTCAGTACACTCAGTAAATCAAGCATGTAAGAGGATTAAATTGGAAATGGTGGGGGTAAAAGAAAGTAATTCTAATTAATAAAACAAGCTACTAAAAAGATATTTTTCAAAATTCAGTTCATTTTCATGTCTATATATTAGATTATCAGACATAGAAATATTGTATGCCCTCCTGCTATGCTGGTAAGATTAGATATTCATTTTAATAAACACTTGAGTATGTTTTAATTAAAATGCCTTTTGAGAAAATGGAATGTCACATTCTTAAATAGAATTTCAGGTTGCTATAGTAACTAATAAAACTGTCACTATTCTAAACAATACAAAAAGTCTATTTAAAGATGGTATAAATAATTTTCAAATATCCTGACCATTAGTTACTGACATTAAGTTGAATTGCCTTAGCAATTATATTAATCCTTTGTATGTTAGAAACTTCAAAATATGTATATAATAAAAGAGACAATTGAGAGATGTCTTTAAAAATCCTGATGGGATGAATTAAGATTATGTTTAATCTACATTTTACAAAAAATAACTTAGGTATTCTTATATTTCAGACGTTTAAGTTCAACATTCAATAAAAATACATTGTGTTCCTGTTACTCCCTTGAAAGTTATTGTGCAAGCTACTGAAGCATAAGGAACCTAAGTGAAGGAAACTGTGAGTGACAGAGGGAACAATGCATCCTGGAACTATAGGGCCCTTGGGGTCAATTCCCTGCAGGAAGTCTGTCTCTTCGCTGTAAACATATGACCATGGAAAATTCACCAGCTATAAAATATTATTTAAAATATTTTATTTACATAAATAAGGTGAACACTGCATTTAAAAAAACACACCTGAGATTTTGTGATAACTTGAAACTTTTTTGCAGAGTAAAATTTAATTATGCACAGTCATGTTCTTCTTTATAATGAGGTGGGCTCTTATAATTTAAAAGTAGCAATGGCAGGAAACACTGGTCAATAATACAAGGTTAAAGGTAAAAAATACTAACTAAAGTCTTCCAGAAAAAATTAAAAAGCTGAGAGAAACGTCTATAAACTCAAAGTGTGTGATCTGCATGAGTCTGAATCAGTGGTGGTTGTTAGGGACCACTGAGTAAAGTCTGACTCACAATCGCAAATCTGAACCTGTCCCATCTTTTCATCCCTGATACACTTAAGCCATTGCTGTAGTCAGTCTGCAGTCCATCTCATTGAAGGTCTTCATCTCTTTCATTGACACCTCCATCTTTATAAGCATGACGTCCTTCTCTAAGGAATAAATGCTCCTAACAATATGCCCAAACTATTTGAGAGAAAGATTCTCAATCCTTATCTCTAGTAAGCACTCTGGTTGCAGTTTTTTCAAGACATATATGTATGTTCTTGGACTGTCTATGGGATTGATATTGAGTTCTTCTCCACCACAACTACTCAAACACATCAATTATTCTTCTGTCATCCTCATTCATTGTCCAGCTCTCAGATACATAGCAAGTGATTGTAAACACTATGGCTTGAGTCAAGCACACCTTAGTCTCTAAACTGACTTAATTACTTTTCATGACTTTGGAGAGACCCTTGACTGCATACTTTCTTTCCCACTGACATAAATCAAAGCATACTTTCCCAATGACATAAATCCACAGAAACCAAAATCTGACCTTGAGTCTATCCCACTTGAATTTAAAAACCAACTCAGGAACAGATTTGAAGTCTTGGTCACTAATGATCAAAGACTAGATGAGCTGTGAGAGGATATCAAGAATATCATCTATGAAGAATGCAATAGGTCATTACAAAGAGAAAGAAGGAAGGAAAGAGCCTGCAGACAGATGTCAGAAGAGACTCTAAGTATTGTTCTAGAGCACTGAGAAGCCCAAGCAAAGGAAAGAAGGCGGGAAGTTAAGGAGCTGTAAAGATTTCAAAGGGCAGCTCAGGAAGTGAAAGTAAATTATTATAACAAAATGTGCAAAGAGCTGGAGTCAGAAAATCAAAAGGGTTGAACTCACTTGGCATTTCTTAAGGAACTAAAGAACAAATTCAACTCTCATGTTAAAATACTGAAGATGTTATGGGCAGAATATTGAATGATTCAGAAAGCATTAAAAGAAGATGAAAGGAGTATACAGAGTCATTGTACCAAAAGAATTCACTGACACAAAAGAATTTCCTGAAACTACACATGATCAAGAGGCAATGGTTATGAGGGAGGCAAAAAAGAAGGTCCCAAGAATTGATGGAATACCAATTGACATAGTTCAACAAAGAGATGCAGCCCTAGACATGCTAAGCAGGTTGTGCCAAGAAATCTAGAGGACAACAACCTGGCCAGGAAGAGATTCATATGTATTACCATTAAAAAAAAAAAAAAGAAGTGACTGAGTATGGAAATTATCGAACAAAATCACAAATATCACACACAAGTAAAATCTTGGTGAAGATTATCCAAATACAGCTGAAACAGTACATAAAGAGAGAACTATCAGAAATGCAAGCTGGGTTTAGAAGAGCCTGTGGCACTAGAGACATTATTACCAATGTCAGATAGGATCTTTTCTGAAATCAAAGGTGACCTGAGGAACATCTGTGTTCATTGACTATGCAAAAGCATTCACCTGTGTGGATCACAACAAATTGTGGCTAAAATGAGGACCCCAGAACACTTGGTTTTGCTTTTATGAAACCTACAGTTGGACCAGGAAGCATTTGTCATAATAGGGCAAGGAAACACTTCAAAATCAGAAAATTACTGCATAAGGGATGTGTTCTGTCTCCATAGCTTCTTAATCTATATGTGGAACAGATAATTTGGGAGGCTGAGCTTTACAATGAAGAATATAGTATCAGGATAAGAGGAAGCCTCATCAACAGCTTGCATCATAGAGGTGCTACAACCTTGCTAACTGAAACTGAGGAAGACCTGGAGTGCTTGTCACAGACGGTAAAAGACTGTAGCTTTCAATAGGGATTGAAGCTCAACATCAAATATACAAACATTCTCACCACTGGACCAATTGGCAGAGCTATGATAGATGGAAAAGAGATTGAGGTTGTTTGTTAATAATTACAGTTTGCTAAACTCCACTGGCACCAACATTTCAGAAATCGAAAACAAATTTCACTGGGGAAGTCTGCTGTCAGGGACATCCCAGATTGCTGAGGAGCAATGATGTCAGTGAGACCAAGATGCACTTGATTCAGGCAATGGTCTTCACAATTACTTGCCATGCATCAGAAAGCTGAACAATTACTAAGAATGGCTGAAGAGTTGATGCCTTTTGAGTTGTGATGCTGGAAAAGAGTCTTGAATGTACCATGGACCAGCAAGAGATCAGACAGGTCTGTGTTGGAGAGGATGAAACCAGGTTTCTTCTTGGTGGCATGAAATTTCAAACTCCATCTCACATACTTTGGACATGTGGCCAGGACAGACAAGTTCTTAGAGAAGGAAATCATACTTGGAAAGGTGGAGGGATGGTGCAGAAGAGGGAAACCCCACATAACTTGGATTGAAACAGTAACAGCAGTAATGATGGCAGGTGTGTTGGAGTCAATGAGACTGGATTAGCATAAGGCAGGGTTCAGAACTATTGTATCTAAGGTCACTGTGTGTTGCAGGTGACTCAATGGCACATGACAGCAACAATACATCTTCTGATCTTTCGACTTCTAGTACCAAGGATGATGACTGTAGATCCAAGTAAGATTAAATAGTTGACAATTTCAATCTTTGCTCTATCTATCATGATGCTGCCTACTGGCTTGGTGGGTGAGGATGTTTGTCGTCTTGTTGTTGAACTGCCATCCATACTGAAGGCTGTAGTCCTTGATCTTCTGCAGCAAGTGCCTCATGTTATTCTCACTTGAAACAAGCTATGTAGTGTCGTCTATATAATGTAAATTGTTGATAAGTCTTCTTCCAATTCCCTATGTCATATTCTTCATAAATCCAGCATTTTGAATGATTTGGCCATCATACAGATTGAATAAGTGTGGAGAAAGGATATATCCCTGTTGCACACCTTTCCAAGTTTTAAAACACGTAGTGTTCTCTTGTTTTGTTCAGACAACAACATTTTCATCGAGGTATGTTGTTGTCATTGTGTGGCAAAGAGTCAAAAGTGACCAATAGCTGACCTGCTAGTGGTTTTTTCAGAGGCAATAAATTGCACAGAAGCTTAACCATCATTCTCCCATGGTCTAGCTATAAGTTTCATGTAAGTAGAATTAAATGTGCTGGAATTCCCATTTTCTCAACATTAGCCGTAGTTTGTTATGATCCACAAAATCAAATGCCTTGTCAAAATCATTGATTAAATACTACTAGTGGGCAACCTGAGGCATGCACTCTTTCTTTGTAGAAGCAATACTGAAACTCTGGCATTCAAGTTAAACAGCCAGAAATCAAGTTATTTCATTTCTGTCAATTAATTGCTATATAATTCTGACCCTTTGTCTATGAATGTCAGCTTCCTGATCCATACAAAGGGAAACTAATTTTTTTTCCTAAAAATGTAGATTGAAAATTTTAGAATAATACCAATATATTTTGGATCTTCTCTTTTTTGCAACTCAATCTTGGTAACATTTATTATATCTTACTCTAAAGAGATCTGGTGGCTTTGTGTATACAATGTTGGCTGCCAGTCAAAAGGTCAGCAGTTTCAGTGCATGAGCTACTCAGTGGGAAAAGGTAGGCAGCTCTCCTCTCAGATATGTTATTGTTGCTATCAGGTACCATTCACATTGGCTACAACTCATGTTTTTGTTAGTAGTCACTATCGAATCGATTACAACTCTTAGCAACTCTCTGAACAGCCAATCTGATACCTGCCCTATCCTGTGCCATGATGATTATTTCTGAGACACTAGAACCTATTGCTGAAATCACAATTCCAATTTATCTCATTCAAAGTCTTCCTGTCCTTCACTAACCATCCCTCTTTCCAAGCATGCTGTCCCTTTCTAATGAATACCCTCATCTAGCTACCTGTCCAAAGATTGAAAGATGAAACTTTATCATCTTTGCCTCCAACAAGCACTCTGGCTGCATGCTTTCCAGGATATAACTGTTTATTCTTTTGGCAGCCCATGGAATATTAATTTCTCTCCTCCAGCACCATAACTCAACAATTTGGAGCAACCCTTTAAACAGATCTGAACCCTGGACACTGTCCTGTACCATCCTCATCATCCATTTCACACTATAGCCCATTGTTACAGCCACTGTGTTAATCCATCTCATTGAGCCCTCCCCCCCGCCCCTTCTTTGCAGAACTTCTACTTTTCAAAGTATAATATCTTTGTCCAAAGACTGGCCTCTCCTAACAACGTGCCCAAAGTGTGAGATGAAGTTTTACCATCATTGATACCCAGATATAAAGCCTCAGAAACCGCTGCAAGATCGGAGTCAACTCAACAGCTGTGCTTTTGTTTTATTTTCTGGGACTCTGATTTCCAGAGAAATGTTTCAATTGAGGATAAATTTTTTAAATAATGGAAGAGTTTAAGTTTTGTGATTGTCTGTTTTGAAAATGAGAGGAACATTCATGACAAAACACAGTGATTTGTTTTATTGATGAAAAGATGTAAAAGTTTCATGAGATCTTTGTTTTAATAATGCTGCCATGATCCAGTATATGTATTTACATAGTCTTAAAACACTCTTGGCACCAGTAGCCAGGAAATTAAAAGGTGCATTTCCATGGGAAAGTCTGCTGTTAGAGACCTCTCCAAAGTACTGAAGAGCAATGGTGTGTCTCTGGAGACTAAGGTGCATTTGATACAGGCCATGATCTTCACAATCACTTGTTATGCATCAGAGAGTTGGACAATGACCAAGGAGGATAGAAGGAGAATTGATGCCTTTGAGATGTGGTGATGGAGAAGAGTATTGAGAATAACTTGGACTGCTAGGAAAACAAACAGATTTGTCCTGGAAAGGGTTAAACCGAGTGGCTCCTTGGAGGCAAGGATTTTGAGGCTCCGTCTCACATACTTTGGACATGTTGTGAGGAGAGACCAGTCCTTGGAGAGGGACATCATGCTTGGGAGGGTGGAGGGATAGCGCAGGAGGGGAAGGCTCTCTATGAGGTGGATTGATTCAGTGACTGGAATAATTGGGATGGGAGTGTCAGAGACAGTGCAATTGGCACAGGACAGAGCGGAGTTTAGGGCTGTTGTACATAGGGTCGCTATGAGTCACAAGTGACTTAAAGGCACATAACAACAACAACAATCTAAAATCCACATTCTTTTACTTTTCTTTTTATACTATTTTGTAAAATAAAAAGAAATGTTCTTTTGTCTTTGTAATAATTTTAATATTTAAAGAGTTTCAGAAGTTTCTAATTAAAGTCTCCTGATATTTTAATGTCTCTCAAGGTTATAGTCATGTAGTATTGAATAATGAAACAGAGATGGATATTGTTTACTACATAGGTTTTTGTAAAAAAATGTCCTGATAATTTGAAAAATAAATAATAATTAAATACAAATACTCTACATTCTCCATGTTTCTATTGTTTTAGTAATTCTTATTTGGTATATTTTTATAAAAACAGAGAAGCTATTTTTAAGTTCCTGTTGAGGCCAGATATAACCATATGCTCCACACCTGTTGTTATTGTTGGTATGTGCCATCAAGTTGCCTGTGACTCGTAGCAACCCTATGTACAATAGCTCTGAATCATGCCTTATCCTGATCCAGTCTCACTGACTCTGACAAACCTACCTCCATTACACCAATTACTGTATAAATCTATCTCATCTGGAATCTTCCTTCTTGTGTTGTCCCTCCAGCCTTCCAACCATGATGTCCTTCTCCAAGGACTGATATTTCCTGCCCACATGCCCAATATATTTGAGACAGAGCTTCAAAATCCATGCCTTCAAAGAGAAAACTTTCTTTCATCCTCTCCAGGACAGACCTGTTTGTCCTCTTGGTAGTTCATGAAATATTCAGTACTACTCTCCAGCACAACAATTCAAAGGCATCAATTCCTCTTCTGTTATCTCTAGTCATTGCCCAGCTCTCTGAAGCATAGCAAGTAATGGTGAAGACTATGAACTGGATAAGGCAGATCTTAGTCTTTAGACTGTCATCATTGCTCTTTAGCACTTTGGTGAGGTCCTGTACAGGAGATTTCCCCAAAGCAATTCATTTTTAGATTTTCTGACTGCTAGTTCAAAGAATGTTCGTTGTGGAGCCAAGTAAACTGAAACTGTTAACAACTTCAATCTTTTCTCCATCTATCATGGAGAAGAGAATTTCAGCCAATTGGTGCAGTGGTGAGAATCTTTGTCTTCTTGATGTATTTCAATCCATACTGAAGACTACAGTCCTTGACCTACAGGTCTACACTTTCAGCAAGCAGTGTTGTGTCATTTGCATAATAAAGGTTGTTGATGAGTTTTCCTCCAATCCTGATGCCATATTCTTTATCATTAAGTCTTGCTTCCTGAATGATCTATTCTGCATATAGATTGAAAACATAC
Organism: Elephantulus edwardii; assembly: GCF_000299155.1. Taxonomy (NCBI): domain Eukaryota; kingdom Metazoa; phylum Chordata; class Mammalia; order Macroscelidea; family Macroscelididae; genus Elephantulus; species Elephantulus edwardii. Next base: position 10,997,927 of record NW_006399771.1, read on the forward strand.
AGAGATAGTACACATCTCTGGTGAACATCCTTCCTGATTTTGAACCATTCAGTGTTTCCCTGCTCTCTTCTGAGGACTGCTTCCTGGTCCAAGTAAAGGTTTTGCCTAAGCACAATCAAGTGTTCTTGAATTCCCATTTTCCTCATGGTTAGCCACAATTTGTTGTGATTTACACAGTCAAATGCCTTTGCACAGTCAATGAAACACAGACATTCTTCTGGTTTTCTTTGCTTTCTGACAAAATCCATTTGATGTTGGAAATAACGTCTCTAGTCCTTTGACCTCTTCAACATCCAGGTTGTATTTCTGGTAATTCTGTCAATGCACTGTTCCAGTTGTTTCTGGATAATCTTCAGAAGAATTTTGCTAGTGTGTGACGTTAGTGATATCGTTTGATAATTTCCACAGTCTGTCAGGTCACCTTTTTTTGTTATGGAAATAAACATGAATCTCTTCCAGTCAGTTGGCCATGTAATTGTCTTCCAGATTTCTTGGCACAAGTTGGTGAGTACATCCAGGGCAGCATCTGTTTGTTGAAATATGTCAATTGATATTCCTTCAATTCCTGGGAATTCATTTTTTACCAAGTCCTTCAGAACAGTCTGAATTCCTCCTTTATCACCATTGCCTCTTGATCATATGATGTTCCTTGAAATGCTTCTTTGTCAGCCACTTCCTTTTGGAACAATGACTCTGTATACTCCTTCCATCTTCTTGTAATGCTTCCTGGTCATTCATACCACAGTATCCTTATACATTTCAACTCTTGGCTTTAATCAGTTCTTTATTTCCTTCAGCATAAGAAATGCTAAGCAAGTTCAGCCCTTTTGATTTTCTGACTCCAGATCCTCACACATTTCATTATAATGCTTTGCCTTTTCTTCTTGAGCTGACCTTATACACCTTATTTGCATATCCTAGAGAAAGTGAAACCAGGGTACCCTTTAAAGGCAAGGATGATGAAACTCCACTTCCCAGAATGTGGGCATTGTGTAAGGAGGGATTAGTTCTTGGAGAAGGGCATTATGTTTGGAAAGGCAGAGGCTCAGCCTAAGAGAGGAAGACTTTCAATAAACCAGATTGCCACAGTGACAATAACCATGAGGTCAGGTATGTTGGAGATGTTGAGGATTGCACAGGATAGGGCAAATTTCAGAGACAGTTCTGTTTGTAGAGTTGTCATGAGCCAGAGTTGATTCAACAGCACATAACATCATCTCCAAAAGTGCTATTTACTTTATTAACATTATATTAAGCTATCAATTACTCTTGGTAAAGCAAAAAAATATCCCATATTGATATAGTCCCACCCTGTCATATGAAAAAATAAAATTCAAAGACTTTTTGTTGCTGCGTGCCATTGAATCAGAAGCAACTCAACTTCCAGTAAGTTTTTAGAGGCAATAAATCACAGGGGAAATTGCCTGTATTTCTCATATGGAGCAACAGGTGGATTTGAACTGCTTGTCTTTGGACTGGGAGCAAACTTCTTACCATTAAACCACTGTTGTTATTGTTGTTAGATGCCATCAAGTTGAGCACAATTCATAGAGACCCTATAAACAAAAGATCTGAACCTTGTTCTAGCCTATGCAATCCACATATTTCCTGACACCCAGAGCCCATTGCAGCAGTCACCATGTCAATCCACCTGGTTGAGGGTCTTCCTCTCCACCCAGTAAAGGGAAAATGATAATCTGTATCAGCTGAAAGTTACCAAAGATGTTGTTATGTGCCTTTGAGTTGCTTGTGACTCATAACAATCATTTGTACAATAGCTCTGAAATCTGCTTTATCCTGTGTCAACTTTATTGTCTTTGACACACCTACTCTCATTATCACAGTCAGTGAATCAATCTACCTCATAAAAGATCTTCCTCTCTTGTGCTGTCCCTCCACTCTCCCAAGCATGATGTCCTTCTCCAAGGACTGGTCCCTTCTTGCAACATGCCCAGAGTATGTCAGATAAAGCCTCAAAATTCTTGCCTTGAAGGAGCAGCCTGATTTCACCTTCTCTAGGAGGAACCTGTTTGTTTTCCTGGCAATCCATGGTATATTCAATACTCTCCTTTAGTACCACAACTCAATGGAATTCTTCTATCTCCTTCTTCTATTCTTATAATCTTCTATTCTCGTATCTTGTATTTTTCTATTCTCTTATATTCTTCTTTTCTCCTTCTATCATCCTTAGTCATTGTCCAGCTTTCTGATGTAAAGCAAGTAATTGCGAAGAAAAATTATCAAGTGCACCTTAGTCTTCACCTTGACGTCACTGCTCTTCAGTACTCTGAAGAGGTCCCTGACAGCAGACTATCCCAAAACAATTTATCTTTTTATTTTCTGGATGCTGGTACCAAGAATGTTGATTGTGGAGCCAAGTAAACTAAAGCTGTTTACAATCTCAATCTTTACCATCTATCATGATACTACCAATCAGCCCAGTGTTGAGAATTTTTGTTTTCATGATGTTGAGCTTCATATTTAAGGCTATAGCCCTTGACCTTCTACAGCAATTGCTTCAGGTCCTCCTATATTTCAGCAAATAGGATTGTCTCATCTGTGTAAAGTAGGTTATTGATGAGTCTTCCTCTAATCCAGATGCCACACTTGTCATAAAGCGTCATATTCTGGATTCTGAATATAGATTGAAAAGGTATGGAGATAGATCACATTCCTGGTCTACACTCTTCTTGATTTTGAACCATGTAGTGTTTTCTTTGTGTTTTCTGACAAAAAATGACAAGTTAAAAAAATTTATATGATCATTCTAGGTTTGTTCTAAGATTGTACAGGAAAGAAAAGTTGATAGCTCTTCTTTAAATGTGATTTGGGAACATTAAATGTAATAACCGTGATATTGTGATTTACTGAATTACAAAGTATATGAAAATCAGATGTTAAAATTAGAAAGATCTCTAATCCTATATCTTTCTACGTAAAACAGGTGCAATATTTAACTTCTGAAAAAATAATTTCCTCAATTCATAGTGGAATTATGAGTTAATAATTGAGAGCAATAAATAACTGGCATATTTAGAATAGAATCTGTGTTCATGATGAACAGGATTAAATAAATTCTATTATCATTACATTTCTTTGTATTATTATTATTATTATTATTATACTAATTTATTTACAAAATTCAAATACATTGTTTTCTCACACCCATAAAATTGTACAACCCCTGTATTAATCTCCCTTCCCCATCCACCTTCCTCTGCTTCCCCCTCCCTACACCCTTTGAATCATTATACTCATTCTACAATACTGGTTTTATACAATATTTGTCCTTGTGGGACTGAGTTCACTCTGCATAATGCTCTCCAGTACATCCAAGTTAGGTAATAATTTAAAAAAATCATTGCTACTATGTGCTGCATTGTATTGTATTGTGTAAACATAACATAATTTCTCAATCCATTTGTTTGTGGTTGGACATCTGGGCTGTTTCCATGTTCTTGTGATGGGTAACACTACTATCAATATTGATTTGCAATTCTCTGTTTGTGCCTCAGTTCTCATTTTCTTGGGGTATATTCCAAGCAGTAGAATAGCTGGGTCATGGGGAATTTCTATCTTCAGCTTTTTGAGGAAGTGCCAAACTGCCTTCCAGAATGTTTCTACCATTTTACAATCCCATCAATAATTTGTAAGTGTTCATTTCTCAAAGTGAAAAAAGGTCAATAAAATCAACAAACCACTAGCAAAATTAACAAAGAAAAAAAGGAAAAGACACAAATAATCCAAATAAAAGATGAAACAGGCAATGTCACAACAGACCAACCAAAATTAAAAGGCTAACATTGGAATATTATGAAAAACTATATTCAGACAAATATGAAAACCTAGAGGAAATGGACAAATAATTAGAACTTAGCAACCTACCTACACAGACACAAACTGAAATTGAACACCTAAACAGAACCATTACAAAAGAAGAAATTGAAAAGGTAATAAAACAACGTCCCGCTAAAAACAGCCCTGGACCAGATGGTTTTACAAGTGAAATTTATCAAACATCAGAGAAGAACTGTCACCAATTCTCCATAACCTACTTCAGAAAATAGAAAATGGTGGAACTTTCCCATATTCATTCTATGAAACAAACATATCTTGATACCAAAGCCTGGTAAAGACATCATCAAAATAGAAAACTATAGGCCAATATCTCTCATGAACATAGATGCAAAAATCCTGAATACAATCATGGCCAATAGAATCCAATGATACATCAAAACAATAATTCACCATGACCAAGTGGGATTCATAACAGGTGTGCAAGGATGGTTCAACATAAGAAAAACAATCAATGTAATTCATCATATTAACAAAGCAAAGAACAAGAACCATATGATCCTGTTGATTGATGCAGAAAAGGTCTTTAACAAAATTCAACACCCTTTCTTGATTAAGACACTCAACAAAATAAGATTAAAGGGATTTTTTTTTCTTTTTTTAGTGAAATGTATATGCACAAACCTGAAATCTAACATTAGTCTCAATGGAGAGAGATTAAAGGCATTCATTCCCTTTGAGAACAGAAACTAGGCAAAGATGTCCACTATCACCTCTCCTATTCAATATCATACTGGAAGTCTTAGTGATAGCAATAAAACAAGAGCAAGAAATAAGAGGTATCCAAATTGGCAAAGAGGAGGTAGAATTACATGTAGATTATATGATAATATACTTAAAAAACCCTAAAGACTCACCAAGAAAACTACTGGACATTGTTGACCAATTCAGCGAAGTGGCAGAATACAAGATCAACATACAAAAATCAGTTGGATTTCTCTACAGCGACAAAAAGAATACAGAGCCAGAGCTAAGAGAAACAATATCCTTCACAATAGTTAATCACAGGATTAAACATTTAGGAATAAATCTAATAAGAAGCTCAAAATATCTATTCAAAGAAAATTAGAAAACATTATGACAAGAAACAAAAAGAGAACTGGAGAAATAGTTGAATATTTCTTTCTCATGGATAGGAAAACTTAATATTGTGAAAATGATAATGTTCAATGCAATCCCAATACAAATACCAATTCCATTCTTCAATGAGATGGAAAAGACAATCTACACTACTATTTGGGATGGAAAGAGGCCCCAAATAAGCAAAGCACTCCTTAAAAAGAGAAACGAGGTAAGAGGTATCTCACTCCATGATATCAATTCCTACTACACTGCTGTGATGGTCAAGACAGCGTGGTACTGGTACAATGACAGACACATAAATAAGTGGAATAGAATTGAGAACCAGAAATCAGCCCATCTACCTGTGATCAACTGATTTTTGACAAGGAGATGAAATAATTGAAGTGGGTAGATGACAACATTTTCAACAAATGGTGTTGGCAAAATTTGAAAACTGTCTGTAGAAAACTCAAGCAAGATCCACATCTCACTCCATACACAAATAACAACTCAAAGTGGATCAAGGACCTGGGACTAAACCAAGGACTATAAACTTTATTAGAGAAAAGCTTGAAAGAACTCAGAAGCCCTAATCCACAACATAAACAGTCTTCCAAGCATTCTGAAAAATCTACAAGGAAAGAATGAAATAGATGAATGGGATCTTCTAAGAATCAAATCCCTATGCACATCCAAGAAGTTCTCCAACAGTGTAAAAAGAGAAACCAAGACTGGGAGAAAATATTTGGTAAAGACAAGTCTGATAAGGACTTATATATAGAATTTATAAAATACTTGAGCACCACAACAAGAAAAATGGGCACAGGATATGGCATCATAAATGCTTGGGAGGGTGGAGGGCGCAAGAGGGAAAACCCTCTATAAGGTGGATTGATTCAGTGATTGGGGTAATCAGGATGGGTGTGTCAGAGGCAATGAGATTGGCACAGGATAGAGCAGGATTTAGGGCTATTGTACATAGGGTCCCTGTGAGTTGCAAGCAACTCGAAGGCACATAATGACAACAAACAACATAGTAAATTTGGATAGCAGAGGTGTCAAGGAACAAACAGAAGCTTCTGTTAAAATTTGGACAAAGAATTAATTGAGGGAAGGTAGCAAGTACTTTATGAAGATTCAAAAAATTACTACAACATAATTTCATTCTCCCAAAACTTATGTACAGAAAATCAGAAACACATAAGAAAAAAATTCTGATTGGTTGACATACACAATCATGCTTTCACATAAAAATGGTTGTAATATGTCTTAAAATTTGCTAGTCATAAAATTGGAGTAATTTCATGGCTTAACCTATGAATAATTCCAGCCTGATCTGAATGCTATCTCTGCAACCAAGCTGTGAAAAGTGAAGGACAGAGCTTGTAGACTTCCCAAAGTACACTTGCTAGTTGACTTTTGAAGGTCAGCTGAAGGTAGGAATGAATAGGGGAAAAAATAGGATTCAGCTTGAATCTTTGGCAGAAGACTTTCTTATACCAAGCACCTTTCTCATTTTAGCTCCTTAACAAAGATAAATATTTTTAAACTTTAAAATTGGTTATTCTGTTTTGTTGTTTTTTGTTTTTTTTTTTTTTAAAGTGTACTGTTAACAAAGAAGAGTATTAACAGAAGTTCAGGATTGTTTTTAAACATGGTGTATAATACAGTTAAAATAATCTAAAACTTTAGCTTTATTTTAACTCCCTCTTTTTCCGCTTTCTTCTAGGCCCCATCTGATAGCATGGGAAAATGTAATTGTTTGCTAGGGTGGTTTCCATGCAGAGAAAAATAATACCATTTGTTTAGCCTTTTTCCCCATCCCACTCATCCCCACCCCATCTCCCCACCTTCACATCCTTAGGAGATACATTTTCTGAGCTGGCATTTGTCTTCTGAAAACTGTTTTTCTTAGCCAGGTGTGAACTGTATCCTAAATTGTCTGTTTATTAGGAGCTGTATGTAAATTATTCCTTTGGGTGAAATAGTTTTGTAATTTGGAAGAAGAGATAATGTTATTTTTGTTGTGTGCCATCTAATCTGAAATGACTGATAGCAAACCCTCCAGCAGGTTTTCAGAGGCAGAAACTAGCAAATTGTGCATCATTTTCCTGCAGAGCAGCTAGTGGGTTCAAACCACATGCATTTGGGTTTGGAGTGCAACTTCTCACCCCTAGGACAACAAAGTTTCCTAGGTAGAGTAAGTTAATAATTTACCAACTATAAAATTCCTAACAGTTTAAAGACAAAGTGTGAGTTTTTTAGATTTATCTCATTGACTCCAGATCCACAGTTGTTGTTATTGCTATATGCCATCAAGTCACTTGTGACTCATAACGACCTTGTGTGCAGTAGCTCTGAAGCCTGTCTTGTTGAAAGCCAGTCTCACTGACTCTGACACACCTACTTCTATTGCCCCAGTTACTGTATCAACCCATCTCATCTAAGGTCTTCCTCTCCTGCACAGTCCCTCAAGCCTTCCAGATCCAAGAGTACAGTATATGAATATAGCAAATCTGTCTCAGCTTATGTCTGGCCTCTTGGCTGTAGGAAAAGGACCCCTTGCATTCAGTGTCAAGTATATTAAATTATATGTACAAAGAGCTGGAGTCAGAAAATCAAAAGGGCCAAGCTCACTTGGCATATCTCAAATTGAAAGAACCGAAGAACAAATTTAGCAATACTTATGGATTGCACTACTTAAGGACATCTTAATATTAAATGATTCAAGAAGCATTAAAAAGAAGATGGAAGGAGTCACTGTACCAAAAAGAGTTGGCTGACACAGAAGAATTTCATGAAACAGCATATGAGTAAGAGGTAATGGTGATGAAGGAGGAAGTTCCAACCACTCTGAAGGAATTGGTAAAAAAAAAACCAAACAAAAACCCAAGGTCCCAGGAATTGACAGCATACCAACTGACCTATTTCAACAAACAGATTCTGTCCTAGACATGCTCAACAGGTTGTGCCAAGAAATCTGGAGAACAACCACTTGGCCAACTGACTGGAAGAGATCGATATTTATTACTAACCCAAAGAAAGGTGATACAACAGTGTAGAAATTGTTGAACAATATCACTAATATACACAAGCAAAATCCTGCTGAGGTTTATCCAAAAATGACTGGAACAATCCATTAACAGATAATTACTAGAAATACAAACTGGATTTAGAAGAGGCTGTAGCACTAGAAGCATTATCACCAATGTCAGATGAATCTTGGCTGAAAGCAGAGTACCAGAGGAATGTATATCTATGCGTTTGTTGACTATGCAAAGGCATATGGTTGTGTAGATCACGAGAAATTCTGGCTAATTTTGAGAAGAATGGGAATTCCAGAATACCTGATTGTGCTCATGTGAAACCTATGCTTGAACCAGAAGACTGTCATCAGAACAGAGCAAAAGAAACATTGCATCAGGAATAGAGGAAAAGAGCACATCAGGAATGCATCCTGTCTCTATACCTTTTCAATCTGTATGTGAAATAGATCATTTGAGATGCTGAACTTTACAAAAAGGAATGCAGCATCAGGATTGGAGGAAGACTCATCAACAACCTGCATTAGATAACACAACTTTTTTGCTGAAACTGAGAAGGACCTTAAATATTTGCTGCAGAGGGTCAAGGACTGTAGTCTTCAATATGAAGTTCAACATCAAGAAGATAAGATTCCCACTACTGGGCCAATTGGCAGTACCATGATGAATGGAGAAAAAACTAAGGTTGTTAACAATTTCAACTTGCTCAATTCCACAATCAACACTCTTGGCACCAGTCATTAAGAAACTAAAGATGAATTCCTTTGGGGAAATCTGCTGTCAGGGACCTCTCCAGAATACTGAGTATCAGTGACATCAGTTTAGAGACTAAAGTGCACCTGATACAGGCTATGGTCTTCACAATTACATCAGTGAGCTGGACAATGACTAAGGATGACAGAGGAAAAATTGATGCCTTTGTATTGTGGTGTTAGAGAAAAATATTGAGCATACTATGGACAGCCATGAGAACAAATTGGTCTGTCTTGAAGAGGGTAAAACCAAGTTTCTCTTGGAGGTGAAGATTTTGAAGTTCTGTCTCACATACTTTTGGCATGTGTCCAGAAGGGACCAGTCCTTGGAGAAGGACATCATGCTTGGAAGGGTTGAGGGACAGCCCAGTAGAGGAAGACCCTGGATGAGATGGATTGACATAACTGAGGTGACAAGATGAGATTTGTCAGTCAGAGTAAGACTGAGTTAGGATAGGACAAGGTTAAGAGATGTTGTACTAAGAGTAGCTATGAGTCATAGGCAACTCGATGGCACATAATAACACAAGAACTCCCCACCTGTGAGTTCTTGTCTGGAGCTCTGGAGCCATATCACCTTATAAATTACTCTGCTAACTAAAAAGTCAGCAGTCATAATCCACCAGTTATTCTAACAGAGAAATTTGGGCCCCTCCACCATAAAGATTTATAGCCTTCAAAACTAGTTGTGTCAGAATTGACTCAAAAGTATTAGCAAGCATATTCTTAAAATGTGCTATAGATTCCAACTCTGTTGGCTCAAAAGCACTTCTCTTTCACAGCACGTAATCCATTGGCTATTGATAAGTGTCTTGCTGATTTTTTTCATATTAAACATAATTTTATTTCAGATCAATAAAAAATACACCAACCTTGCAATCTACAGAAAGGTGTGTGTGAAGCCTGTATCACAGTGAGGTAACTGATCTGTATTCTCTGAGATGTTACCAGCTGCTGCTCTTAATAATAAATGAAGTCATCACTTTCAGCAATCTGGAAAATAAGCTGAAATAATTATATTTTCAGTTTTGATTTAACTGAAAAACAGTTCAGAGGAGAAGAACAAATATTGTCCCACTTGAGAAGAGCTGCAGTTCACTGACAACCAGGTCAAGTGTGTTTTTTCACAGTGGCCTAGTTTATTGGTATGCATACCCACTGAAGTGAAGAAGCTCTCAGAGGGTATGTATGCAGACGCCAAAGAATTTAAACCCAAATATTCACAGGCACTAAATACCCGTAGAAACACTGCCCTGGGCTTAGTACTAATTTCCAACCTTAATATAAATAGCTAACATTTATTGAACATGATAGCTAACTTATTTTCCTAGTGTATTACATTAAATATCACAGTCCTCTCAAAATACCTGATAGAAGGTTGGTACTATTTTAAACACATTGAAGCAAAATGTAAAAAGTCATTGGTCCAAGGTCATACAGTTTGAAATAGATATCCCACATTTTCAGTTTCTCTGATTATTATCTTTAATTCTTTATCTGGATGATATTGCTTTCTATGCTCAGTACTAAATCTACTGTTTACATAGAGCGATGACTAGGATTCATATTTTATTTTAAAATAGCCTCAAGAGAAACAAAGCAGGTCTTTCATCTGTACATAACAAGCTTCAGCGAGTAATAGACATATTTCTGACCACAATTCTCTTAGTCATGTCCCAAAATTATCTTGTAGGTAAACAACAACATTTATTTCTATCTAATGTTTAAACAGACTTAGTGAATTTTATCAACAGGAGTCAGTCTCTAGAGAAAGACATCATGCTTGGAAAAGCAGAGGAACAGCAGAAAAGAGCAGACACTTAGCAAAACGAATTGACATGAGGTTGAAACAGTAGACTCAAGGCCAGCTGTGATTGTGAGGATGTGTGCTTTGTTCGTTTGTATGTGGGATTGCGACAAGTTAGAACTAATTCAATAACATTAAGCTTTAATAGGACTTCTCAGGGTCACAACTTACAGTTCTGTAAATGTGCACACAACTCACATGAGTCCCATTCCTGTGGTAGGATATGTAACTGAGATGACATGCTATTAAACACATAGTTAATGTCTGAAGTACATGCTTCCAAAAGTTCGTAGAATGTAAACTTCATAAAACTGCAACTAGAACACTTTCCCTTTCTATGACTTTCACAAAGCCACCAGAAATGGCCAGGATTTAGTCTTTTCTCCTTGACAAACAAAATAAAGAAATAAAATGTAAAATTAATCAAGTCATAGTCTTAAATGCCTGATTTCAAAGACAGGCAAAAGCACTGCATGCATTTTTAAGAATGTTAGATTTTTCTAGGGAAATAGTAGTAACTTGGATTTCAGACTGCTTGATTTTTGAGTCACACTCTCCTTACTAGATGGCTTCTCCATAAACTTTTTATAGTTTCATTTTCTACCTATAAAGTGAAAGTAGCAACAGCAACTAATTCATAGAATTCTTTTGAGGATTTAGTGAGCTAATATATGTAAACCCTGTTGTAGGGGGAGGTGTGTGGGGAAACCCTGGTAACTACTGTAGATACAAAAAGTCCGTTAAAGTAGCTTATTCCAGCAATTTGTATAAAAGAGAAAACGCAGATAGGTAAAGAATGAAGAATCAGTGCTGTTGGTGAGGAAGCTTCTCCAGAACTCCCGATGGCTACAGCCTATAGAAAAATTAATACAGGATAAAATACTAAAGTTCCATTTCACATCAAGGTGCTCAGTATACTTTGTTTCCTGGTCTCCTTGATATGAGAGACCATTCATGGTCAAACTCCCATATCTGTATCTTATCAAAGACAGAAGATATTCACAGATAGAAACAGGAACACAAAAGGTATCACTTAAGGCAAAACTGGGAAATCAGTAGAATTCCTTCAGCCCAATTTAGTTGTTGTTGTTAGGGGCAATCAAGCGGAGTATGACTCATAGAGACCCTATGAACAACCGATCTGAACCCTGTTATATCCTGTGCCATCTTCTCACTTCCTGACACACTGGAAACCATTCTAAACATCATGTCCATCTCCAGGAGTAGCCTTGGCCTCATTATTCTCTCCTCCAAAGAGCACTCCATCTACACTTTCTCCAAGACATATGTTTGTTCTCTTGACTATCCGTGGGATGTTCATTACTCTTCGGCAGCATCACAATCAAGAGGCATCAATTCTTCTTCTGTCATACTTGTTCATTTTCCAGCTCTTAAATGTAGAGCAACTTATCAGAAAGACCATAGCCTGAATGAGACAGACCTCTTATCAGAAAGACCATAGCCTGAATGAGACAGACCTCTTATCAGAAAGACCATAGCCTGAATGAGACAGACCTCAGTCCTCAAACTGACATCATTGCTCATCAATAATTTGGAGAGGTCCCTAACTGCAGATTTTCCATATGCAATGTGTCTCCATATTTCCTCAGTGCTGGTACCAATAGTGTTAATAATGGATCCAAGAAAGACGAAGCTGTTGACAGTTTCAATCTATTCTCCATTCATCATGATGTTGCCTGTCAATCCAGTGGTAAGAATCTTTGTTTTCTTGATACTGAGACGTAATCTATACTAAAGGCTTAGTTTCATGATCTTCTGCAGTAAGTGCTTCAATTCCTTCTCACTTGCATCAAACACGTTTATGTTGTCTGCATACCACAGGTTATTGATGAGTATCCCTCCAAACTTGATGCTGAATTCTTCATAGAGTCCAGCTTTTTGGATAATTTGCTCAGAATATGGAATGAAAGAGTATGGAGAGAGAATATAGCCCTGACCCACTCCCATCTCAATTTTAAACCATGCAGCATTCCCCTGCTCTGCTTGGACAACAGCCTCCTGGTTCAGGTAGAGGTTTTGCATTATCATAATTAAGTGCTCTTGAACTCCCATTCTTCTCAATGTCACAACTTGTCATGATTCACAGAGTCAAATGTCTTTGTATTGTCAATAAAGCATAAATAGACATTCTTCTGGTATTCTTTACATTTAGCCAGGATCCACCTGACATCAGCAACAATATCCCTAGTGCTATGGCCTCTCCTAAATCCTGTTTGAATTTCTGGCATTTCCCTGTCAATGTAGTAGCCATTTTTTAATGTTCTCCAGAAGCTTTTTGCTTGCATGTGATATTAATCATATTGTTCAATAGTTTCCACAATTAGCTGGATCACCTTTCTTGGCAATGGGAACAAATGTGAACTACTTCCAATGGATTGGCCAGACAGCTGTCCTCCAATTTTCCAACATAAGCTGCTGAGCACATCCAAAGCTGCATCTGTTAGTTAAAACAAGTAAACTGGTATCCTATCAATTCCTGGGGCTTTATATTTTGCGAGTGCCTTAAATGTAGCTTCCACTTCCTCCTTCATTACTATGGACTCTTTGTTCATATGGTACTTCCTAAAATTTTTCAATGGTATACGTACTTCATATGGTATATTATGCTGGGAATGAAAAACAGAAGAATGGTGTTGCATACATAGTAAAAAAAAAAAAATTCAAGTTCTATCCCAAAATACACTATTGTAAGGATAAGATAAGTAGGATAAT
>NW_006399771.1:11011414-11028975 GCF_000299155.1 Elephantulus edwardii
ATCAATCCATCTCATAGAGGGCCTTCCCCTCCTGCGCTGTCCCTCTACTCTACCCAGCATGATGTCCCTCTCTAAAGACCTGTCTCTCCTTACATGTCCAAAGTATGTCAGATGAAGCCCCAGAATCCTTGCCTCCAAGGAACAGCCTGGTTTAATCCTCCCTACGATGAATCTGTTTGTTTTCTTGGCAGTCCATGTACACACACACACACACACACACACACACAGACACACACACGAGGAAGACTCATTAATACAACTAGCATTCAAATATACACTCTTACATCTTGAGCCAAAGAGGAAGGAATCGAGAATTTTTACCGAATCTTTCAGTCTGAAATTGACTAAACATCCAATAAAGATACATTAATGACAACTGGTGACTGGAATGCAAAAATTATAGTGAAGAAGGAATAGTAGTTGGAAAATATAGAATTGGTGATAGAAATGAGGATGGAAATAGAATGAATTTTGTATTTACAAATTCAATTCATCACAAACACCTTTTTTAAAAGATACAAATGACAACTTTACACATGGATCTCAACTGATGGGCTTCTTAGGAATCAGATTAACTACATTCGTGGAAGAAATTTCAAATTGAGGCTGAAGAAAATGAAAATAAGTCCACAAGGATCAAGATGTGATCTTGAATCAATTCCACGTGAATTTCAAGATCATCTTAGCAATAGGTTTGTGGTATTGGAATACCATTCTTCGAAAACCAGAAGAATTGTGGAATAATATCTTTGATATCATCCATGAAGAAAGCAAAAAGTCATTATAAAAAAATGAGAAAGAAAAGAACTGAAATGGATGTCAAAAGAGATTCTGAAAATTGCACTGAAACATTGAGAAGCCAAAACAAAAGGAAACCATGCATAAGTAAAAGAGCTGAATTTTTCAAGGTGAGAGAACTGAAAAACAAATTTAAACCTGAAGTCACAGTATTGAAAGATGCTATGGGCAATACATTGAAAACATCACAAAGAAGATGGAAGGAATGCACAGAATCATGGTACTAAATGCTCAGAATGGTGGGGAATGGAAATGTAAATAGAGGAGGCTTTACATTTGTGTTTTTATTATCTGAGGCCTCTTCTCTTTTAAGATGCTAATATTCTAAGTGCATAACAGAGGCATCTTACTATGGCAAAATAAATGAAACTCGGAAGAGGAAATATGGAGATTTATTTGCAAAATGCCATTTTGAAATGGTGGTAAGACTTTTATAGTCAGCTCAATGCTCAATAGCTGTTTCTGTCAGCCTTACACGTGGCTGAATGTTTTACGCTAAAGCACCTCTCAGCTCAGCATGTATCACATAGAAGTTTCATCACTCACTCACTCACTGCCATTGAGTCTGCTCCACCAAGTCTAGATGGGCTTGAACTTCCAACCTTTCAGCTAGCAGCAGAGCATGTTAATCATTACACCACCCCGAGATTCCTAAAACCACCTTAATTTAAAACAACAACAACAAACAAAGAAACAAACCCAAACATCTTAAAACAAACAGTAGCAATGAGGAAAAGGTCTAAAAGTGTTTTTTTTTTTACATATATATTACAACTAAACTCACAATGCCAAGAAAAGATTCTTAACACTGGATCAATAGGCAGCATCTTGATGGCTGGATAGGAGCTATTGAAATTGTCAATAATTTCATCTTGGATCCACAGTTGACATCCTTGGTACCAGCAGTCAGGAAATAAGGAGACATAGAACACTGGGGAAATCTGCAATTAGGGTCCTCTCCAAATTATTGAAAAATAATGATGTCAATTTGAGGACTAAGGGGTGTCTGATTCAGGCTATGATCTTTCTGATCACTTGCTATGTTTCTGAAAGCCGGACAATGAATAAGGATTACAGAAAAATAATTGACATCTTTGAGCTGTGGTGCTGGAGGAGGAGAGAACTGAAAATCCCTTGGATGGCCAAGAGAAAGAACAAATATGTCTTGGAGAAGGTGTGGCTGGAGTGCTTTTTAGAGGCACAAATGATGAGCCTTCGCCTCACATAGTTTCTGCATGTTGCTAGAAGGGATTGCTCCTTGGAGAAGGATATGATGCTGAGATGGGTAGAGGGTCAGCAAAGGGTTTTAAGCCCTTCAACCAGGTGGATCAACACAGTGACTGCTGTAATGGGGTCTTGTGTGTCAGAAGGGTGATTATGGCACAAGACAGAAGAGGGTTCAGATCTGTTGCTGTTAGTCACACTAAACCTGAGGACACCTAACAACAATATCTAAACTCAGTACTAGGACCCTCAATGACCTGGTGATCCTGAAAAACTGGTTTCTCCAAAACCAACTGGACTGTGCTCTCCTATTAGGCCTATTTCCTAGACCACTGTATATTTGTCTCCCCTCCATCTACACAAGATTTTACTTCTGCTTGTCCTTCTCCTTTCACCGTATGACAAATGCCTAGAGTTTGCTCCCTTAACCCAGCAAAATTAGTAACACAGGGAGGAAAGACCAGATGGGGCAGTGCCCAAGCTACCAAAGTAGTGAGATATACAGCAGTTTCAGTAGCCCTTGGGAATTTACCATGCAGCATGGGAGCTCTTAAAAGGGCTGATTCTGATGTACAGCATGGAGGTAGAAAGGACATTGTTAGTCTTGTTAAAAAGAATCCTGGTGTAGGCCCGAACTTTGTTAGAGCGCTACGCTGGGAGTATAGACAAAAGAGGGAAAAGAGACAGGAGATGAGGAGGAAAGCGAAGACTGCCCCCCCTTTTCTTCTTTTTTTCATTGATATTATAATGAAAGTTTATACAGAACTTGAATTTCCATTCATTCATTGTTGCACATTTTCCTCCCTGTTCCCTTTTCTCTTTGAAATAAAGTCTTTCATTGTTGTGCAATCCGTCTCCCCATCCACAGACCACTTTACTATGTAGCTCTTCTTCTGAACCGTTGTCATTTTTTAAGAGAGATACACCCTGTTGTTGAGTCCTGTCCAACTTGAACACTGCTCTACCTTGTAACATGTTCACAATCTATGCTTTACTGAAGGGCATTATGTCAATCCATACCTTTCAGGAGCTTCCTCCTCTTTATTGTTCCTTTACTTGTATTTCCAAGCATGTTGAACTTTTCCAAGAAATGAAGTGTCCCCCACCCCCGATTCCTTGCTCAAACCAGTGAGAAAAAATTTCACCATTCTTTTTTTTTTTTTTTTTTTTGAAGTAATACTCTCACTCAATTTTAAGGTGGAATGTAATGGCTTTAATCTTGTCATATCCCTGATTCAGTGGAAAGGATGTTTGTGAGGTGTGGCATAATGAATACTTTTGATCCTGAGAGAGAGAAGATGGGAAGAAGAGTGGAGAGAATTCATTCACACTAAGAATATGAGTGGCATCCACTTCCTCAATAACATGCCTCAGGAAACACTATAAACTTTGAGAAATGACAATAGGTCTTTTGTTTATGGAGTTGCTATGAGTCATGTGACTCTACTGCAATCAAGGACATCCTAAAGGAGCAGACTGGCCATCCTATCAAGGAAAGGGAGTAATGGAAGAGGCTCTGTGTAACTGGGGTTATGTAGTGTATATATAGTTTCCTCATCTGGGCATGTTAGGGGCTGGTGACTGGGCCAATGAGATATTATCATGGAGAGTTAAAAGTTTATTGACAAGGGGGTATTGGGTTATTTTCTGGTGGGAGTAGCATGTCACTAACGCAAGCCTTTTGATATTTTTTTTTTTTAAAAAAGGAAAAAAAAAACTTAGTAGTAGGTTCCTATTCTGGTCCATAGTTTTTTGATGCTGCACATGTGCTGAAACTCTAATTAAATTGCTTCTGGGAACAGGCAGCCTTAAAACATGTGGTGTCGGGGTTAAGGCACTATGCTAATCTTTACATTTTACCAGATAGGAATTTCTGCCTCCCTTCTCTCATTATTATCTGCCCTAAAATTCTATCCACCCAGTTTTCCCTCATTTATCTAATTTAAACCTAACACTCCCTCTGCATCAAATATTCTCCCAATTATCTGCTGATTGACTTTTTCCTGTCATTAAAATCTATCTTAAATGCTTAGTACTGAGAGACTTCTTCCTTGATTACCCAACCAATTAAAAAAGTAACCTGTTAAAACTCTGTTGACTATTTTAGCAAGTTGAACTGCTAACCCAGTGTTTACATATCTCAAGCTCTTCAAACCCACCAGTAACTCTGCTGAAGAAGTATGAGCAGTACAGTGTTTCTGAGTTAGAACCAATTCTATGGTAGCGAGTTTTGTATTTTAAAATCTTGTAGTCATGATCAATGCCAGATAGTTTTGTTTATTTGTGATTATTTATATTGTTTCAACTTTTTTCCCCAATCCACATTCCTAAATGGAATTTTAATGACAATTTCTATGTATCTGACATGCAATATAAAACCTAAAATCAAACCCATTATCTCAATTCAGCTGGGACTTGTGGGTGGCCCATGATTGGGTTTCTGAGGCTATAAATCTTAAGTGGAGGAGATTGTTCATCCTTACTTCATAGAACAACTGTTGGTTTCAGACTGCTGATCTTTAGGTTAGCAGTTCAGCATGTAATACCCTATATCAGAGGGGTTTCTTAATGTTGTTGTTGTATGCTGTCCAGTGGCTTGCGATTCATAGTGACCCTATGTACAACGACCTTAAACCCTACTCTGTCTTGTGCCAATCTCACTGTCTCTAAAACGCCCACCCTGATTACCCCAGTCACTGAGTCAATCCATTTCATAGAGGGTCTTCCCTCCTGCCCAGTCCCTCCACCCTCTCAAGCATGATGTCCCTCTCCAAGGACTGGTCCCTCCTTACAACATGTCCAAAGTATGTCAGACGGAGCCTCAGAATCCTTGCCTCCAAGGAGTAGCCCATTTTAACCCTTTCCAGGATGACCTTGTTTGTTTTCTTGGCAGTCCATGGTACATTCAATACTCTTCTCCAGCACCACAGCTCAAAGGCATCAATTCTCCTTCTATCCTCCCTAGTCATTGTCCAACTCTCTGACGCATAACAAGTGATTGCAAAGGCCATGGCTTGTATCAGGTGCACCTTGGTCTCCAGACTGACACTTTTGCTCTTCAGTACTTTGGAGAGTACTGAAGAGAGTTTTGAAGTAAAAGCAGACTTTGCCATTGCAATATATCTTTTAATTTACCGTGGAGCCAAGCAAACTAAAACTGTGAACAATCTCAATCTCTTCATCATCCATCTTGATGCTTCCAATTGATCCAGTGGTGAGAATCTTTGTTTTCTTAATATTGAACCTCAATCCATATTGAAGGCTGCAGTCCTTGACCCTCTGCAGCAAGTGCTTCAGGTCCTTGTCAGTTTCAGCAAGCAGGGTTGTGTCATCTGCATAATGCAGATTGTTGATAGATCTTCCACCTATCCTGATGCCACACTTCTCCTCATAAAGTCCAGCCTCCCGGATAATCTGTTCTGCATATAGGCTGAAAAAGTATGGAGATAGGACACATCCTTGGTGTATTCCCTTCTCAATTTTGAACCATGCAGTGTTTCCTTGCTCTGTTCTGACGACTGTCTCTTGGTCCAAGAATAGGGTTTGCATTAGCATGATCAAGTGGTCTGGGATTCCCAATCTTCTCAGATTCACAAGCACTTGGCCAACTGACTGGAAGAGATCTATTATTTGTTCCCATTCCAAAGAAGGGTGACCCAACAGAGTCTGGAAATTATAGAACAATATTATTGATTTCACATGCAATCAGGATTCTGCAGAAGAATATCCAAAAATTACTGGAACAGCACAACAAAAGAGAACTGCCTGAAGTCCAGGCTGGGTTTAGAAGAGGGCGTGGTATTAGGGATGTTGTAGCTAATGTTAGATGGATCTTAGCTGAAAGCAGGGAATACCAGAGGAATGTCTGTGTTTCATTGTCTATGCAAAGGTGTTTGACTGTGTGGATCATAACAAACTGTGGGTGACTCTGAGAAGACTCAGTTTCTGGATACATAGTTAAATAAATTTAGTAAATGAAGCTGTGCATCATGTAGTATTATGTTAGAAAACATTAGGCCAGTGAAGAGAAGGAAATTCCTCAATGAGATGGAATGACACAGTGACAGCAGGGTTTAAACACATCCGAGATTATAATGATGATGCCAAAACAGGTAGTATTTCTGTGCTACAGCAGATTATTCACTAAGGGTTTCATAGTGATTGAGTTTGTCAACACCTGACTGGATAGGACTATACACAAGAGGGGTGTTTGTGACCCAAACGAAGGGACTGGATAACCTGTTAATGATGTAAATAAGGTGAATAATACCTTTAGGGCAGGAACATACAAATGAAATATGCTGATTTCAAATGAAAAAAATGTTCAGTCTTATCATTCATCCAGGCTTAAATGAATCATACCCAGATGCAGAAAATTATAATCTCACTACTGTTAATAAAAAAAAAAAAAGGCAAAAGTGTGGCATATCCTTTTGATCAAAGACCCTGCACAAAACAGAAAGACCAACATGTGTGGCAACAGTACTGGCAGCCTCAGAAATGGGAAAGAATGAAAAAAAAAAAAAAAAACAAAAAAACCCAACAACAAAAAAAAGCAAAAAACCCAAACC
The DNA here is from genome assembly GCF_000299155.1 of Elephantulus edwardii. NCBI lineage: Eukaryota > Metazoa > Chordata > Mammalia > Macroscelidea > Macroscelididae > Elephantulus > Elephantulus edwardii. Next base: position 11,018,008 of record NW_006399771.1, read on the forward strand.
TTCAAAGCTGAATTGGAGTTGCTGCCCTACCGAGCCAAGATTAAGGGCCTTACCCTACGCTTACTGTTCGAGTGGAGGGAGGTGGAGCACATAATTTGCAGAAAGGAAAGAATTTTGGAACTCTTGTCTGAGGACAGGGAAAGGCCTAGAGCCAGAGAGTAGGACAGAAAGCTGCCAAGTAGGGTTTGTCTAGGGTCAAAAGGTTGAAGGTTGCAGGCCTGCCTATAAGAATGCCTGAGGGGAAGTTGACCTGACTAGAGAACTGTATGCTGAGTGTTTCCCATTAGAATAACAACTTGTTACATTCACAATAAATCCCATAATAATAAATATTTGTTTTGTGACTTCAGTGTGGTCATTGCCTCAAATTAGGGATACTAAAATGGAGTATGCAGAGCTGTGGGAGTGACAGTGGTACTAGGATTGATAGAATGTGTGGAAACATAAAATTATGTCTAACCTCATAGGAATCATTTTTGTGTTGTTGATGTTCTTGGTGGCAATTCTTTCCAGTTATGGAGTTAGTGAAGATCAGACTCCACTGCATTGTTCCTGGCTAGTTCTTTTCTAATTTTGTTTTGTTTCAGATAGGACAACAATATAAAGGTTAGAGCTAACTCAAGGGACCTTAAAACAATAGGCATTATGTGGCATATAACCCTACAGGTAAAATAATAGCTTCCATATATGTCCCATAGAAATATGTTCGAAGTTTGGAAGTTATAGTCAATACTTTTATATTAATATTCCTCTACTGAGCTACGGGTTTTTTTTTGTTTGTTTGTTTTTTTTAAAAAACGTATTGCAATGGGAAAGTCTGCGGTTAGGGACCTCTTTAAAGTACTCAAGAGCAACAGTGCCTCTCTGGAGACTAAGGTGCACCTGATACAGGCCATGGTCTTTGAAATCACTTGTTATGCAGCAGAGAGTTGGACAATGACTAGGGAGGATAGAAGGAGAATTGATGCCTTTGAGCTGTGGTGCTGGAGAAGAGTATTGAATGTTCCATGGACTGCCAAGAAAACAAACAGATCCATCCTGGAGAGGGTTAAACTGGGCTACTTCTTGGAGGCAAGGATTCTGGGGCTCCATCTGACATACTTTGGACATGTTGTAAGGAGAGACAGGTCCTTGGAGAGGGACATCATGCTTGGGAGGGTGGGGAAGTGCAGGAGGGGAAGACCCTCTATGAGATGGATTGATTCGGTGACTGGGGTAATCGGGATGGGTGTGTCAGAGGCAGTGCGACTGCCACAGGATAGAGCAGGGTTTAGGGCTGTTGTACATAGGGTCGCTATGAGTCGCAGACGACTCCACGGCACATAACAACAACAACAACAATAACAACATACTGAGCTATACAAAACAAATGGATACAGATCTATTTACTGTTAAATTTACTATTTTAAATTGTTTTATAAATTATTACTTTTAGAGAATAGAAAAAAACACACCCTTAAAATTTGTTTTAAATTTAAGTCCAGGTTGGGACAGGGTTCAGATCTGTTGTTCATAGTGTCATTATGAGTCATACTCAACTCACCAGCACCTAACAACAAATACATTAACCAGAAGATTGGTTATTTAATTCCACCAATCGGCAGAATAAAAGGCCTACCCATCCACTCCCATAAAGATTAAAAAACCTTTTACTTATTGCCATTGAGTTGGAAGTGACTCACTCACAGCTGACTTTTCAGTAAGTTTCTGAGACCGTGAATGGCACTGGAGATTTCCTACCTTCCTTCTATGGAACTGCTGGTGAATTTGACTTACTAGAGAGACCTGCTTTGGGATAGCAGTGACACTCTGTTGACTGTGCTACTAGTCTCCTTCCATAAAGATTAAAGCCCTGGAAAGCTATGGCGAAATCCTGTACTGTTCTGTAGAGCTGCTTTGTGAGGGAATGGACTCAGAACAGAACAAAGAGTACAATTTGAAAAGATGTCCTGCACATACTATGGGTATAATACATGGTAACTATGATTATATCATGCTGAAGTGCAAGATTGAACGGAAGATTTCAAATGGCAGCTTGAGAAGATAAGGCAAAGTATTATAATGGAATGAGCACAGAGCTGGACTTGGAGAATAAAAAGGGAAGAACTCACTCTGCATCAGTCAGGCTGAGAGAACTGAAAAACAAATTTAAGCACTGAGTGGCAATATTGAAAGATACTATGAGCAATATATTGAGTGACCTAGAAAACATCAAAAGAAGATGGAGAAAATATATAAAGTCATTGTTCCAAAAAGAATTAACTGACACTGAAATTTTAAGAAGTTCCATAGGAATAGGAGTCAATGGTAATGAAGGAGAAACTAGAAGCTGCATTGAAGGCATTGGCAAAAAATAAGGCTCCAGGAGTCGATGAGATACCAATTGACTTGTTTCAATTAACTGATGCAGCCCTGGATGTGTTCACCAGCATGTGCCAGGAAATTGGAGGATAGCTGTCTGGCCAATGCATTGGAAGAGGTCCAAATCTGTTCCCATTCCTAAGAAGATGATCCAACAGAATGTGGTAACTATTGAACAATATCATTAAAATGACATGTAAGCAAAATACTGTTGAAGATCATTTAAAAAATGTCTAGGAAGTACATAGATAAGCAACTGACAAATGTTTAAGGATTTAGAAGAGGCCATGGGACCAAGGTTGTCATTGCTGATGTCAGATGGATCCTGGGTAAAGAATAGCAGAAAAATGTCCATTAATACTTTATTGACTATGGAATGGTATTTGGCTTTGTAGACCATAGCAAGTTATTGCTGACATTTAAAAGAATGAGAGTTCCAGAGCTCTTGTGCTCTTGTGAAACCTATACATGGACCAAGAGGCTTTTGTGCCAACAGAGCAAGTGAGGACTACATGGTTTAAAATTAGGAAAGAAGTGTGTCAGGGTTGTATTTTCTCTCCAATCTGTGTGCTGAACAAGTTATTCGAGAAGCTGGATTATATGATGAGGAATGTGCCATCAGGATCAGAACAAGACTCATCAGCAACCTGTGTTATGCAGATGGTACAACTTACTAAAGGTGAGGAGCCCTTGTTGTAGAAAAATCAAAGAACACAGCCTTCAATATGTCAAGCATCTCAATGTTAAGAAGAGAAAGATTCTTATCCCTGGACCTATAAACAACATTATAATAGATGGAAAATAGATTGAAACTGTCAACAGCTTCATCTTGCTTGAATGCAAAGTTAAGATCCTTGGTAGCAGCCATAAGGAAATCAGGAGACATGTTGCACTGGGATAGTCTTCAGTTAAGAATCTCCTCAAATTATTGAGAAGTAACAATATCAGTTTGAGGACTAAGGTACATCTGATTCAGGCCATGGTCTTTCTGATCACTTGCTCATAACCTGAGAGCTGGACAATGAATAAGGATGACAGAAGAATTGATACCTTTGAGTTGTAGTGTTGAAGAGCACTGAACATCCTATGGACTACCAAAAGAACAAACAAATATGTCTTGGAAAGGGTGCAGCCAGAGTGCTTTTTGGAAGCAAAGATGATGAAGGTTTAACCTCATATATTTCGGGCATGTTGTTGTGATGGGCTGTTCTTGGAGAGGGACATGATGTTTGGAAGGGTGAAGAGTTGAGAAAGGAGAGGAAGACCCTCAATCAGGTGGATTGATACAGTGACTGCTGTAATGGGCTCTAGAATGTCAGGTGGTTTGAGAACACTCAACTCAATGGCTGGCGCTTAATAACAACATGAATATATCCTAGTGACTTATAGTGACCTACTTCAAATGGAAAATCTAGTCTAAAACAAGGTGCTCAATGGAAGAGCAGTTGTGTGGTGATTTCAGGATGGAATCGATAAATGTTATGTGTCCTGGGAACCCCTTGAAAGGGATGCCGCTGAGCAATTTCCATTGACTATAGTACCTTTCATGCTAGCTGTAAGAGACCCTTCAGCAAATTACAACTAATACTTTCATATTTGAGGGCCTCCATGGCTCAAAGTAGACTGTGATTTCGCTCTGAAGAATGTAGAAAAGAGAACTGAGGAAAGAAAATAATTTGATCACCAGTTTTCATCATTGAAAAAGGAAGAAGGAACAGTAGATACTTTCACTTAGTGCCTGTATGTGTTAAGTCTGAGTTTAATGTGTTGCATTTCTGTAATTTACAGCTAAAGTTATGATAAAGTTTTCTAAAACTTGGGGCAAATGTTTAGAAAAAGGGTATAATTTCAGTACTTGCCATACTGACTAGGCACTGTTTTCCCTTTCAGCAGCATTTCCTTTGTGTAGATACATTTTCCTACTCAGTTGCATTCAATTTTCACCTGATATAGTCATTTCCCCCAATTTCCCTGTGTAAATGGAAAGAAAGTAACCTGCCAAACTACCTGTGGTACTTTAAAATGATTGTTTTGCTTGTTTGTTTCATGGCATTTGGCTTCATGTGGACTAGATTATGCTGAAACAAGTCTGACAAAACGGAATTTACAGATTACGTTTGTTAGGCATCCTATTTTCTGTTCATGTAGAGAGGGAATTTGGATTTTAGATTGTGTGGGAATGGGAGGTTTTGATTAATTAGTTTAATTGGAGCATTGGTACACTAAGTAACATAACTAGTTGAGATCTGTTATTTAGTAATAAAAATTGCTTATTTTAGGTGGCACAAATCATGACATTTTGAGTGGCACAAACAAATGCTTGACTGCTAGGTTGGTGGTTCAACCTAGAAGTTCTTTGCCTAGCAATTTTGCCTGAGACAATTGCAACTCTGAAAAACTTACGGAGCAGTTCGACCTGCATACTTGGAGTTATCATAAATTGGAACTGACAAAGAAGCAAATAACAACAACAAAAAGCAAATCAATGCATGATAACGGAAAATTAACTCACTTGTAAATATATGTGTAACATATCCCAACCAAAACCAAAGATTTGTAGTGTTCATTTATTCATGAGCATTACCTCGTGCTTTATTTAAAGGAATATTTTGGGGACTTTTTCTTTATGATAATCGAGTTACAATGTAATATTTAAGTGCTGCAACTTCAGTTTTTAAATTTTTTTACTGGAAACATTGTCTTGGGGGTTTTCTTTATATCAGATAGAGAGATTTCAATCATATTCAATTTGAAGTTATTAATTCTTCATTTTCACAAGAAACTTTCCTAGGAGAGAAACAGAATTGATGAGAATCTTTACCCCTGAATATGTATGTGTAAAAGTTCATGATTTATTTTTGAATGCTCAATTGTTAAGACTCTTTGAATATTTACTTTTCATTTATAAATAAACAAAAGACCTTTAAAAACTAATGCAAACATATTCCTTTTAAACAGTTCATGATATATGTGTGACAATAGCCCATAAGAGATATATTGCAAAGAAGACTCACAGGTGGGTAAGGGCAGGTAATTGTACAATAATGAATATTTAAAAAGCAACAAAACAACAAAAAAGGGAACTGGGGGAGGCAACAGGCTGGGAGGGAGAGGGGATAAAAATGTGCAACAATGAATGAATGAAAATCTAACTTCTCTGTAAACTTTCATTAAAATCACAATTAAAATTAAAAAAATATAAAAAGCCCACTAATTCAAATATAGTATCTTTATATTAAATTGACAAATGTTCATTGATCCTTAATTACTCTCAGACATATAAGACATGATCATTTTTTATTACCTAATATGTACATAAAAGTTGGATAAGGTACTCTAAAGTTGAACTTAAACCTTTGAATTGTCTTGTTGAAAAATAACTAATATATCATGGAGTGCTCCTTAAAAACAAGGATGGAGAGACTTTGTGTCACTTGCTTTTTAGCATGTTATTAAGACAGGGCTAACTCTGGAGAAGGACATTATACTTGTAAATTAGAGAAACACTGAAGGAAAGGAAGACCCTTAAGGAGATGGATTGACACAGTGACTCTAGCAATGGGCATGAGTGTAGTAGAGATTGTGACTATAGTTCAGGATTGGTCAGTATTCCATTCTGTTTCCACTGGGTCTCTATGAGTCAGAGTTGACACAGTGGCACTTCGCAACAGTAACATGTCTAAATCCATTCTTCTGTATGGAAATTAAAGAAATTTACTCTATCACTCTGCTCTTTAGTCAAGGTCCCTGGGCGGCACAATAAGATTACACTTGATTACTAACCTAATAGTTGTCAGTTCATACCCATCTAACAGTGCAAAGAAAACTCCTGGTTGTCTATTGCTGTAAGAAAACTGCAATAATTGTAAAAATTGTCACCAGCACTTGGAATCAACTTGATGGCAACTATTATTTTTACTGGTCTAGTCTCTAATTTTACCTTGAAAAACATGTTTACTAGTTCTTTTAATCTACCTTTTAGAGATTATTTACTTTCTTGACCACATTTATGAGAAGTGTTTTGATTTTCTAATTTATAAAATATCAACATAGAAAATAGAGTGCACGTAAATTCTTCATTACTGCACAAAAATAGCTTCTTATTTAAGTTGAATTCATACATAGTTTCACTGGCTTGGATTTATCATATAGCCTATACAATAAGATGTTGCAAAAATCATTTGTCACTTAAATTGTTAAGATATATTCTAATTGATGGAAAGACATTGATATCCTTTGTGTGTGACAAAAGCACTATGACTATTAAGAAACTAGAGGATGATAGCATGTAATGGGAAAGTGCTGCTGGAAACAAGTGATAACAGATATTCTGGAAAAGACTGAGAAAGCAACAGCCAAAGTAAAGAGAGCCTTTAGCCAGTAACATGATTTATATGGGCTGTCAGACAATAACTTCTATGGGAGATTTAAATTATACTTCCCCCCAGATTGCTGACTTTTTAACTGAATAGATTGTTGAATATTCCATCAAGAAAGCAACCAAAAAAAAAATACTGTTTCTTATAAGTACAAATCCTCATGGAGGAATTTTAGTTCTAGTTTATCTGCAACACTAAAGAAGGCGGGCGAACAATTGTTGATCCTCTGAATCCTTGCTCTTCTGTATAAAAACAACACCACCCAAACCCTGAAAAAATAACCAAGCTTATTTTCACTGAGTCATTAAGTTGATTTCTCCTCACAGCCACCGAACAGGACAGCAGAGTGAAGCTGCCCCAGAGCATTTCTAGTTTTCTTTATGGAAGCAAGCTATCACATTGTTCTCCCTCAGAATGGCTGGTGGGTGTGAAACATGAACCTTTCTGGGAGCAGCTGAGCGCTTAATCACATGTCATGGAAATTACTGTTGAGCCTCAATCCAGTCATTTTCCTTTCTTTTTTATTTTTGTATCAAATTCCTTGAGGCCAAAAGAATGCTTACAGGATGATTTTTTTTCCTATCACCAATCAAACAGTTATTGTAATATATGTATAAAATTAAAAGGCATTTATCATGCAAGACCTCTGGAGGCTGACTTTGGCAGAATAACTTGTTTTCTTCAAATGAATGAAATATTTCATGGATCACATGACATGCTAATAATATGGTCTTTAAAACATAGAGTTGGTTGCTTAAATTTGCTCAAGTTACAGTTGATTGACATTTCTTTCAACTATCTTAAATAAAAAAACTGATTGTTAAAGCAAACTAAGCAAATATTAGGAAATAACTCATGGAAAAAGAATCATTGGCAAAGGGTTAACATGTATTATGTTCATATGAGAAAGAATGTAAAAATATTCTTCAAAACAACTTTTATGGATTGGGGTAGGTTAACATGCTGTACCAAATACACAACAAAAAGTTCCAATGTAATGGCTCATTTAACAGTCCAGAGAGTAGGAACAGATATTTCTTTTAATACTTCCTGGATCATTTAATATTCTGCCTAAAGCATCCTTGATTATAGCAACTCTAGGTTTGAATTCGTTCTTCAGTTCCTTGAGCTTAAGAAATGCTCAAATTTTGAACAAATTCAAACCTTGAGTTTGCCTTTGCATAGTCAGTAAAAAACAAGTATATTTCTGGTATTCTCTGCTTTCAGCCATCATTGTTGATGTAAGGGTCTTCCTTTCCTCTCTTTTCTGACCCTCTACCTTTCTAAGTGTGATATCCTTTTTCCAAAGACTGTCCTCTACTAACAACATGCCCAGAGTATATGAGATGAGGCTTGGTCATTCTCACCTTTAAGGAACACTGCAGTTGCATATTCTCCAAGATATGTTCTTCTGACAGTCCGTGGGCTATTCAGCACTCTTTTCTAACACCACAGTTCAAAGACACCCATGTTGTAATTGTAGTTATGTGCTGTCAAGTCACCTGTGACCCATAGTGACCCTATGCATAGCAGCTCTGAAACTTTCCCTGTCCTGATCCAGTCTTACTAATTCTGACACACCAAACCTCCATTGCCCCAGTTACTGTATCAATCCATCTCATCCTGGGTCTTTTTCTCCTCTCCTGTCTCTTCACCCTTAAAAGCATGATGCCCTTCTCCAAAGATTGCTTTCTCCTGGCATGTGCCCAAAATATGTGACATAAATCTTCAAAATCCTAGCCTCCAAAGAGACACTTGGTTTCATCCTCTTCAAGACAAATCTATTTGTTTTCTTGACAGTCCATGATATGTTCAAGACTCTGTCCCAGCACCACAATTTGAAGGCATCAACACCCATAAAAGGAATAAAATAGGTTTAGCTAAACAGGTAACCAATTCTATGTAGTAATATCCACATTTTCTGATGAGAAAATGGAATTTATAAAATTAAGTTTTGTGGATGATTATTAAATATAGATTTTTAAATATAGATTTTCATTGAAAATATGATACTTTATCCTTTTATCTTTTCTATCAGAACAAAATACTGCCTTATCTTGAACCAATCACATAGTTCATTCTGTTGTAAACATGACCTGGAACCAGAAGTAAATTTTAGAGTTAGTATACAAAATATAAGCCAATAATATAAGCTACTGTCCCTATACTTTAGAGAATATAGAATCTTAATATTCTTGCTGCAGTTGTTTTGTCATTATTCTTTGTAATACTCTGTTAAACCTTGCATTTGTTTCATGTTGGTAACAATTCAATTTTTAAAAAAGAATGATTGACTCCCAGAGAGAGTTTCTCCTTTAATAAAATACTGAATACCAAATATCCAGTTCTCAAGAAACTTAATGATCAACATGTAACACACCTCAAAAAGTTGATCTACATTTAATATCTGCATGGGTTCCAAATCAACATAATGGCAATAATTAGCTGGTTTTTATCTGGTTTTATCAATTGTCTTATAAAAAGTAAGGAGTCTCTTGTAATCTAAGGATTCTAAGGCTTAGTCTGACATACTTTGGGCATGATGCAAGGAGGGACAGCCCATCCTTACAGAGGGACATCATGTTTGGAAGGATGGAGGGACAGTGCAAGAGATGAAGACCCTCGATGAGATAGTTAGATTCAGCGATTGGGAAAATGGGGGTATGTGTGTCAGAGACAATAAGTTTTGCACAGAATAGAGCAGGTTTCAAGGCTATTATTGTACATAGGGTCGCTATGAGTCACAAGCAACTCGACAGCACATAACAACTTTTTGGTGAAAAAACAAACTAAGAAGAAAACACTAAGGATTCTAATTATACCCTGAAAGCATGAAACTGCCATGAATGAGGATAGAGTCAATGTAACAGTAATTAGGTTTATGAAAACTAAAAATCCAAAGCTGTTTTAGAAGTATCAGCTTCTACTTAAACAGTTGATATTTGAGATTTTGATGCTCCAGATAATATAACTTATTATCTGAAAAGACAAAAAAGCATCATTTTTCCCAGGAGAGCAAATGACTTTCTGTCTAAATTTACTAATTTTGTATTCCTGGCTTTCTTTGCACACACAAAGCTCCTTGTTGTCATTTGCTAGAGTGGACAACAAATCCCAGTGACTCTATGTGCAGCAGCTCAGAACCTCCCCTTTCCTGTCCCATTCTCACCACCTCTGCGATGTTTGAGCCTCTTGATAAAGTCACTGTCAAACTATCTTGTTGAGAGTCTGACTGTGCACCTTCACCACCATGATGTCTTTCTCTAAGAATTGAATCCTCTTGATAACATAACCAAAGAATGGTGGGTTTTATCTACATTAAAGGTGACATGTTAACATATTGGTCCACTAACAGGGAAAATATAAAGATGAATATTAATATAAATATATGTTAATATATAAAAATATATAAATATAAATAAATACATATATATTATGACTGGAACAGCACATCAGCACAGGCCGGGCTTAGAAGGGGTCATGCTACTAGGGATAATGTAGCTAATGTTTGATGGATTTTAGCTGAAAGCAGGGAATACCAGAAGAATGTCTATCTGTGTTTCATTGATTATGCAAAGGCATTTGACTGTGTGGACCATAACAAACTGTGTCTGACTCTGAGAAGAATGGGAATCCGAGAACACTCGACAGTGCTAATGATAAACCTATATTTGGACAAAGAGGCAGTCATCAGAACAGAGCAAGGAAACACTGCATGGTTCAAAATTCGGAAGGGCATACACCAGGGATGTGTCCTGTCTCCATACCTTTTCAATCTGTATGCAGAACAGACTATCTGAAAGGCTGGGCTCTATGAGGAGAAATGTGGTATCAGGAATGGTGGAAGATCTATTAACAATCTGTGTTATGCAGATGACAAAACCTTGCTTGCTGAGATTGAGGAGGACCTGAAGCATTTGTTGCAGAGGGTCAAAGATTGCAGCTTTCAATATGGATTGAGGCTCAATGTCAAGAAGACAAAGATTCTCGCCACTGGACCAATTGACAAAATCAGGATGGATGGTGAAGAGATTGAGATTGTTCACAGCGTAGGCTTCTTGGCTCCACAGTCAACACTCTTGGTACCAGTAGCCAGGAAATTAAAGGATGTATCGCTATGGGAAAGTCTGCTATTAGGGACCTCTCCAAAGTACTGAAGAGCAATGGTGTCACTCTGGAGACTAAGGTGTATCTGATACAGGCCATGGTCTTTGCAATCACTTGTTAT
>NW_006399771.1:11030164-11032310 GCF_000299155.1 Elephantulus edwardii
AGAGAGATATATATATACACACACACATACATACATACATACATACATATACACACACACATATATATATATGGATAGTTGAGACATTCATTAAAATAATGATTGCTTTGTGGCAGTGCCATAATATGTGTCAAAGAGAAAATTAGTTGGGATAACTAACTTTTAATAAAAGCCAATCCATATAATCAACAAAAAGCTTTTGTAAGTATATTGTGTAACAAATGAATGATCTGATACCACAGTGCTATTATAAATTATTTAAAAACTAAATTGTGATAAAAATGTTAATGTAAATTGGGCATAAGGCCAGGAGGGACCAGTCCTTGGAGAAGGACATCATGCATGGAAGGGTGGAGGAACAGCACAAGAGAGGATGACCCCAGATGAGATGGATAGAGCAACTCGGATAATGGAGGTAGTTGTGTTGGAGTCAATGAGATTGGCTCAAAAAAGGGCTATAAATTTCAGGTATTTTTATTGCACAAAACAACAGCAACAACAAACTTTGTCATGGGAAAATTCCTTTCTCAATAACTAGCTTTCTATTTTGGTTTAATTGTGTTAAACACAAAACTGATATTTCATTTAAAAATATTGATATATTCTATTGACCAAATTTGAAGACTAATGGCTGATACTAAAAAATGTTTTCCTTGTGCTCTAACTAAATGAACTAAATATATTTTACTAAGAATATGGTGTTAAATACCAAAAGAAATACTTCAACAGGGCAATAGCCACTCTCTTTGCTTTCCATCTCCAGTTGGATTTTATGCATGTTTAGGCATTTGATGTTGTTGTTGTGTACCATCAAGTCAGAACTGACCCCTAGCTGACCCACTAGCATGATTTTAGAGTCAGTAGTCTCACAGAAGGAGATTGTCCATCAGTTCAAGGATTTGATCCACAAGTGTTCAGGATTTCAATGCAGATTCTTGCTACTAAACCACTTTATAATAGCATTAAATTTTTTGAATGAATATCCAAAATTAGATCAAATTTGTTGAAACTCAAGTGGAAATCTATAATCAATAAATGACACACCAACAAATTGTAGATTTTGTTTATGTATGTTAGTTGTAACTACTGTAAAGGATATTTACAAAAGGAATTTATTTCTGCCAAAGCAAGGAAATAAGTGGACAAATTAAATTATTGCAGACGAAATGGTATGTAAAAGTTAGTTGAAAACAGGCTAATTATATTTACAAATAGGCTTAAGAATATTTGAAAGGAGCTCATGTGCCTTATTAAGTTTGTATGTGGTAAAAAAAATTAAATTAAATTTTTAAAAAATTTTCTTTTATTAATTTTAATGAACATTTACAAAGATTTTGGATTTCCATTCTTTCATTGTTGCCCTTTTCCCCCTGCCCAGCCCTTCCCCTCCCCTGCCCCCAGTTCCTTCCTGTCTTTGAAAAGCAAAGAACAATTCCTTCTTTGGTATACAATCCCCCTGCACCCCTCCTTATAAGATTTTTTAAATAGAAATCTTTTCATTTAGAAACAGATAGGTGCATGTTGGGTGTTGTAGAATGTAGAACTTGGTTTATACTCTATAAAATAACCAATATTCAAATTTCCAGATAGCTAGTATTCATACAACACACATTATAGATGTGTCACTGCTGTTCACCAGCCTAAGGTGAGATTTAAATCTAAAATACAGCCCAGGGAAATCATTTACTGTTGAGTTCCCAAGATTAAAATGTTATCGTCTTCACAAAGAAAGATCTGCTAAGTGAATGATCACACAGGCCTGGGTTTAGTGCTTATACGGAGCTGTTGGCTCTCTTGCCACATGATACATGTTATGCCTTCCCTCACTAAGGTTGATGGTGTTGTCCCTAGTCTTAACAATGACAGTGGAAATTTGGAGGGAAAGAATTTTTATCTTTCTTTCCTGATACTGGTTTACTTTTTTTTTCCTTAAAAAAACTGATTTTATATGATTTAATTTTGTGAAATTTTTAAAAAGTGAGTATATATAATTCATTACATTACTAATTGCATTACTAATGCTTACCTCGACAATAAGGGATTTATCTTTAACTGCTCCACAAATTGCTGTCTGTCAGATACTCCTCTAAATCTGAACATTCAGATTAAGACAGACTAGGAAGAAGGATTGGCCACCCACTTCTGA
>NW_006399771.1:11036515-11051746 GCF_000299155.1 Elephantulus edwardii
TGAAGTTTGGGGTTTTTCAAAGTTTTTTATTGTAAAAGTATTAGGTTAGAAATATTTGAAAACACCAGTGTTGAAATAGTTATATGATTCAATGCAAAAAGTTAAACATCTTCCATTTACCTAAATCTTCCCTGAATATTCCTTATCTCATTGCCTAAAGATAATTTAATCATTAAAAAATGTATTGTGATCTCAAGGAAAGGTTCACTTAAATGTGTCAACTATTTCAAATTTATTAATTATAATGCAATTTTTAATTTGATTACAGACAACTGTATGAAAAAAAATAATGAGATATTCTTTAGAAACACAGTAGAAAAATGACATTACAGTAAGATGTGACCATGGAAATAATTTAAGTTCGTGAATATTTATGAAGAATAATTATTCTGCTTATGATATTTCTTATCATGTGTGCGAAAGTGCACATATTATAAGTATATAGCTTGATGGTGTTTCACTAATTTAGGCCTCTGGTGCAACTGGGAATTTCATCAAAACTGAGTAGCTAAAACCACATAAGCCTTCTTCCATATTCTACTCAGAATTACCTTATCGATTTGCTTTGCCAGTTTTTGAACTTTATATAAATGAGTTTATATATAAGTTTATATAGTAATTTATATAAGTAATATTTATATAAATGTTATATAAATAACATTGTATTTTAGTATGCATAAAAACCAGCTTTCATCAAGTCAAATATGACTTGTAGTGACACCGTGTGTTTCACAATAGAATTGTGCTCTAAACTGTTGTTAGATGCTCAGAGTCAACCACTGTTCTCAGTAGCCCTATGAACAACAGTTCAAACACTTGCCCTATCCTATGACACCTCAGGAGCTCCCTTGTTTAAGATCACTGGTGCAGTCACAGTGTCATTCCACTCTGTTGAGAGTCTTCCTTTCTTTCTCAGACCCTCACCTTTCCAAGCGTGGTGACTTTTGCTCTCCAAGGACCAGCCTCTTCTGACGTATTGAAAGTACATTAGATGAAGTTTCACATCCTTGCCTCCAAGGAGTACAAAGTTTGTACTTCCTACAAGACGGATTTGCATGTTCCTTCTACAGTGCAGGAGCTATTCAGTGCTCCTTGCTAGCACGAAAATGTAAATGCCTCAATTCTTTGTAAATTTTCATTATCCATTGTTTGACTTTCAGATGCACAAGAAACAATTGAAAATGTTACGTTTAGGTCAACCTCACCTGAGTCTTTAAACTGACATTATTATTCTATAGCACTTTGGAGAGATCCTTGACAACAAAATTTCCCCATGTATCATGTCTTTTTTTTTTATTTCTGTGAATCCAAGCAAATGAAGTTATTGACAACGTCTATGCTCTTTTTCATCTATGTTGTTTGTTGTTCTCCAGTGGTAGGGTTTAAATTTTCTTAATATTGAGGTGTAATCCACACTGAAGGATGCAATGTTTGCTCTTACAGTAAATGCTTCAAGTATTCTTCAGTTTCTGCAAACAAAATTCCTTTAGAAGGGAACACACACTATCTTCCTTATGCACATGATACATCTTTGCTTGCTTGTACTCCATGATGTTATTGTTAATTTGCTATTGAGATATAACTGACTCATGGCTGACCTCCAGTGGGTTTTCAAAGGCTATAAATGGCATCATATGAAATTGCCTTTCTCTCACAGAGCAACTGGTGGACTGAAACTCTCCCTTTGGGTTGCCAGGATAGCTCTTTACCCATTAGGCCACCAAGGCCCTCTCTTATTTTATACAGCCTTCTTATATAGCAAATGCTAAATCTTTACTCCATAGGATCTTCAATGACTGATATTTCTATTTTTTTTTTTTTTTACAAGGAGATAGGTCTTTCTTTTAAGTTATTCTGAATGGATAAAAACCGTCAATCATTTTGATCAGTGCTAGGAAACTGTACCACTGAGGAACGTCTTTAATAGGTATAAAAACCAAAACTACACTGCCATAGAGTTGATTCCAAGTTCTAATGACCCAGCAGGATAGGGTAGAACTGTCCACAGGATAATTTTTTACCAAATTCTTTACAACACTTTAGTGCTTTACCAAAGGAGACTAACTTATCTTCTGCCATAAAAATACTGATAATTTAAATTGTTGAAGATTTTGGTACAAAACAAACACTTTATCCACAGCACCACCAGAGGTTCTTTCAATATATATGTCCACTGTTATCAATTCCATTCTGACTCATAGCAACCTTTTCTTGGGTTTCATTTTGGGAGGAGACTGCACATCCTTCCTCCAAGGAACAGTAGTTGGAACAGTAGAGCAGTTGAACTTTAGAAAAGCAGAGGAGCTTGATACACTACGCCACAAGAGCTCCTTTAAATATGTATGGTTGTTGTTGTTGTTATTAGGTGTCACTGAGTCAGCTACAACTTGCTGTGATCCTATGAATGATGGATTTAAATCTTGCCCTCTTCTACCATCTCTGATATACTTGAGACCATTTATACAGTCACTGTGTCAATTTATTTTGTTGAAGGTCATCTCTTCACTGATCTTTCGTCTTTCCAAGAATGATAGCCTTTTTCAAGGGTTAACCCCTCTTAACAACTTGTCCAAAGTACGTGAGATACAGTTTTATCATCCTTGCCTCTTAAGCACACTCTGGTTGCATTTTCTCTTAAAAAAATTTGTTCTTTTGGCAGAGCTTGGGATAGTTAGTACTCTTCTCCAGCACTGTAATTCAAAGGCATAGATTCTTTTGTCAATTTTATTCATTCTCAAACTTTCAATATATAGCAGGTAATGGGAAATATTATGATTTGGAACAGGTGCACAGTAGTCTTTAAACTGACATCATTACTCTTCAGTACTTTGAAGAGGACTTTGACAGCAGATTTTCCCAATGCCACACATCTTTTTAAAATATTTCCCTTGATTTTCATATAATAATACCTTTACAGTATCTTTCATTCATTTACATTGTGTTTCATACAATCATTCATATATATTCTATTTTACATGATTTTTACACTAGTTTATTTACAAAATTCAAATACATTGTTTTTGACACCAGATTCTTCTCATTTCCCTTATCAACCCCTATCAAATTATGCGACTTCATGATTAATCCTCTCCCCTCACAAATCCTCACCCCTCTGCTTTCACTCTCCCCCTTCCCCCGTGAATCCTCATACTCATTCTACAGTAATGGTTTTATGTAATATTTGTCCATATGGGACAGAGTTAGTTCATGCAGCATAATGCTCTCCAGTCCCTCCAGAGTTAGGTAGTAATTTACAAAATCATTGCTCCTGCATGCTGCATAGTGTTCCATTGTGTAAATAATTTCTCAATCTATTCCATTACAGTTGGACATCTGGGCCATTTCCATGTTCTTGCTATGTTGAATAAGGCTGCCATGATCATTTGTGTACAAGGTTGAACTACATCCCAAGAAAATAAGAACTAAGGTACAAATTGAGATGTATACCTATATTCCTAGCAGCCTTATTCACCATCACCACACGTCTTTTGATTTTTTTTGACTTCTGGTACCAAGGGTATGTGAATCTAAGTAAGATGAAATCATTAATCAATTCAGTATTTTCTCCATCTGTCAAGTTATTTTCTCCATCTAGCATGATATTGTTGTTGTGTTTTGTTCAGTAAAAAATGACTCATCGATAACCCTTCAGCAGGTTTTCAGGGACAGTAAATCACACAAGAGCGGATGCCCATCTTACTCCCATGGAACAGCTAGTGGATTTGAACAAAGTTGGCAAAGCAACTTCTTACCACTAAGCCAATAGAGTTCTGTTGTAGTTAATTTATTCTTGTTGCTCTGAAGAATTTTCTTGTATGATTATATAAAAAATTATTTATCCACTTTGGCTTTATGAATCTTTATAGTTTCTAGTTTGAAAAACAACCCTTGCAAATATTGATGGTAAAGTGAAGAAGCTAGAGACTTCATCCATCACACATAAAAATGCAAAATGAAGAATCTGCTGTGAAAAAGAAATTGTTCAGTTTCAAAAATGGAACATATAACTATTATGTGACACAATAATTCTACTGTTTTGTCAGTCTCAAAAAATCATGTATATCAATACTCACTGCACCATTATTTAAAATTATTAAAATATAGGAACAATCCAAGTTGTCACCAACAGGTGAACTGTTAGGTACTTTCGAGTTAATCACAATTCATAGTGACGCTGTGAAAAGCAGACATGAGCCTTGTCCTATCATCAATGTGCCACTTTCACTATCTGGATATACCTGAGCACATTGCTCTAGTCACTGTGCCAGTTCATCTCATTGAGTCTTCTCTCTCACTGACCCTCCCTCCTGCTGAACATGATGTCCCTCTCCAAGGGCTGGCCTCTCCTGACAAGATGCCCTACACATGTGAGACAGAGTTTCATTATCTTTTCCTCAAAGGAGAACCCCCAGCTATACTTTATCTAAGATATAATTGTTTGTTCTTTTGACAGCTCACAAAGAGGACATTCAATTCTCTTCTCCAACAGCACAACTTAAAGGCATCAATTTTTTTTTACTGCCATCCATAGTTAATGTCCTTTCAGATGCATAGAAAATAACTGAAAAGACCATGGCCTGAATTAAAAAAACCTAGTCTCCAAAATTGCATCCCTTTTCCTCAGTTTCTTGGAGAGGACACTGAAAGCAGGGTTTCCTAAACCAACATATCTTGCTTTCTTGACTTCTGTTGTCAATAGATGAATGGATAATCCAAATGTGTTATGAACATGCTGAAGTTGTCAAGTATTGTCTGGGAGTCTGGACCTATCACACTAAAGAGGGCCCACTCTAAGCATTCTGTAAACAAAGAATATTTCACTGAATATACTTTCCTTTTGCTCTTAAAAAAGAAGAAAAATGACACATTATCTATGAATAAAATTTATATGTGCTTTTCTTTTAGTTTAGCTCAGGTTGAATACATACAATTCAAGCAAGATATTGAGCAGAAAATATAATATTCTTTGCCATCAGTAACCTTTTCTTTCAATAGTGACTAAAATGAATTTCAGGAATGTATAATTAAAATCACAAAAATAATAAATAATTTTAAAAATTAAAAGTTAACTTTCCTTAAGGCATAAATGATAATATTTTAATAGAAATTAGAATTTCACAGTCTGAACAATAAAATATATTTGAAATTACAGTTTAAAATAGCACTGCAGTGAGTATAACTTAATATTGGATTATTATTTTTGGATAGTATTCACGGTATTTTTCATAAAAACATTATCAAAGCAAATATTGGTGGTACAGGATTTTGACTCACTGTTATTGCAAAGCTTTAGTTATAATTAAATTATTGTGCTTCAAATAACTTTTCTTTCAAGAAATAAATAAAAATCTTTTGAATAACTTATGTATCAAAGTATGTTGGAAGTAACTAAAATTCAAACTTCTTTCTAGAATCCTGGAGATATATATTTTAAATTTTAGATGTCAAGTGGTTTCATAAATGACAAATCATGAGTGTCTAGAGTTTTTAAATTTTTATAACTGGTTGGTATGATAATTCTTGCTTTGGAATATGCAAGACTATTCACGGACCTCAATCTAATACTAAGAAACATTATATTCCCATGTAGTAATTCTTCAGGGATGCCACCGTTCCAAGACTTTACTGAAATGACACATACACCTAGACGTAATCTTTACCATTTACAAAATGTTGATGCAACTGAGTTGATACTGTCCTTTAAAAGAGTATATGACTTTTAATCGTGGTTTGTATTATATTTATATTAACATAATACTAATTTCTCATTGTTCTTTTTATTTCTTAAAGCCCATAAGAATAATGAATTTATTTAACAAAATTAATTGAGTGCTTACCATACAACAGGCACTTTCTAGATCTACTCTACTGTTAGATGACAAGTCTAGTGGGAATACAGATGGTAACACACCAGTGTTATGATGACAATAAGATACTGATGTGAGAAACAGTAAACTAGATGTGTACGAGTCTTAATTAGCAAAGGAAAGATTTACCTAGAAAATAATACTTAAGATGATTACTTCTAAAACGATACCAATAATCCTTCCAAAAATTTGGGGGGAAGGGAAGCTTTAAATTTTGTTCATTGTTCCTAAGGGGGAAAAATATTATATTGTGTAGATACTTAAATAATTGCTGGAGAATTTGCATTTAGTTTGTTAACAAAACTTAGAATAATAGAACAAAGTTCTCTATTAGCATGCCTCTGTCAGGCCTTTGAGAACTTCTATCTTTTTTAAAAATAGGTATTTGAATACATAGTGGAATTCCAGTGGAATACCAGTGTCAATGAATATAGCCCAGTAAAGACTCAGAGATTGATGAAATACAGAAGTATCTTAAACTTTTTGTTTTAAACCTAACATTTTTACAAGTTCTGGTGAACTAGTCTGTAGGGAGCTACATTGTTAACCTGAATACTATGGTTGTTTGCTGGTTGAAATCCATTGCTTCCTATTCAGGAGAAAGATGAGCAGTCTCCTTCATGCGATTTGTTGTTGCTGTTGTTGTTGTTATCATCAAGTCGTCTATGACTCATAAGAACCCTGTGGACAACAGCTCTGAACAGTCTCACTGTCTCTGATACACCTACTTCCATTATTTCAGCCTCTGTGTCAAACCACCTCATCAGGGGTCTTCCTCTCCTTTTCTGTCCTCCACTCTTCCAAGCATAATGTCTTCTCCAAGGACTGGTCCCTCCTGGACACATGACAGAAGTATGTGAGATAGAGCTTCAAAATACTTGTCTCCAAGGAACAGCCTGCTTTCACCCTCTCCAGGACAGACCTATTTATTATCTTGTCTGTCCATATGTTCTGTACTCTTTTCAAGCACCATAACTCAAAGACTTTGATTCTTCTGTTACCCCTAGTCATTGTTCAGCTCTTTGATGTATAGCAAGTAAGTGTGAAGACCATGGCCTGAATCAGGCGCACTTTTGTCTTCAGACTGACATTGTTGCTCTTTAGAACTTTGAAGAGATTTGAAGAGACAGCAGATTTCCCCAGTGCAACTTCAATTTACAGCCTGGAAAAACCCAATGGAGGGTTAGCTATAAGCTAGCTCAAACTGGAAAGCAATGAACTGAAGTCCAGTTTTCTATGAAACACTTATTAAAATCTACAGAAAAATCTGCAGTACTTGAAACACATATGGAATATGTTGAAAAGTATTGCTAAATTATCAAATACTGGAAAAAGATTAAGACAATTTTATTCACAGTATAATAATTTACTAATGATAAATTTGGATTTGGAGGAATATGTTTTGGAGGATAAAGAAAAAAAACCCCGCAGTAAAACACACCTGACTGCTTAACTTTAAGTAGAATTTAAGGAAATCTGGCTTAAAGTGTTGCTATTTAGTGATTAGTGATAGGAAAAAACAATAAGATATTAAATTGTTTAGCCTTTATATTTTATATTAATTTATGACCAGTAACAGGAAAATATGTCTTGAAGAGTTCTTTTTATACTAAGTATTCTGTTACTTAGTTTTTATGTTCAAATAGATTATTAATTGGAGATAGAATATCTGAATTTACTAGTTTAAATATACTTTATCTCAAATTGGTTAAAATTATTTATTTATTTAGCATTTACTTAGAGGTTTCCTTAGGCACATGTCTTTCACCTGCTAAATTCACTGTAATCCCTAAAGCCCTGCAAGACTAGATTTAATAAAATTTATATGAGTAAATAGGTCAAGCCAATACTCAATCCCAAGCCCTTTATTTTACATTGATCAAAATAGATAAAGTATCTGGTATTTTATTCCAATCTAATTGCTTTTCTCAAGTAGTCAACTGTTCAGTTATTTTTTTTTCTTAAAAAAAAAAAAGAAAAGAAAGAAAAACTATGCACCTCATAGTTCATGTGCTTTTTTGGAAAGAAGTTAAATGATGAAGGTCATGTTAAGACATTTGGACTTGATCATAGGAACTGAGGAATATAATTTAGTGCTTTCAGATAAAGTGGTAGAATAATATTTGTTTCTAATATATGTGTGTGTGTGTGTGTGTGTGTGCACGCGTGTGCGTGTAAATGTATATACATATATATACATACACACATAAAGATAAGGACTCACCCCTCAAAAGCCACACAAGTTTTAAAAGACTCTAGGCCTGCACCCCAGACTCTCATTGGCTCCAACAAGAGGCTTTTGGTCAACCAAATAATCCAGAGCCAGCCCTCATCCAACACAGAAAAGGACTCATCCCTCAAATCCACTCTAAGTGGTACAGCACTCCTCTGTCAATTTGCTGTACAGAGGTAATGTGGGTTTGCTGGGATGCTGAACCTTGTGCCATTGAGGGGCCAAATGCCATAATGGCTACCCATGGTGGACAGTATTTGGTGGAGCTCCCAGTTTAAGACAGGTTTGGAAGAAGGAGTGACATCTACTTCCTAAACCACATGCCTCTGGAAACTGAATTTGGAGAAAAGATGATAGTCATGGAAAGGCTACGGGCCTTTTGTTTATAGGGTTGCTGAGTCATACTTGACTTGACGGCAATCAACAATAACAACATACACATAAATCGTGTGTGTGTGTGTATGTGTGTGTATGTGTGTGTAATATAAGCAGGAGTGATATCCAACTTTTTAAACAACTTGCCTCTGGAAACTCTATGAACTTTGGTAAGTGTTGATAGTTGTAGAGGGGCCTTCGGCCTTTTGTTCATAGGGTCACTGTGAATAATGGTTGACTGGAAGGCAATCAACAACATACACATATAAGCAGGAGTGGCTTCCACTTCCAAAATAGCTTGCCTTTGGAAACTCTATGAACTTGGAGAAACAATGAAAGTTATACAAGTGTTCAGGTCTTTCATTCATAGGCTCACTATGAGTTGTCTACGACTTGTCAGTACTTAACAACAACAATACACATAAATAAAGGAAAGGGGATCTAAGAATTAATGTAAAGGTCCAGTGTATGCTATCAGCCAATTTTATTATACTTCTCCATATCTACAACCTGTTAGCTTTTAAGCATAAAATCACTTCTCTTACTATTTATCAAAGCTATTCTCATCAACACCATAGGAATACAGGAACATAAAGCAGGAAATGGATTCTTAGTATAGGAAAACAAAAGTTACTTATTGGAGGATGATAGCATAGGAAATGAAGGAGTATAAAAGGCAATAGTAGTAGACAGGGAATGTTTTAATGCCTAGATCTTAAAATTCAGCAATCACATTAATTTAACTTAATCTTTATATGTTGACAACGTTCCTGACATAGTACTAGACAAATGTGATATATGTTAGGGATTAATGCTATATTAATATAATACTTTAAAATCTAAACTGAAGAGGAAATGCACCTTGAAGGAAGAAGGAGATAAATAAGACAAATAGAAAGAAAAAAATTATATTATTTAAGTAAGAATACTTAATCTTGAGTGAATCTTTGGCTGCACTGGTTTTATGTTAACTCAAGAAACTGAAGATAAAGTGTACTCAGTTTGATTAATTATATTTCCTAAAGCAAATTAGATTATATTTGGTATTCAAATGAAATAGATCATTTTTGAAGTAAGTTGCAAATTGAAAACTTATTATTTATTCTCTATCTTATCTCATGGACAATAAAATCAAATAGAAGCAATGTCTCAAGAATAATGAACGTCTCTTAAATTATATTTATAGTCAATTTCCCCCAAAGTGTTAAGTATCTAAAAAGTTTTACTTTGCTTATGTGAAAGCCATAAAGATTATCCATTGAACTATGAAACTGACACAAGATTAAAGATAAAGATTTTATGTATAGCTAAGAAATTTAACACATTTTATATGATATTTTATATTTATGGTGCTAAATATTTTCTTTACACAATTGAGGGAAATGAATATAATTTTAACTAGATTAGTCATTACTTTATTTCAATTTTTTATAATTCTTGGTGATTCCTAATTTTCATATTTTAAATCTATTAAAATTTAAGAAAATAAATTGTTGTTGTTGTTAGGTGTCATCAAGTCGAGTACAACTCATAGCAACCCTATGAAAAAAAGAGCTGAATCCTGTTCTATCCTGTGCTATCCTCACATTTTCTGACACACAAGAGCCCACTGCAGCAGCCACTGTGTCAACCCACCTGGTCGAGGGTCTTCCTCTCCTTTGCCGACCCTGCACATTTCCCAACGTCACGTCCATCTCCAAGGAATAGCCCCTTCTAGTAACATAAACAAAGTACATGAAGCAAAGCCTCATAACTCTTGCCTTCAAACAAGAGTATATATCTGTTTGTACTTTTGGCTATTCATGGGATGTTCAGTGCTCTTCTCCAACACTAGAGCTCAAATGGATCTTCTTCTGTAATCTTTATCCATTGTCTAGCTCTCAGATGCATAACATGTAATCAAAAAGACTATGGCCTGAATCAGACACACTTTAGTCCTCAAACTGACATTGTCAATACTCAATAATTTAGAAAAGCCCCTAACTGCAGATTTTTCCAATGTAATGTGTCTCCTTATTTTCAGACTGCTGGTACCAAGGATGTTAACTGTGGATCCAGGCAAGATGAAGTCATTTTCCCTCTCCTCTCCAGCAATTATGATGGTGTCTATTGGTCCAAGAGATAAGAATCTTTGGGATTTTTTATTTTGAGACGCATTCCATACCTAAGGCTGCATTACTTGATTGCCTGCAACAAGTGCTTCAAGTCTTCTTCACTTGCAGCGATCAAGGTTGTGCCATCTGCATAACAAAGGTTATTGATTAATCTCTCTCCAGTCCTGTTTCTACACTCCTCTTCATAGAGTTCAGTCTCTCGAATAATTTTCTCAGCATACAGGTTTAATGGGTGCGGAGAGAGAATACAACCCTGACACACTCTCTTCTCAATTTTAAACCTTGTGGTGTTCTGCTGCTCTGTTTGCACAACAGCCTTCTGGTCCAGATATAGGTTTCACACAAGCATGATTAAGTATTCTAGAACTCCCATTTATCTCAATGTCAGCCACAAATTTTTATGGTCCATGCAATCAAATGTGTTTGCATAGTCAATAAAGCAGAAAATAGACATTCTTCTTCTATTCTTTACTTTCAGCCAGGATTCATCTGACATCCCGTGTACCATAGCCTCTTCTAAACTGCTTGAACTTCTGGAAGTCCCTATCGATGTACTAGCCATTTTTAAATGATCTTCAGCAGTTTACTTACGTGTGATAATAATGATATTGTTCGATAGTTCCCACATTCTGTTGGATTACCTTTCTTGGGAATGGGAACAAATAAAGACCTCTTCCAATGTGTTGACCAGAAAGCTGTCTTCCAATTTCTTGGCATAGACTGGTGAGTGCATCCAAGGCTGTGTTTGTTAATTGAAACAAGTCAATTGATATCCCATCAATTTCTGGGGCCTTATTTTTTATCAATGTCTTCAATGTACCTTCCTCTTCCTTCTTCATTATCATTGTCTCCTATTCATATTGCATTTCCTGAAAATTTTTAGTGTCAATTATTTATTTTTGGTACTGTGATTCTGTGTGTTATCTCCATCAGATTTACTACATTTCTGAAAGAAATCATTGGAGAAGCTCAATATTGGCAATAAAAACTAGGCAAGGGGTGGACTGTGGGAAAGACACATATATAAGTTCAAATTGAGGCTAAGAAAATGAAAATAAGTCAACAGAAACCGAGATTATATCTTAAATCAATTCCATCTGAGTTTGAAGATCATTTTAAGAATAGGTTTTAGGCATTGAACACCAAAGATTAAAGATCAGATGAGTTGTGGGATGACATCAATGATATTATCCATGAAAAAAGCAAAAGTCCATTACAAAACAGAGGTAAAAAATAAAAATTAATATCAGAAGATACTTTAAAAATGGAACTGGAGTGTTGAAAAGACAAAGCAAAAGGAAAATAAGCAAAAGTAAAAGAGCTGGACAGAAGATTTCAAAGGGCAGCTCAGGAGAAAAAAGTAAAGTATTATAAGGTATGTGCAGAGAGTTAGAATTGAAGAATAAAAAGGGAAGAACTTGACCTGCATTCCCCAACCTAGGAGAAGTGAAAAACAGATTTAAGCCTTGAGTAACAACATTGAAAGGTGCTCTGGGTAATATATCCAGAAAGTATCAAAAAGAAGAAGAAAAGAAACTACTATATGAATTTTTCAAGATATGTCAGTATTATGGAAATTTATAAAACAATGTTAAAGTTTCCTAAAAAATATAAGTTGCTGAAGATAAAAACTGTTCATACATTCCTTTCTGAAAACTCCATCTAGTTTAAGAACTTTGTATTTTATTGTTTGAAGCAAAAAAAGGAAGTAACAATTTAAGGATACTAAATAGGTCTGCCTTGGAGAGGGTGAAACGAAGTCTCTCATTGAAGGCTAGGATTTTGAAGCTCTGCCTCACTTTGGGCAAGTGGCCAGGAGAGACCAGTCCTTGGAGAAGGACATCATACGCAGAAGGGTGGACATACAGCACAGGAGAATGAGACCCCAGATGAGATGGATTGATACTGACTGGGGCAATGGGCATTGGTGTATTGGAATTATTGAGACTGGCTCAGGAAAGGTAAGGGTTCAGGGCTGCTGTACATAGTGTTGGTGTACATTGCAGACAACTCAATGGCACATAACAACAGCATACTATGACAGTTTTGGAAGCAGGAGTGGAATCCAACATGCCTATACAAACTCTATGAACCTTGATAAATGTCAATAGTTATAGAGGGGTTTCAGGCCTTTTGTTCATAAGGTTGCTAAGAGTAGTGTTTGACTCGAATGCAATCAACAATGTTAAATGGGGAGCTATGATGGCCTAGTGGTAAGGCTTTGTGCAGTCAAACCAAATACACAAACTACTTTGCAGGAGAAAAATTAACCATCTCTTATTCAACTTACAGCCTCTGAAAATGAGCTGGAGGGTATGGGATATGTTATTCAAAATGGCTTTCCTAGCTACTGAAGTTGACTCTGCCATGTTGATGGATGTGAATATGAGAGTAGGGTACGTTAGTTTAACCACAAATGGATTGGCTATCTCACCTATATACAAGGTCTAGATTCACTATTCAACTGAGTGGATCTAGCAGCAGAAAGAGTCTCTGTAACCATCAGCAAAGAAGAATTAAACATTCATTGGACACCCTTTCAGGATGAAACATTCTTAACAGCATCAGTGCCAGCTAGAATTACAGTGGTAATTACCACAGCTGAAGCAGAGAACCAGAGACCTAATACATGACAGAGTTAGGTTGGGACCGCTACCTCTCAGAGACAGAACCAAAGCTAAGCTAAAAGCCTTTGCCCAAGTTTGTTGGACAACTAGGAAAGTCTAGGGGAAGCCAATATTGACAGGACTAAGAACTTTATACCAGCTTAAAGCCTCGAGGCTCAAGGCTGAGGTCTCTGTTTGTACGTTTCAGAAGCTGTCCTGATTGACTGTATTTGGTTGTTGTTGTTGTTATGTGCCATTTTAATTGTGAATCATATTGACCCTATGTACAAATGTTCTGAACCCAGTCCTATCATGAGCCAGTCTCACTGACTTTAACACACCAACCCCCAGGGTCTTCTCGCCTGTGCTGTCCTTTCACCTTTCCGAATGTGAATGATGTCCTTCTCCAAGGACTGCTCCCTCTTTACAACATGCCCAACATATATAAGACAGAGCTTCAAGGCTCTTGCCTCCAGGGAAAATCTTGATTTCACCTTTCCAAGGAGAAATAAAAAAACTATTTTTGTTTGTTCTCTTAGAAGTCTATGGTATATCCAGTACTCTTCTCCAGCATCACAACTCAAAAGCATCAATTATTCTTCTGTCATCCTTAGTCACTGTCCAGCTATTTGATGAATAAGAAGTAATTGCAAAGACCTGATGGCCTGGATCAGGCACACCTTAGTCTCCAGATTGACAAAGTTGGTTTGTGTTCTTGATGTTGAGCTGAATCTATGTTGAAGATTACAGTCTTTGACCTACTGCAGCAAATGCTCACAGCTTGCTTGTTTTCACCTAGTTACCTGAATTATAGTCTTTTACCTTCCCCAACATGGTTCTGTATGGTCAGGGAGCTGTTGCATCAGATTTTGGATCCAGCAAAGCTTTAAAATGGTGTTGAGATGGATACGAAGAATACAGGAGTGTGAGGGACATATCTGACCTTATGAGAATTGTTTCTGTGTTGTTCATGCTATTTACATGGAAAATTCCCCTTTGTAAAGTTGGTAAGATATGTTTATCTTCAAGCAGCTCTTGCTATTTTTACAGTGTTATCTCTGATTTGGCTCTGGCTTGACAGCATATAACTAATAATAACAATATTAATGGGTTAGCACTATTAAATATTATTTTAACAACTTCATTTTCCTAAAAGTTCGTCCATTTTTAGAAGTGATTCATCAGGATGAATTATTAATTTAAAAAGAGTCATGAGGTAGAAAAAAGTCATTGTGTAAGAACATAAAAAATTAATTAGAGTGGGTGTTTTTCAGACTTGCTTATTTTCAGTCTTATACAAAAAAATGTGTTGTAAGGATGAGATATTTAGCATGGCACTTAAAATGTTGTCTATTTCCACAGACTTTCTTATCCATATTTTCAGAAGCATTTTGATTGTGCCTATTCTTGAGTGTGTTTGTAATCTTAAACTAAGGTATACAGACATATGCCTAACTATACACATTTTAAATATATGACTAGAAGAGAGTTTAACATGGTATTTTTACATAAGAATGCATCCATATAAAAACTATTCATGTTAAGATGTGAAACTCCAGAAGACTCCTTTATATTGTACTCCTTTCTAACCAATATTTTTCTGCAAAAATAAACAATATTCTGATATTTACTGTTGTTGATTCCCAGCCTCCGTCCTTATTAGTTGTTGTCGAATAGATTCCAACTTAGTATGACCTCATGTTTAAGAGAACTTCTTTATATGGTACTCAAATCAAAGACCTTTCTAAAGTAGATCTTTAGGCTTTGTTTCCCAGACATCTCTGGGTAATTTTGAACTGCTGTAGTCTACCACTTAGCGACTATGACACTTAAAGACGTGATGCAAATGGAGCAATACAGCATTTATGACTTTCCTTTTGTCAACATAATGTCAATAAGATTTATCTATGTTGTTTTAGTGATCACTAATGCGTCGAGGACTCTCCTTCATAGGGTCGCTATGAGTCGCCTGCGACTCGACAGCAATTAACAACAATAACATCAACAGAGAGAGAAAGAGAGAGAGAGATCAGCTG
>NW_006399771.1:11071614-11099325 GCF_000299155.1 Elephantulus edwardii
GTTTGACATACTTTGGACGTGTTGTAAGGAGAGACCGGTCTTTGGAGAGGGACATCATGCTGGGTAGAGTAGGGGAACAGCACAGGAGGGGAAGACCCTCTATGAGGTGGACTGATTCAGTGACTGGGGTAATCAGGATGGGTGTGTCAGAGGCAATGAGATTGGCACAGGATAGAGCATGGTTTAGGGCTGTTTTACATAGGGTCGCTATGAGTCGCAAATGACTCGACGGCACATAACAACAACAACATCAGCGATGGTCATTTCAGTTACTTGTCATGTATCTGAAAGTTGAATAATGACTAAGGATGGCAGAATATTAATTGATGCCTTTGGATTGTAAAGTTGGAGAAAAATATCGAATATCCCATAAAATATTGGATATTTACATAAGTCTTGGAGAAAGTGCCACCAAAAGGAAAAGAAAAAGGAAAAGGAAAAGATTGTGAACTTTATCTCACGTACTGTGAGCACATTGTTAATAGAGTTCAGTCCTGGAAAGGTAAAAAAGTCAGTGAAAGAGAGGAAGACTCCTAATGAGACAGCAGAGATGACGAAGATGGTGCTGTGTAGGGCAGGGTTCAGTCTATTGTTCATACGGTCACTATGAGGTTTATTTGACGCACCTAACAACAACAATCCAGTGGTATATTTGGCAGCAGATGGGACCTACCACTGGGCTCCTGGCTCATGTATTAAGCAATCATGTTAGGAAAGCTAACAATCCTCACAAGCTATGCTCTGGCCCTAACCTCAGAAAAGAAAATTAACTTTATTTGGAGTATGGTAGAGAATTCTGGTACTAGAGAAGACCTAAAAGATGCAGCACAGTTGTTTCCCATTATATCTCTGTTTAATTTGCCATTCTGGCCTCTACAGAAAGGAGATACTTTGCAGAGAATAATTATGGACTACTCCAAACTCTTCCATGTCGTAGTCTCAATAGTAGTCGGGTTCACAGAGTAATATAAAAATAAATCCAACAGCCCATTTCAGAAAAGAACCTCTGATGGCCTAATCCACAGGAAGCTGTGCCTTTCTGGTGTTTTAACTCCACAGACTTTATGGGAGAATGACCACAATCTCCTGTTCAATACATAACCCTAGAAACAAAAATAGAAGATCAACTATGAGTAGGTTCTAATTTGACATTGATGCGTTTGAGTGTTTGTTGTTGTTGTTTTGTTAGACTCAATGTTATTGCTAGTTGTTTTTGTGTTGTTGTTAATTGCCATCAAGTCATAGTGACTCATAGTGGCCCTATAAGTGAAAGACCTGACCAATTGTATACTTTTCGTTTCTCCACATTAATGGAGTTTCTGGAGGCAAACCATTTCAGAAGTGGATGCCACTCCTGCTACAGAGTATGATTTGTGATAATTTTTAATGGTTTCATTTATTAATTAATGATAATTATAATAACAATAATAATAAATATATTATTCCTTTTACGATATAAATTTGAAACAGTTTACATTCACATATAATGAATGACATCCATTTTTAGTTGTGCCTCAAGTCTATATGACTTTTCTCAACTTGTATACTATATAGTTTGAAGACTTGTGAACCATCAATAAACCTCATATATTATCATTCTGAGTATTACAATGATAAACATAATTATTATAAAATATGAATTACCCATAATAACAATATAATGGCATAATAACAATATCAATATATCTGTATTAGTGTTGTGTACCATTGAGTCAGAACTAACCTTTAGCTGACCCTCCAGCAAGTTTTCAGATGTAGTTAATCACACAAGAGGAGATGGTCCATTCTCCCTCAGAGCAGCTGGTGGATTTGAACTGCATGCTTTATTTGAACTGTGTGCCATTATAATTATAGAAGGAAGGCTCACCAACAGTGTTATGAGGATGACACGATCTTACCTGCAGAAAATGAAGAAGATTTGAAGCACTCATTGACCAAGATCAAAGACTACAGCCTTCTAATGTGGATTACATTTTAAAATCAAGAACACAAAAATCCTCACCAACAGCTACATCAGTATAGATAGTGGACTGGAGCATGAAAGATTATGAAGTTGGCACAAGATTGAGCAGGATTCAAATCTGTTTTTCATAAGGTCCTTTTTAGTCATAATCTATTTGATGACACCTAACAACAAAAACAAATATACATAGATTTAGAAATAAAAAACACTATCATATGTATATGATAGTATTTCTTGAGACCAATAGGCACTAGATGGCAAATTGAATACATGAAGTTAATCTCATCCTGACTGCTAGTGTTAATTAAGAATGTTAATTGTGGAGCTGAGCAAGCTGAACTGTTAACAACCTCAATCTCTTCATCTGTCATGATGCTACCAATTAACTAAGTGGTGAGAATATTTGTCTTCTTAATATTGAGCATCAATTCATATTGTAGACTATAGTCCTTGACCTTCTTGCAGCAAGTAGTCAGGAAATTAAAAAACTAATTGCTTTTGGAATATCTACTGTCATGGACCTCTCCAGAGTGCTGAAAAACAATGATGTCACTCTAGAGACAAAGGTGTGCCTAATCCAGGCCATGGTCTTCTCAGTGACTTGTTATTCTTCAGAGAGCTGAACAATGGCTAAGTATGACAGAAGAATAGATGTCTTCAAGTTGTGGTACTGGAGAAGAGACAAGTACATATCATGGACTGTCAAGAAAAAAATAGGTCTGTCTTAGGGTAAAACCAAATCTCTCCTTGGAAGCTAGATTTTGAAGCTTCACCTCAAATACTTTGGGCATGTGGCCAAGAGAGACCTGTCCTTGGACAAGGACATCATGCTTGGAATGATGGAGGGTCAGTGCAGGAGATGAAGACCCCAGATAAGTTGGATTGATACAGTAATTGGGGCAATGGGGGTTGGTGTGTCAGAACTAATGAGACTGGCTCAGGACAGGGAAGGGTTCAGAGGTGTTGTATATTGGGTTGCTAATATGTTACAGGAAACTTGATGGCATATAACAACAACATAATATATTGGTTGAATTAGGGAGTTTTCTGGTTGTTTTTGTTTGTTTGTTACTGTTTTTTCTAATTTAAGTCTCTTGTTTAGAGTCAACAAAACTTCGGTGAGGGCCTTTGTATTTAAAAGTTGACTGTTACTATATTATGGAGGACCATTCTTCTAAGTGGTACAGCACTCTTTTTGCTGTACTGAGGTAACATGGAGTTGCTGTGATGCTGAATGTTGTGCCATTGGAGTATCAAATGCCATAATGTTTACCCATGTTGGTCAGTGTTTGGTGGAGCTCCCAGTTTAAGACATGTTTGGAAGCAGAAGTGGAACCCACATCCTAAACATGCCTCTGGAAACTATTAAATTTGATAAGCGATGATAGTTATATAGAAAGGCTTCAGGCCTTTTGTTCATAGGGTTGCTATGGGTCATGCTCGAACTGATGACAACGAACAATAACAGTCTCATCTTGGACTTGACAAAGAGGTTTGTTCTTGCAGAAATTGATAAGATGTTGGCTTTTCTACTAAAAGAATCTCAGCAAACACCATTATTCAGAGGTTTAGGAAATGCATTACTTATATCTTGGGACACCACTCAGTACAACACCAACAAAGCTGAACAGAAAAATGGCTGTTTTGGGGGGTGCATGTATTTATATCTGGCAAAGATCATGACTCAAGCCTTTATAACTTAGATTCTGTAGTTAAAAGTCCTCCCTCTAAACGGGGTTGTGTACATAAAGGCAGGAAGTCTAAAAGGTCTCATCAGACTACAGTCAAGGTATTTATCAGTAGTGCTGCCATCCCTGAAGTCTCTGTTTTATTGTTAGGTACTCTGAAGTCAATAGGGTTACATACATGAGGCAATTGAAAATATCATGATTTGAGTTAGGTGCACAATAAAATAAGGTATACCTGTATAGGGAAGGAACTTGGTGGTACAAATATTAAAATGTTGTTGTTGTTGTTGTTATGTGCCATCGAGTTGCTTGTGACTCATAGCGACCCTATGTACAACAGCCCTAATCTCCGCTCTGTCCTGTGCCAATTGCACTGTCTCTGACACTCCCATCCCAATTATCCCGGTCACTGAATCAATCCACCTCATAGAGGGCCTTCCTCTCCTGCGCTGTCCCTCCACTCTCCCAAGCATGATGTCCCTCTCCAAGGACCGGTCTCTCCTCACAACATGTCCAAAGTATGTTAGACAGAGCCTCAGAATCCTTGCCTCCAAGGAGCCACCCGGTTTAACCCTTTCCAGGACAAATCTGTTTGTTTTCCTAGCAGTCCATGGTATTCTCAATACTCTTCTCCAGCACCACAACTCAAAGGCATCAATTCTCCTTCTATCCTCCTTGGTCATTGTCCAACTCTCTGATGCATAACAAGTGATTGGGAAGACCATAGCCTGTATCAGATGCACCTTAGTCTCCAGAGACACACCATTGCTCTTCAGTACCCTGGAGAGGTCCCTAACAGCAGACTTTCCCATGGCAATGCGCCTTTTAATTTCCTGGCTGCTGGTGCCAAGACTGTTGACTACAGAGCCAAGCAAACTAAAGCTGTGTACAATCTCAATCTCTTCACCATCCATCATGATGCTGCCAATTGGTCCAGTGGTGAGAATCTTTGTCTTCTTGACATTGAGCCTCAATCCATATTGTAGGCTGCAGTCCTTGACACTCTGCAGCAGGCACTTTAGGTCCTCTTCAGTTTCAGCAAGAAAAAGTTCCAAAGCTGCTAAAGAAAATTTCTCTTTGTTGAACCCACCAGCTGCTTTGCTGACGAAAAGACCTAGCAGCCCGCTTCTGCAAAGGCGATAGTCTAGAGAGTCTGACGAGTCAGGTACATGCTCTCTGATAGGATTTCAATGAATGACAATTTTCTCTAAGGCATTTAAACAACAGTAAGTTAACTCTATTCCAGCTATAATCAAGTTTATTTTCAGAAACCTGTATAGCAAGAGGCTATGTGGCATAGTTTATAATGTGTCAGTCTAGTAATTAAAAGGTCAGTGGTTTGAGCCCACTGGTCATTCAATGGGTGGAATTCCTGTAAAGATTCATGGTTTTAGACCTCTGATGAAGACTAATTTGAGTGTTTCTGTTTGATTTGTTTGCTTGGTTTTTTGTGGTTTTGTTTGTTTGTTTTTTGAGAGGCGAAGGTGTTTAACAAATAGTGTGGCCTCTCTAGAGATTTTAAACTACCAGGATCTTTACAAGAGAAAAATGGGCAATCTCTTCCCATGTGATTTACAATTGCTGATAACTCACTACAGAGTCAGCTATGAACAGGTTCTGACTGGACAGCAATGAAAGAACAGCAAAGAAACATACATTCTTCTCTTTCCATTTTTAAAAATGATGTTGAAGTAGAAATATGTATTTCTAAAATGTCTGTACAGTATTTAGAAAAATTGCCATTTTAATCTATAAATTTCACATATAAAAATACAAAACATGATTCCAATTCAAATATTTTTAAAATATAATTAATATGATGTTTGTGGTTAAGCTTCATAAATAATTTTCAAAGTTTGTCCCTGCGTTACACCATATTGAATGTCCTGCCTTTCATGAATTATAATAAGCAAACAAGAAAAAAAAACCAACACTTCCCGTTGCTGTTAATATGGAACCAACAGGTTTTCAGAGGTTGTAAATTGTAAGAGAGGAGATTTTATTTGAACCATCTGCCTTTGGGTTGGTCACACAATTCCTTACCCAGAGCTCTTAATGTTTATTAAATGAATTAGAATGCATGTGTTGGGCTTTTAAAAATTCTACTAAAATATTACCAATTGGATCTGGGTCTTATATCACAGTTTTGTATAATAAAAATCTAAGCTGAACACCAAATAATGGAATTCTATATGAGACTTTTAGCTATCTTAAATTTTTGACATTTTGAAAACAAATATATTGCAATCCTTTTTAATGATGAAAATACATAATAAATTTTTGTTTAATCATATAAATAAAATTTAAATGATATATATGCTGTTGCTATGTGACATCGAATTTCCTGTGACTCATAGGGACTCGATATACAATAGCTCTTAACCTTGTGTCTGTCCTGAGCCAATCTCATGGATTCCAATATACCTACTCCCATTGTGACAGTCCCTGGGTCAATCCATCTCATCGGAGGTCTTCTCCTGCACTGTCCCTCCACAATTCCTAGCATGATGTTTTTCTACAAACACTGATCCCTTCTGACCATGTGTCCTAAGTATGTGAAACAAAACTTCAAAATCTTTGCCTCTAAAAAGAAACTTGGTTTTCCCCTCTCCAAGCCAGACCTGTATGTTCTCTTGGTGGTCCATAGTGTGTTCAATACTCTTCTTCAGCACCACTACTAAAAGGCATCAGCTTCTCTTCTGTCATCGTTAGTTTTTGTCCAGCTCTCTGATGCATAGCAAGTAATTATGAAGGCCATGGCTTGCATCAGGCACACCTTAGTCCCTAGACTGATTTCATTACTCTTTATCTTTTTTGAGAGATTCCTGACAACAGAGTTCTCCAGTGCAATTGGCCTTTTCATTTCATGACTACTGGTTCCAAGAGTGTTGATAATGGAGCCAAGCAAGCTGAAATTGTTAACACCTCAATGTCTTCTCCATCTACCATGGTGCTGCTATACTACAGTCTTTGACCTTCTGCAGCAAATGCCTCAAGTCCCCTTCAGTTTCAGCAAGAAAGTTGTGTCATTTGAATAATGAGTATGGTTGACAAGTCTTTCTCTAATCTTGATGTCATATTCTTGATGCGGGGTGGGGTAGGCAGGAATGAGAGTCAAGGGTGGGGGGTGGGATGAATGCAATGATTACTTCTATAATGGAGAAGTAGCTTTTATCTGCTTCTTTCAGTAAAATGCTTTTCTGTTAGATATTGTTCCAAAGCTGAGAATCCAAATTAAGACAGACTAATTAGAGGGATTTTCCATCTACTTTTGAAATGATAGGTCTTCGAAAACCTTATGTGCAACAAAGTACATTAGAGTAGACTAGCAGATATGGCACCAGAGGCTGAGCCCTTGAACTTGGAAACACAAATGAGGAGGAACAGTTGTAAGCAGACACTAATGATTGGAATACAGAATGTGAGAAGCATGAATGTAGGAAATAATACAAAGATTAAAATTAGTATTCAAAATCTCCTAGAATGTGACCAAGCACTCCTAACCTTTTCAACCTTTCTTAATTTAAGAAATAGTACTGGTTTAGTTCTTTTTGAGATTCTATTATTTCATACTGACATGAGGCTCATCAGATTAAAAAGATGATAATATGTTCCAGCCTTCAGTGTGATCTTTATTTAGAGTCACATGCATATATGTCTATATCTATGTATATATCTTGCATATTTTGTCATATGAACATGGGTTTATTGAGTCAAACATGGAATAATTTATATTCATTTATAAAGTTTATAAAATTTTTGTTCGTAAAGTCTATAAACTGCATCTATTTAATTAGTTGCCCGTAAACCAGAAAGATGATTATTTATAATTCATGGAATGAGTGGTTTCCAAAATTATAAGGAAAAATTAAACAAATATTATTAAGCTCCCTTATTTTTATTTCAGTGACCATTATTATGCACCATAAAGGAAAGAAACCAAAGCTCTGATCCATCTGCTTCAAAAGCTTACCTCTAAATAGGGCAGATAAAAGGCAGCTGTACTTTGCCATTTTCAGAGAACAGTCTGAGTTTCTGCCTTCCATGCTGGCTTAATTAATAAGATGACCCTTTCATTTTCAAAGGTTAATAAATTATATGGCCTTTCTTGATAAAATACATTCTGGAAAATTATCTACTATCCAGAAGGATTTTCATTTTGAAGTATTGACAATGTCTTCCAATATTCTAATTTTTAGAACCAAATTGTAAAAGTAATATACTTGGGGAGCTCTGAGGGCCTAGTGGTAAGAAGCTACATTACAATCCAAAAGGTGGTAGTGGTGGTGGTTGTTATGTGCCATCGAGTTGCTTGCAACTCATAGCGACCCAATGTACAACAGCCCTAAACTCTGCTCTGTCCTGTGCCAATCTCACTGTCTCCAACACACCTATCCTGATTACCCCAATCACCAAATCAATCTACCTCCTAGAGGGCCTTCCCATCCTGCACCTGCCGTCCACCCTCCCAAGCTTGATGTCCCTCTCTGAGGACCAAAGTATGCCAGACGAAGCCTCAGAATCTTTGCCTCCAAGGAGCATCCCGATTAACTCTCTCTAGGATATATCTGTTTGTTTTCTTAGCAATCCATGGTACCCTCCATACTCTTCTCCAACACCAAACCCCAAAGGCATCAATTCTCCTTCTATTCTCCCTAGTCATTGTCCAACTCTCTGACACATAACAAGTGATTGTAAAAGACCATGGCCTGTATCAAATGCACCTTAGTCTCCAGAAAGACACTGTTGCTGTTCAGTACTTTAGAGAGGCCCCTAACAGCAGACTTTCCCATTGTAATACGTCTTTTAATTTCCTGGCTGCTGGTGCCAAGAGTGTTGATTGTGGAGCCAAGCAGACTAAAGCTATGAACAATCTCAATCTCTTTACCATCCATCCTAATGCTGCTAATTGTTCCAGTGGTGAGAATCTTTGTCTTCTTTACATTGAACCTTAATCCGTATTGGAGGCTGCAGTCCTTGGCCCTCTGCAGCAAGTGCTTCAGGTCCTCCTCAGTTTCAGTAAGCAGAGTTGTGTCATCTGCATAACGCAGATTGTTGATAGATCTTCCACCAATCCTGATACCACATTTCTCCTCAGAGCTGTTCAGTTCAAATCCACTAGATGCTTATCTGGAAAAGGAGGGCATTATTCTCCTGTGCCAGTTGGGGTCCTATTTGAAAGTATACAACAAGGGGGGGAGGGAACATAATATACTTGCAGAATTTAGCTGACACTATTGTAGTTTTCCACTCAGATGATACTTCCATTATGTTTTACCTCATGTTGGATGAAATAAGAGTGAGTACTCAAACTTCATTAGGAATATATGCTGTCAGGTATCTCTCCAGAGTGATGAAGAGTGGCAATGTCAGTCTAGAGACTAAAGTGCCTGATCCAGGCCATGGTCTTCACAATTTTTGCTATGAATCAGAGAGCTGGGCAATGACTAAGGATGACAGAAGAATAATGGATACCTTTGCGTTGTGGTGCTGGAGAATATTGAATATAACATGGACTGCAAGTGAACAAACAGGTCTGTCCTAGAGAGAATGGAACCAAATTTCTCCTTGGAGACAAGGATTTTGAGGCTTCATCTCATATACTTTGGGCACATGGTTAGGAGGGACCAGTAATTGTTGAAGAGCATCATACTAGGAAAGGTGGAGGGACAGCACAGGAGAGGAAGAACCCAGATGAGAAAAAACACAGTAATTGGGGTTGTAGTGATAGGTGTGTTGGAGACTGTGAAATTGGCTCAGGATAGGGTGAAATTCAGAAGTACTGTGCATAGAGTCACCATGAGTTGTCATAGATTCAACAACACATACCAACAATTCATGTTTTGAAGAAATAGCTGAGGAGAAGCTGGTATGTAATTTAAACAAAGTGTGATACAGTTTTGAAAGTCATTGTTCTACTCATGTAGAATTCTGCCATTGTAGGGGAAAAATGACTTTGTAGATCTTCAATGACTCACTAGTAACTTACTTCATAGCAGGGATTATAGAGCAACATGAGAATATTTATGGACTTGGTAACTAATGGTATGAGGATGTGGTAGTAATAGAGGGAGGGAAAAATATTTCAAATGTATGGAGGAGAAAAGGCATTTCCCCCATTCATCTAATGTGTAAATCATCTAAAATGTAAAATTTTATAGGTATTCTCATCTCTGTATCGCTCCCTTTCTCTCTTTTTTTATTATATGTTTAATGAAACAATTAAAAATGCTATCACAATTCATGTATTTATGAAACTCATATCAGCAACAATACTTAAAGAGTAAGTATACATGAAGATGTATGTTTTATGCATATTAACTGTTTTGATTCCACTTTGGAGTATATAATGAATGAACAGTACACCAAAAAAGTGTGTGGTTTCATATATAAACAAAAAATTGATACCCTTGTAGTTAAATTGCCTGAAAAAACAAATGCTCATTAAAGTAGTCCTTGTACTTTTTTCTAATACGTCAACTCTAAATAATTTCATTTTAATAATAATTTGATCATACAGTTGTCTTGATGGATGTATGGTGACAGATTCGAAAAATATGCTGGGATTGCTCTTATATATTCTTTCCAGAATATTTGATTGTGCTAATGCGAACCCGATACTTGGACCAAGAGGCAGTTGTCAGAACAGAGCAAGGAGACACTACATGGTTCAAAATCAAGAAGGGGGTCCATCAGGGATGTATTCTGTCTCCATACCTTTTCAATCTGTGTGTAGAACAGATCATCCGAGATGGTGGGCTGTACAAAGAAGAATGTGACATCAGGATTAGTGGAAGAGTCACCAACAACCTGCGTTATGCAGATGACACAACCCTGTTAGATGAAACTAGGAGGACCTGAAGCACTTGCTGCAGAAGATCAAGGACTGCAGCCTCCTATATGAATTAAAGCGCAACATCAAGAAAACAAAGATTCTCACCACTGGGCCAATTGGCAGCATCAGCATGGATGGTGAAGAGATTGAGATAGGTAACAGTTTTAGTTTGCTTGACTCCACAGTCAACACTCTTGGTAACAGCACCAGAAAATTAGGAGATGAATTGCATTGGGAAATTCAGCTGTGAGGGACCTCTCAAGAGTACTGAAGAGCAACAATGTCAGGCTGGAGACCAAGGTGTGATTGATCCGAGCTATAGTTTTCTCAGTTACGTGCTATGCATCAAAGAGTTGGACAGTGAGTAGAGTTGATAGAGAATTGATGCCTTTGAGCTGTGGTGGTGGAGAAGAGTGTTGAATATACCATGGACTGCTAGGAGAACAAACAGGTTTGTCCTGGAGAAGTTGAAGCTGGAATGCTGAGTCAAAGATTCTGAAGCTTCGTCTGACATACTTTGGGCCTGTTACAAGGAGGGACTGACTGGTCCTTGGAGAAGGACATCATGTTTGGGAGCGTGGAGGGGCAGCGAAGGAGAGGAAGACCTTCGATGAGATGAATCGATGCTGTCAGTGGAGTGGTGGGAATAAGTGCGTTTGAGATGGCTAGGTTGGTACAGGATAGAACAGCGTTTAGAGCTCTGGTACATAGGGTCGCAATGAGTCAAAAATGACTCGATGGCACATGACAACAACAACAATTTTAACGACTTTTTGAGACCATCTAACTAAAAATATAAGGCATCATTCTGTTGTTAGGTGTAGCTAAGACTGTTTCTACTCATGTAGACCCTCTATACAACAGAATTAAACCCTCTTTGATCCTGTCACTTCTGTTTTTGAGTCCATTATAGCAGTTACCACATCAGTTTATCTCATTAAAGGTCTTCCTCTTTTTCAATGGCCTTCTACTTTTCCAAACATGATACCTTTTTCTAGGAACTTGTTCTTCCTGTTAACATGTCCATGAGAAAAAGTTGGACCCTTATTATTTCTAAGGAGCATTGTGGCTGTACTCCTTTCATGATGGATTTTTTCACTCACCTAACAATCCACTCTATGTTACATTCCTTCTCCAGCAAAAGAATTCAAATCATTTCTACTTTGTTTTTTCATACTCATTATTCACCTTTCACAAGCATATAAATGTAATCTGAAAAGCCAGCTGGATTGGCACAGCCACTCTAATGGTGGGCTTGAGTATTTCAAAGATGATTAGAATGGCACAGGAGACTGCGAAGTTGTCAACTTGATGACACTTAATAACAGCAAAAAGATTAAACTCTTCAGTACTGATAATCTGGAATGATTTATTTTGAAATAGTTACATTTAATCTCATTTAATTTTTTATTTTAAATTTTCTCGTTCTTGATGTCCTATGCCTTTATATTGTACAAGATCAAGTCTTCCAAATGTACATGCTTCTATTTTTTTTCTCATCACTTGTTTAATTATCTCCCCTAAAAATCATTATCAAAACTTTGACTCCTAATATCTGAGAAAATAACTTTGTTTGGAACTATGATCATTGTAGATGTTACCAGTAACACAAGCGAGAGGCCATATTAAAGCAGGTAGGTCCTAATTCAGTCAAAGAAATGTTTCTGTAAGAAAAGAAACAGACACACTAGAGGATGATAACCATGTGAAGATGCATCTACAAGTCAAGGAAGTAACATCTGGGCCTACCAAAAGCTACATAATACATTACATACTTTTCACAAAGGAAGATAATAGGATGGCTAAAAGACACATTAAGAAATGCTTAAAATCACTGCCAATAATAGAGATGCAAATCAAAACAACAATGAGAAATCATCTCACCCCAGGAACAATAGCAAAATTTAACGAGACAGCAAGCAATAAATGTTGGAGAGGATGTGGAGAGTTAGAAGTCTAATGCAGTGCAGGTGGAATTTTAAAATGGTATAATCATTCTGGAAGGCAGTTTAGTGTTTGATCAAAAAGCTGAACATAGAAATTTCATGTAACCCAGCTACTGCACTGATAGGACTATATCCCAAGAATATTAGAACTGAGACACAAACAAGAGATATACATGTACTGATATTCATAGTAATGCTATTAATAATAACAAGAATATAGAAACAACACAAATGCCACCAGCAAATGAATGTATTGGGAAACTGTGGTATATTCACACAATGGAACATTATGAAGCACAAGTATATATAGTATTTTACAAAACAATAATTTTTGTAAGATACTATATATATATACTACATGTTTTAATCAAAACCCAAAAGCCTTGGGTACATTCACCAGTCTCTGCTAGAAAATTTGGAAGATAGCTGTCTGGACAATAGATTGGAAGAGATCTGTATTTATTCCCATTCCCAAGCAAGGTAATCCAACAGAATGTAGAAACTATTGAACAACATGCAAACAAAATATTGCTGAAAGTCATTTAAAAAATGGCTAGAACAGTGTATCAATAGGGAATTGCCTGAAGTTCAAGTAGGATTTGGAAGAGGAAATGGCACCGAGGGTATCATGGTTGATGTCAAATGGATCTTGGCTGAAAGTAAAGGATACCAGAAGAATGTTTATTTGTGCTTAATTGACTATGAAAAGGCCTTTGTGTAAATTATCACAAGTTATGGCTAACATTGAGAAGAATGAGAATCCCAGAGCACTTAACTGTGCTCATGTCAAACTTATACCTACACTAGGAGGCTGTTGTGCAAACAGAGCAAGGAACACTGCATGGTTTAAAGTTAAGGAGGGAATGTGTCAGGGTTGTATTTTCTCCCCAAACCTACTCAATCTTTATGCTGAGCAAATTATTTGAGAAGTTAGACTCTATAAAGAGGAATGTGGCATCGGGATTAGAGAAATATTCATCAATAACCTGTGTTATGCAGATGTGAGGAGGACTTGAAGCACTTGTTGCAGAAGATCAAAGAGCAAGCCCTGAATATGGATTGCATCTCAATGTCAAGAAAACAAAGATTCTTTCCTCTGGATCAATAGGCAGTATCATAATGGAGAAAGATTAAAATCATCAGCAATTTCATCTTACTTGGATCCACAATTAACACCCTTGCTACCAGCTGTCAGGAAATCAGGAGACATATTGCACTGGGAATGTCTGCAGTTAGGAATCTTACCAAATTATTGAAGAATAATGATGTTAAGGTGCATCTAATCCAGACCATGGTCTCCACAACAAATAAAGAAAACAAAAGAATTGATGTCTTTGAGCTGGGGCATTGGGTAAGAGCACTGAACATCCTGTGGATTGTCAAAAGAACAAACAAATATATTTTAGAGAGGGTGCTGCCAGAGTACTCTTCACCTCACATACTTCAGGCATGCCTTGAAGAAAGATGTTCAGAATGATGTTCAGAAAGGTGGAGGATCAGTGAAGGAGAGGAAGACCCTCAACCATGTGGATTAGCACAGTGAGTACTGAAATGGGCTCTACTGTGTCGGGAAGTGTAGGAATGATACAGGATAGGAGAAAGTTCATGTCTGTTGTTCACAGCATTGCTATGGCTCATATTTGACTTGACAGCACCTAACAACATATACCATAGAAGAGTCTATAGAGAACTATACTAAGTGAACTAATTCAGTGTCATAAAGACAAGTGCATAAGGTCATTGTAAAAATAGGATAACTGATAATATGTGTATAAAGGGTACTAGAGAAGTGGGCAGAAAAGAAGAAAAGTGTGGAAATCAGTAGGATAACTGAGTTAACTGGGCAGATGGGGAAATGAGAGTGAAGGAATAAGATACAATGGGGACTTTAGAAGGCTGTGTAATAATTGGCCTAGATCTGTGGTAATTAATTATATAAAGTATATTATATATGAATAATTGTATGAAACACAATATAAATGAAATAATGTATAAAATAAAGTATACATGAATGAAACATAAGGTAAATTAATTATTATTTGGGACTAATATTTTTTTTTTAAAAAAAAAAAAGCTATGGAAGACAAAGGAGTATTTTTTCCCCTAGATCCTACAGATGAAGTACGTCTCTGCCAATGGCCTGAATTTAGGTACCTGGTCTCCAGAAGTGTGAGACAATAAATTTCTTTGCTCTTAACCACCTAATTTAAGACATTTTATGATAAAATCCTAAGAAGCTAATGTAGATTTCATCTTAAGATAGTGTATAGTTCTATAATAAATGAGTTACTTATCTGACCTTGTGGTTGAAAGGAACAGTTAAGGGTATAAAGGACAACTCCCTGGACATTCTAATCTCTAACATGACAACCCTCTCTACTTGCTTAGCTTCCTGATGTTAATGGTTGAGATCAGTGGCCAATGGAATTCATAATGTGTGTTTTGAGTTGGATCAAAGCTCAGTTGTACTCTGTGTGGACTCTTTCACCTCAGTTCATTCTGATGCTCCACTTGGAGGTCTACCTGCCTAACTGGCAGCCCACACCCATCTTATTCCAGAAAAACTTGTGAACCTCTAACATGCTCAGCAACCTTCCAGGTCTTACCTCAGTTCATGAAAGAATTTTGAGTGTTAAATCCTCACTTCATTGTACAGCTATGTTTTATGACCATTTATTCTTATAAGAAACTCTGGTAATGTAGTGTTTTCCCTGTTGTATTCCTAAATGAAAGGTCACCAGTT
This sequence comes from Elephantulus edwardii, assembly GCF_000299155.1. NCBI lineage: Eukaryota > Metazoa > Chordata > Mammalia > Macroscelidea > Macroscelididae > Elephantulus > Elephantulus edwardii. The sequence goes on from NW_006399771.1 coordinate 11,086,790, forward strand.
CAAATCCATCAGTTATGCCACAGGAGAATAATGGACAGTCTAATCCTCAGGCTTAAAAAATAATACATGGAAGGTCACTGTGATTAGGGAGTTCTGATGGCCTACAGGTAAAAGCTGTGCTGCAATCCCAAAGGTATGCAGTTCAAATTGAACAGTTGGTCTCTGGGAGAAATATAGGCAATCTAGTCCCATGCAATTAACTGCCTCTGGAAACCCACCGGAGGGTCAGCCATGTGTCCATTTCAACTCTTTGGTACACAACGACAAAAATCTGCAGGCTCCAAAATTCATGGAAGCTCACTGTAAGTTAGAATTTACTCAATTATGAGTGGGAATCGACTGGACAGCAGTGAACTAGATTAAGTGAAGAAAGAGACCTCTGCATAACACTATGAGACACAGTGATGCCAAGTAGAAAATGAAAAGACTATTCTTTCCTTTCTCTGTTCAACTTTCCTCTACCTATGCTAATGCTTCCAAAACCTCCAAATTCACACTCATTGTCATCAAATCAGAACGGATTCATAAATGACCACCTGGCAAACTTTCAGAGGCTGCATATCAGACAGGAGGAGACTGTTCATTTTGCCCCCCAAGGAGAAAGTAGTGGATTTCAACCACTTGCCTTTGGGTTGGCAGTGTAACTCCTTACTTACTAGATTGCCAGAGCTCCCTATGAAAAACCTCAGGGAGGAAAAGTCACAGTACAAGTTTCTTAAGTTTTGATTTCTTCCATTTCTTTTAGGACAGAGGAGGTCCTTCCCCTCATCTTCTGTGTCCTAACATAATTTACTATAGAATCAGAAATACAAGTCCTAGCTGTCCCAGTAGAACGGGATATTTTCTTTCTTCCATGTCCTGTATATCACCGTCACTCAAAATGTTAAATGGGATCTGACATTGTCTAGTGACTTTTTTCTAGATTCTGGATTTCAAGTTCATTGTCTTATTAAAGTAAAATCTTACACTTTTATTCTCTGAGGATATTAACTTCTTTATCTTATTTATTCTCCAGCTCTCAGATGCATAGCAAGTGATTGGAAAGATCATGGGCTGAATCAGATGCACCGTAGTTCTCAAACTGACATCATTACTCTTCAATAATTTGGAGAGGTTCCTAACTGCAGACTTTCCCAGTATAACCGTTTCCTGCTTACCTGATGGCTGGTAGCAAGGGTGTTAATTGTGGGTCCATCTAAGATAAAGTTGTTGACAGTTTCAATCTTTCTCCATCTATCATGATGCTGCCTATTGATCTAGTGATAAGAATTTTTATTTTCTTGACATTGAGATAAAATCCATTTTGAAGGGGGCATTCTTTGATGTTCTGCAACAAGTCCTCAAGTCTTCTTCACTTTCAGCAAGTAAGGACGTGTCATTTGCATAACACAAGTTATTAATGAGTCTTCCTCCAATCCAGATGACACATTCCTCTTCATAGAGTCCAGCGTCTCAAATAATTTGCTCAGGATACAAATTGAATAGGTATATAGAAAGACTACAATCCTGATGCACTCCCTTTTTATTTTTAAACCATGTAATGTTCCCTTCCTCTGTTTACACAATAGCCTCTTGGTCCAGGTCCAGGTTTGACATGAACACTATTAAGTGCTCTGGGATTCCAATTCTTCTCAATGTTAGTCATAACTTATTATGATCTATGCAGTCAAACGTCTTTGTATAGTCAATAATAGATAGACATTCTTTTGGTATTCTTTATTTTCAGCCAGGATCTATCTGACATCAATCATGATATCTCCGGTGCCACATCTGTTAGATCACCTTTCTTGGGAATGGGAACAAATATCGACCTCTTCCAATCTTTTGGCCAAACAGCTATCCTCCAATTTTCCAGGCATATACTGGTGAGTGCATCCACGGCTGCCATCTGGTAATTGAAACAAGTCAATTGGTATCCCATTGATTGCTGGAGCCTTTTTTTTGCCAATGCCTTTAATGTAATTTCACTTCCTGTTTCATTACCATTGGCTCCTGCTCATAAACTACTTTCTGAAACTTTTCAGTGTCCGTCAATTCTTTTTCGTTCAGTGATTCTGTGTATACCCTTGGCCTTCTTTTGATGCCTTTTCAATATATTGTCCATAGCACCGTTCAATATTGAAACTCAAGACTTAAATAATCTGTTCTCACTTCTCTTAGCTTGAGAAATACCGAGTGAGTTCTTCCCTTTTTATTCTCCAATTCCAGCTCTCTTCACATTCCATTATAATAATTTGTTTTGTCTTCTCACACTTTCCTTTTAAATTTTCTGTTCAGCTCATTTACTTCAACATGTTGTTGTTGTTGTTATGTGCCGTCGAGTCGCCTGTGACTCATAGCGACCCTATGTACAACATTCCCTTTATTTTGGCTTCTCAATGTTCTAGGACAATTTTTATAATCTCTTTTGAAACTTTTTTGTGTGTTTTCTTTCTTCTGTATTTGTAATGATCTTTTACATTCTTCAATAAATACACATTACAGAAGAAGAATTGATGCATTTGAGCTGTGGTGTTAGAGAAGAGTGCTAACCGTCCCATAGGACTGGCTGCCAAAAGAACAATAAATGTCTTGGCAAGGGTGATGCTGGAGAGCTCTTTGGACATAAAGATGAGAAGGATTTGCCTCACATACTTCAAGCATAATGCTTGAATCCTTGGAGAAGGACATGATCCTCAGAAAGACAAAGGATGGGCGAAGGAGAGGAAGACCCTTGATAAGGTGTGTTGACATGGTGACTGCTGCCAAGTGTGAGGATGACATAGTATAGCACTGGGCTCAGATCTGTTGTAAATAGGTTGCTATGCGTTGTAATTTACTCAGCAGCACCTAATAGCAAAAATCAACCTGCTGGCTTGTTTCTGGAGGTGAGATTCAGTTTAGCAAACATAGTTTAAACTCATTGTCATAACATCAATTCCAATTTCAAGCCATCCTGTAGGACAGAGTTGAATGCTATGGGATTTCCAAGGTTATAAATTGCCTTATGTTTTGGAGTATTTTCTCCCCAAGAAGCAGTTGTAGGAACCTGTCCTTGGAGAAAGACATCATGCTTGAAAGAAATGAAGGACAGCTCAGGAGAGGAAGACCCGAGAGGAGGCGGCTTGATACATTAACTGGAGTAATGGGGGTAGGTGTGTTGGAGTCAGTGAGACTGACAACAGTAGGTGCATTTGAACTGACAAGCTTCTGATAAGAGAAAGATACTTTACCCACTGTGGTGCCAGGACTTTTAGAGGATTTAGAGGAGATATTAAAATGCATTTATGCTGCTATTTGTACAATATTAGTTTGCTATGAGAGGTATTTTTCAGTAGCTTTTCTTTTCATTTATCATATTTAATGATTGTTTCACATAGGAGTACAGAAAAATGATATGTCAACAAATACTGAGAAGAATTAAAGAACTCAAAATGGGTAGTTTTCCTAAACCTTATTTCAATTCCTCAAATCTCTCTTTAAGTCCCTGTGAGACTAAGCATTTATTCTTTAAAATATTCTTTGGATGAAGGAGGGCTTTTTAGTGTTTTTTAAATTTTTTTATTATATTTTTTGCATATTTTCTTCCTCTCTCCTCTTCTCTTCCCTCAGCCAACCCTTCAATGCATCCCTTGTTCCAGATGTAATATCTTGTTGTCACACATGTAATGTCTAATCATATATTCCTTTCACACAGTTTTTCCCCTCATGTTCTAACACAGTGTTCATCATCTATCCACTCTTTTCACATTATCTCCCCAACCCCCATGTCTGTCCTATTTTATGCATCATTCATTCTTTTGTTACTGAGATATTTCACTCGTGCAATGTCCTCTAGGCTTCTCCATGTTGAGTAATGTGTCACAAGTTCATTGTTTTTCAATGTTGTGTAATATTCCATTATGCAAAAGTACCATGTCTTTTTCTATTCATTTGTTTTTTGATGGGTACTTGGATTGTTGCGCCCATCTTTTTACTATTGTGAATAATGCAGCAGTAAACATGGGTGTGCATATAACTGTTTGAGCCATGACTCTGGTCTCTTTGGGATATATGCCTAGTAGTTGAATTGCTAGGTCAAAGAATATTTCTTATTTCTAATTTATTTTTTTTTTCCCGTAGTGGTTGTACCATTTTACATTCCTATCATCAGTGAATAAGGGTTCCAATCTCTTTACAAACTCACAAGCATTTGTTGTTTGCTGCCCTGTTGAACTTCGCTGTTGTTGCTGGGGTCAGGTGATATATCATAGTTGTTTTGATTTGTGGTTTGCTGCCGTGTTGAACTTTGCTGTTGTTGCTGGGGTCAGGTGATATATCATAGTTGTTTTGATTTGCATTTCTCTGATATCTAGGGATTTTGAACATTTCTTTATGTGTTTACTTTCCATCTGAATGTCTTATTTGCTGAAGTGTCTGTTCATATCCTGTGCCCATTTTGTGACTGGGTTGTTTACCTTTTTCTTATTGAGGTGCTGGAATATTTTATACATTTTAGAAATAAATCTCTTATAAGATATTTTTCCAGTCTATGGGTTTACTTCTCATCCTATTGGAGCAGTTTTTTGATGTGCATAGGTATTTGATTCTTAGAAGATATTTTAAACTTATTTTATAAACTTTTTTAGAAGCTTGTCATCTATTTTATTCTCTTCTGGTTATAAGAGATGAAGGAACTTTAGTATTAAAGCTTTAAGCTCCATAAAAGAAAAATGAAAATCTCCTCTGCGGTGATTTACATCCTCTGAAAATCTATCGGAGGGTCAGCAATGAGTTGGTTCTGACTTGATGACAATGAGACTGATAGTACTGTGAGTGACAATAATCTCCTGAGCACAGGAATAAAACAATGGCAAGTTATCTTTTTATCAACTCTTTTGTTGTGTCATAATTTAGGAAATAACTCTCAAATTACACATCTGGTTTACTTTAGTTTTAATATACATACTGTAAAAATTTTAAAGTAATATAGGATATACTACAAAATAGTGGCAAAGATAAAAACCTTATTTTGAGTGTAAAATTCTATTTTTTATGCCTAAAGTGAAAATAGTTTACCTTAGAATATTTTATTTGATAAGTAGACAATAAAAGATCCTGTATTGTCTTAAATGCCTTTTAAAAATCACTGTCTCTACTTAAGTAAACTCTGGTGTCTTAGCGGTAGAAGTTGCACTGCCGACCCAAAGGCACACTGTTCAAAACTGCCATTGTTCCATGGAAGAAAGATGGGCAATTTCCTTCTCTGTGATTTGCTTCCTCTGAAAATCCTTTGAAGGATCTGATCTGACTCATTGGTACATAGCAACAACATTTCTACTTAATAGAGAACAAAGACTTGGGAGAAATTTTACTTTTATGGTATGTTTTCTTTGTCCTTTGGCATAATTAGGTAGCTAGTTTTTTTTCCATGACCAAAAATCTAGACAGATGGTATTGTTATAGTTGTTTGGTGCTGTCAAGTTGAGTACAATCTATAAAGACTCTATGAACAACAGATCTGAACCCTCTATGTCCCCACAATCTCTGACACATACAAGCTCATTGCTGCAGCCACCCCACCTGGTTGAGGGTTGTCCTTGCCTTTGCTGTCCCTCCATACTTCCAAACATGTTGTCTCTTTACAAGAAACAGCTTCTACTAGCAATATTCCCAAAGGATGTGAGACAAAGCTTTATCACCTTTGCCTCCAAGGAGCACACTGGCTGCACCTTTTCTAAGACATAGATATATTATTTTGGTAGTCTATGGAATATTCAGCACTCTCCTTCAACAATACTGTTCAAAGGCATCAGTTCTTCTTCTGTCATCCTTAGTCATTGTACAGCTCTCAGATGAATTGCAAGTGACTGAAAAGACTGTAGCCTGAATCAGGAGCACCACAGTCCTCAAACTGTTATCATTGTTCTTGTTAGGTGCTGTCAAGTTGAGTACAACTCACAGTGGCCCTATGAACAAAAGATCTGAGCTGTGTTCTATTTTATGCCATTCTCACACTTACTGACACACAGAGCCCATTGTAGCAGTCACTGTGCCAGTTCACCCAGATGAGGGTTTTTCTCTCCTTCACTGACCCTCTCAATAATTTGAAGAGGTCCCTGAATACAGTCATTTCCATTGCAATATATCTCCTGATCTCCAAACTGCTGGTACCAAATATTGACTGTGGATCTAAGTAATATGAAGTTGAGAGTTTCAATATTTTCTCCATCTACTTATCTCCACCGATTAGACCAGTGGCAAGGATTTTTTCTTTCCTGAGGCTGCCATGCAATCTATATTGAAGGTTACAATGTTTAACCTTCTGCAGCAAGTGCTCCAAGTCTTCTTCACTTTGGACAAGTCAAGTTGTATCATTCACGTAATGAAGGTTATTCATGGCTCTCTAATCTTGATGCCATTTTCTTGTTTCATAGAGTTCAGCTTCTCAAATGATTTGTTCAACATACAGATTAAATAGATTTAGACAAAGAAAGCATACAACCCTGATGCACACCTTTTCTAATTTTAAGCCCTTGCATTGTTTCCACATAGCCTCTTGCACTAGGTGTAAGTTTTGCATGGACAAAATTAAGTATTCTGGGATTCCTATTCTTCTCCATGTTAGCCATAATGTGTTATGATCCACATAGTCAAATGCCTTTGCATAATCAATAACACACAAATACACATTCTTCAGATATTCTTTGTTTTCAGCCAAGAACAATTTGACATCAAGAACAAGAGTGTAGGGGTGGCAAAATTTCCTAAGGTTATCATCAAGAAACTTGGCTTCTTTTATCATTCTTTTACCTACCTTACTTACCACCTTTCTCCTTCATGACCTTAGGAAGACTATTATCCTTCTGATCATTGTTTTCACATTCTAGACCAGAGAAAGGAGACAGAGGAAGGTCAAATTCAAACACTTTCCTATAAAATGGCTTTTGATTTTCATTCAGAAATTATAGCCTTGAGCATGATCCTACATTCTAGTAGCCCAAACAATTTTGATCAATGAGTAAGAATTTTACTCCTAGCTAAAAGTTGGTTTGAATCCACAGAGAGGTCTTTCAGAAGAAAGGCTTCCTGATAGATATTCAAAGGTAACAGGCTTGAACATCTTATGGAACATTTCTATTCTGTGCAAGTGGGGTAATTGTTGTTGTAAGGGGCCATTGAGTAGAGTACAACTCATAGTGACCCTATAAACAAAAGCTCTGAACCCAGTCCTGTCCTGCACCATCCTCACACTTCCTGACACACAAGAGCCCTTTGTGGCAGTTACCATGTCAGTCCACCTGGTTGAGAGTCTTCCTCTCCTTTGCCGACACTCTACCCTTCCCAAATAATTTCCACAGAAATTAATAAAAACACTATAGTATAAAAACTGCACTAATTATAGATACATTAATTAAAATATCTATATATGTTGTTTTTCACACCAGATTTTCCCATTGTCTTTATGTACCCCTCCCCGACCCATCAAATTGTGTGACCCTATCATTAAACCCTCCCCTTCCCTACTCATCCCTCTGCTTGTACCCTCACACCCTTGGATCCTCTTACACATTCAACAGTAAAGGTCTTACACAGTATTTGTCCTTATGGGACTGATTGAGTTCACTTAGCGTAATGCTCTCCAGTCCTTCTCAAGTGAGGTAGTAATTTACAAAATCATTGCTCTTGTGTGTTGTGTAGTATTCCATCATGTGAATGTACCATAATTTTTCAATCCATTAAATTGTGATTGGACACCTGGGCTGTTTCCATGTTCTTGCAATGGTGGATAATGCTGCTATGTGCATTGGTGTACAAGTCTCCATTTGTGCTTCAATTCTCCTTTTCCTGAGGTACTAACGCTATTTTTATTACAGTAAGGAGACTGTATTAATGATATTTTGCTTCTCTGTCTCTAAGGTAGAAGGCTATGTTTTTGAGTCTGCAATGATTTGTGAGTGAATTAACTATCAGCATCTGTCACAGAGACATAGAGCTCTCCTTTGGCATCTGTTCAAACTTGAAGAAATTTAAAAAATATGATCATGACCTATTTGCATTTATAAATAAGTGTGCTTATAGTTTTATTTTTCATAAATATTTATGATTTGTGGTAATAAAAATGCTAATTGATCACTATCATATAGTCTATTATGCAACACCTAAGATAATTAAATATTAAATTTAATTCATCAATAAAGAAGTTTTCTTTATAATTGAGATAATAACTTACAGTCATAACTACAGTTGCAAGCAATATTTTCAATTATAATACAAAGAAAAGATTTTTAAAGCAATATTCTTTTCCTCAGAAGATAAAAGCAATTGATTATTTTCCCATTGACATTCTACTTGAACCTTAGTTTAAAAATATTCTTTTGTCAGCACACTCTAAAAAATACACAAATACAAGGGAAAAGGTAAAACTCATGCCATGAAAGAGAATTTAATTCAAGGGAATATAATATTTAGATCATTTATCTTTTAGTAATGTTCATATTCTTTGATACAGGCCATATATAAGGAAGTTCTGAATATCTAGTGGATAAGGAGTTGTGTTGCCCACTTAACGACAGGCAGTTCATAATATGCTGAATGCAATATTTCAGCTACAGAAGGACAAGTTCTGCATAGCTCTACTGTTACAAAACTGTACTATTACAGGAGGTTAGGGGAGAACAAGAAAGGAGTGGATAGGTATGAACACTGCACTGGAACAGATGGAGGGAAAGACTGAAAGAAATGTGTGCTTAGAGATTATATGTACGACAAATAGCAATCTGGAAAAGTGGACTAAGTGGAGGAAAAAGTGGAACAATTAATGATAAAACACTACCTTTCTGTAAAATTTCATTAAAATCACATTTTTAAATCAAACAACAAAGGCAGGCAATTCAAATCCACTAGCTGCTTTGAAACAGAAAGAAGAGCCATATTCTCCCATGTGATGTATAGCTTCAGAATACCCACTCATGGAAGGTCAGCATGAGCTGATTTTCATCAAATGGCAATGAGTGAGTGATTGATTATATCAAAATTTATATTATGTTGTTGTTGTTGTTATGTGGCGTCGAGTCACCTGCAACTCATAGCAACTCTATATACAACAGCCCTAAATGCTTCTCTATGCTGTACCAACCCTATTGTCTCTGACCAAGCTATGTCCATTCTCCAGTATCTGAAACAATTCATCTCATCAAGGGTCTTCTTCTCTTGTGCTGTCCCTCCACACTTCCAAGCATGATGTCCCTCTCCAAGGACTGGTCCCTTTTTGCAACATGCCCAAAGTATGTCAGACGAAGCTTCAGAATCCTTGCCTCAAAGGAGCAGCCGGATTTCACCCTCTCTAGGATGAACCTGTTTATTCTCCTAGAAGTCCACAGTATAATTCAATATTCTTTGCCAGAACCACAGCTCAAAGGCATCAACTGTCCTTCTATCATCCCTAGTCATTATTCAGCTTTCTGATGCGTTGTAAGTAATTGCATAGACTATGGCGTGGGTCAGGAGCACCTTAGTCTCCAGACTAATGTCATTGCTTTTCAGTATGTTGGAGAGGTTCCTGACAGCAGACTTTTCCAAGGCAATTTGTCTTTTCATTTCCTGGATGCTTGTACTAAGAGTGAACATTGTGGAGCCAAGAAAATGTACCATATTTATTACATGCTAAGACTAAATAAACATTAAATTGGGTTGTTCTGTTGTTTTTGTTGTTGATATGTGCCATTAGATCGCCTATGACTCATAGTGACCCTATGTACAACTCTGCTCTTTCCTGTGCCAACTTCACTGTCTCCAACATACCTACCCTGATTACAGCAGTCACTGAACCAATCCACCTCATAGAGGGTCTTCCTCTCCTGCGCTTTCCCTCCACCCTCCAAAGCATGACGTCTCTCTCCAAGGACTGGTCCCTCTTTACAACATGCCCAAAGTATGTCAGACAAAGCTTCAAAATACTTGCCTCCAAGGAGCAGCCTGGTTTCACCCTTTCCAGGATGAATCTGTTTGTTTTCTTAGCAGTCCATGGTACATTCAGTACTCTTCTCCAACACCGCAGCTAAAAGGCATCAATTCTCCTATCATCTTTAATCATTGTCTGTAGAAGATGCACCTTAGTCTCCAGAGTGACACCATTGCTCTTCAGTACTTTGGAGAGGTCCCTAACAGCAGACTTTCCCAATTTGATTACTGTTTTCATTTCCTGGTTGCTGGTGCCAAGAGTGTTGCCTGTGGAGCCAGTAAACTAAAGTTGCTAGCAATCTCAATTTCTTCACTATGCATGCTAATGCTGCCAATTGGCCCAGTGATGAGAGTTTTTGTTTTCTTGATATTGAGCCTCAATCCACATTGAAGGATACAGTCCTTGACTTTCTGCAGCAAGTGGAGTGCATAAATATTGACATAATAGGTATTGCTGAGGTAAGATGGACTGGTAGGGGGCATTTTGAGTGGGACAACCATATGATCTATTACTCTGGAGATGAAAAGGTGAAGAAAAAGGGGGTTGCTTTCAGTTAAAAAAAAGTCATTTCTAGATATGTCTTGAGATACAATATTGTGAGTGATAGGATGATATCCTTACACATACAAGGAAGTCCAGTGAATACCACTGTCATTCAGATATATGCACCAACAACTAGAGCCAAGGAAGAGAAAATAGATTTCTACCAACTTTTCCAGTCAAAGATTGATCGAACATGCAATCAAGATATATTAAGAAAAATGAGTGACTGGACTGCAAAAGTTGGAAACAGAGAAGAAGGATCAGTAGTTGCAAACATGGATTCCGTGACAGAAATGAAGCTGAAGATAAAATTTATTTTTCATAATCAACAATTTATTCATTACAAATATGTTTTTAAGAAACATAAATGCAGGTTATATACACAGATTTCACCTGATGGTGTGTATAGGAGTCAGATTGATCACATCTGTGGGAAGAACTGCTGGAGAAGCTCAATATCAGCTGTGAAAACTAGGCCAGGTGCTAACTGTAGCACACACCACTAACTACTCATATGCTAGTCCAAGCTGAAGCTAAGGAAAATTAAATAGAATCCATGAGAAACAAAATATGACCTTGAGTCTATCTCACCTGAATTTCAGAAACATCTCAGGAACAGGTTTGAGGCCTTGAATACCAGTGAGTGAAGACCAGATGAGTTGTGGGAGGATATCATGAGTATCATCCAGGAAGAGTACAAAAGGATATTACAAAGACAGAGGAGGAAGAAAAGACAAAAATGGCTGTCAGAAGAGACTGAATATTGCACTAGAGTACCACGAAGCTAAAGCAGAGGTAAGAATTAAAAGATATTAACCAGCTGAACAGAAGATTTCAAAAGGCAGCACAGGAAGACAAAGTAAAGTATTACAGTGACTGGAGTTAGAAAATCAAAAGGGCCAAACTCAGCATTTCTTAAGCTTAAAGAACAAATTCAAACCTCAAGTTTCTATACTTAAGGATGCTTTGGGTAGAATATTAAATGATCCAGGAAGTATCAAAAAATATGCAATGAGTATACCGAGTCATTGTACCAAAAGGAATTGGCAGACACTACAGAATTTCATGAAACAATGTAAGAACCAGAGCCTATGGTGATGAGGGAAAAAGTTCAAGCTGCTTTGAAGGATTTGGCAAAAAAATAAGGCCCGAGGAACTGATGGTATACTAATTGATGTAATTCAACTAACAGATGCTGCCCTGGATGTGCTCACCAAGTTGAGTCAAGAAATCTGGAGGACAACCACTTAGCCAACTGACTGAAAGAGATCTGTATTTGTTCCCATTCCAAAGAAAGGATATCCAACAGAGTGTGGAAATTATCAAACAATACCACTGATATCACATGCAAGCAAGATTCTGCTGAAGATTATCCAAAACTGACTGGAACAGCACATCAACAGAGAACAGAGTACCTTGTTTTTCAAAGCAGCATAGTATTCGATTGTGTGACTATACCACAGATTCTCTATCCATTCGTTTGTTGATGGGTACTTAGATTGTTTCCAACTCCTTGCTATTGTGAATAAAGCCGCAATAAACATGGGTGTACATATATCTGCTTGGATGTCATTTATGTTCTTTATAGGGTATATTCCCAGTAATGGAATTGCTGGGTCAAATGGTATCTTTATTTGCAACTTTTTGAGAAAGCGCCAAACTGCTTTCCACCGTGGTTGCATCATTTTACACTCCCACCAACAGTGAATAAGGGTTCCGGTCTCTCCACAACCTAGCCAGCATTTGTTGTTAGCTGTTCTGTTAAATTTTGCTGTTCTTACTGGGGTGAGATGATATCTCATTGTTGTCTTGATTTGCATCTCTCTCAGGGCTAGGGATTTTGAACATTTCTTCATGTGCTTGTTGGCCATCTGAATGTCTTCTTTGGTGATGTGTCTGTTCATATCCTGTGCCCATTTTTCTATTGGAGTATTTACCCTTATCTGGTTGTGGTGCTCAAGTATTTTATAAATTCTAGATATAAGTCCCTTATCTGATATGTCATTATCAAAGACTTTTCCCCAGTCTGTGGCTTCCCTTTTTTACCCTGTTGGAGGAGTGTTTGGATGTG
>NW_006399771.1:11100928-11102167 GCF_000299155.1 Elephantulus edwardii
TTTTTTTGGTTGGAAGTTGTTGTATTACCTTTTCAATTTCTTCTTTTGTAATGGGTCTGTTCAGATGTTCAATTTCAGTTTGTGTCAGTTTAGGTAGGTTGTGCATTTCTAAGCATTTGTCCATTTCTTCTAGGTTTTCATATTTGTTTGATTATAGTTTTTCACAATATTCTAATGTTAGGTTTTTTATTTTAGTTGGTTCTGTTATGATGTTGCCTGATTTATCTCTTATTAGAATTATTTGTGTCTTCTCCTTATTTTCTTTTGAGAGTTTTACTAGTGGTTTGTCGATTTTATTGACCTTCCAAAGAACCAACTCCTAGTTTTGTTGATAGTTTCAATTGTTTTTGGTTTTCTATTTCATTTATCTCTGCTTTAATTCTTATAATTTCAGGTTTTTTTATAAGGTGTTGGGTTTTCTTAGTGTTCTTTTTCAATTTGTTGAAGATGTTGGGTTAGAGTCAATGGTCAATTTTTTCTGCCTTTTGATGTACTTGCTTATTGCTATAAACTGACCTCTGATTACTGCTTTGGCTGTTTCCCAGAGGTTTTGGTAAGTAGTGTCTTCAATGTCATTTGTTTCAAGAAACTTTTTAATTTCATTTTTTAAATCTTCTTGTACCCAGTCTTGTTCAAACAAGTTGTTGTTCAGTTTCCAAATGTATGATTTATTTCTCCTTTATTCTCTTGTTATTAATTTCTAAATTTGTTGTGTTGTGATCTGAAAAGATACTTTGTATAATTTCTATGTTTTTTAATTTGTTGATGCTTGCTTTGTGACATAGAATGTAGTCTATTCTGGAGAAGGTTCCATGCACAATGGAAAAGAAGGTATATTGTGCTTTTTGGGGGTGCATTAGCCTATAAATATCTATGAGATCGAGTTGGTTAATTGTGTGGTTTAATTCTTGAATATCCTTGTTGAGATTCTTTTTGGTAGTTCTATCTTTTTTTGAAAGGGATGTATTGAAGTCTCCAAGTACTATAGTAGTGGTGTTTATCTCCTTTTTGAATTTTGTTAATGTGTGTTTTATATATTTTGCAGGTCTTTCATTTGGTGCATGTTGTTGTTGTTGTTATGTGCTGTCGAGTCATTTGCGACTCATAGCGACCCTATGTACAATGCCCTAAACCCTGATCTATCCTGTGCCAACGGCACTGCCTCTGACACACCCATCCCGATTACCCCAGTCACCTAATGAATCCATCTCATAGAAGGTCTTCCCCTCCTGCGCTGTC
>NW_006399771.1:11103264-11121558 GCF_000299155.1 Elephantulus edwardii
AAATATAGATCTCTTCCAGTCAGTTGGCCAAGTGGTTGTTCTCCAGATTTCTTGGCACAACTTGGTGAGCACATCCAGGGCAACATCTGTTATATGAAATACTTCAATTGGTATACCATCTATTCCTGGGGCCTTAGTTTTTTTGCTATTTCCTTATACCAAAAATAGTATTTGGTGCATAGATATTCAATATTGTTATATCCTCTTATTCTATTGACCCTTTGAGCATTATGTAGTGACCTTTGTCCTTTATAATGGTTTTTGCATTGAAATTAATTTTATCAGAGATTAGTATAGCTACTCCTGCTTTTTTTTTGGTTGCCATTTGCTTGGTATATTTGCCTCCATCCTTTTATTTTTAGTCTTTCTTTATCTTCATTTTTCAGATGTGTCTCTTATAGACAACATATTGATGGATTTTGGTTTTTTATCCAATCTGCTACTATTTTTCTCTTCAGTGGTGCATTTAAACCATTCATGTTCAGTGTAATTATTGAGATGTAGGATTTTATTGCTGTCATTTTAATCAATTCTTTTTGGTGGTGTTGCTAGTTACTTTGGTCCATCTTGTTTTCTGTGGCATCTCTGTATGAAGGACTTCTCTCAGTATTTCCTGTAAAGCTGGTCTTGTGTTTACAAACTCCTTTAGGTTCTGTATTTCTGGGAATATCTTAATCTCTTCTTTGTATTTGATGGACAGTTTTGCAGGATACAGTATTTTTGGTTCAAAGTTGTGTTCTTTAAGTGTTCGATATATGCCATTCCACTGTCTTCTTGCTTGCATGGTTTCTTCTGAGAAAGCAGCAGTTAATCTTATCCGTTCTCCCGTATAGGTTACTCTTTGTTTCTCTCTCATTGCTTTTAGTATTCTCTCCTTATCTTTAGTTCTAGTAAATTTGACAATGATGTGCCTTGGTGTTTTTCTTTTAGGGTCTATTCTATATGGTGTTCGTTCAGCTTCTTGAATATATATTCTGTCATTCCTCATTATGCCTAGAAAGTTGTCCTCTAGTAATTCTTCCACAACTTTTTCAGTGCCTTTACTTGCTTCTTCCCATTCTGGGATTCCTATGATGCGGATATTATTTCTTTTAATGGTAACCCATATTATTCTTAAGCTTTCTTCTATTTCCTTCTTTTTGGATTCTGTGTTTTTCTCGGTCAGATTTGTGGTGACAAATCTATCTTCTATTTCACTGATTCTGTTTCCTATCTCTTCACTTCTATTTGTATGTCCCTCCATCATGTTGACAGCATCAGAAACCTTAGATTTCATACTTTGGATCACAGTTTAATTTTTTCCAGTGCCTTTAATGCTTCATTTGTTTTCTCTGAGTTATTTTGGATTTTCTTTTAAGCTCCCCCTGTTCTTTCCTAGCACTGACTTGTAATGCATCAAGTTTCTTCTTCATCCATTGAAAATATTCTATCATTGTTTTTTTTAAAATCAGTGTCAGAAAGTTACATCATGCTTTCTGGTTTTAGGAAATCCATTGATTTTTGTGTATGGTGTGAGATATGGATCCTGCTTTCACTTTCTGCAAGTAGATGTTCAAGTTTGCTAGGTCTGTTTGTTGAAGAGGTTGTCATTTCCCCATTTGATAGATTTTATTTCATTTTCAAAGACCATTTGACCATAAATACATGGGTTAATTTCTGGGTTCTTGATTCTTTTTCAACTATTCATGTATCTGTCATTTCATCAGCACCATGCTGTATTTATTATGTCTATGTTTTATGTTTTGAGATCAGGGAGTACTATACGTCACACTTCATTTTTATTTTTCAGAAGGACTTTGTTTATTTGAGATCTCTTTCCTTTATACTTTGCAATTGCTTATTCTAACTCTTTGAAGATTGAGTTTGCTTTCTATATTGGGATTGAATTAAATGTGTAGATGGCCTTTGGTAGGAATGACTGTATAAAATTTTTTCAAACTGCGTCATTGGGAAATAATATGAAATATTCCATGGACTATTAGAAGAATGAACAAATTTCTGGGGATGTTGTGCCTAGGAAGCTTTAAGAATCAATATGTGATATCATACTGTGTCATGTAGTAATCTTTTAGTTTTTATTACAATGAAGACTTTACTTACAAATAGTATCATATACTCTTACTTTTGAATTTTTATATTGTTTTTCTAAATTTATAATTATTTTCTTTTTCACAATTAACAACTTGATGATAGTGTTGCTGTAACAAAAAGACCAAAAATATGTGGCTTTAACAAACAGAAATTTATTTTCTCATTATTTAGAGTATTAAACATCCAAATTCAGGGTGTCAGCTTTAAAGAAAATCTTTCTCTGTTAGGTCTTGGGAGTAAAATTCTTATTTTCCCTCAGTTTCCTTTGGTACTCTTCATATGGTAAGGTATCTATCTTCCTTCTATTTTTTGATTGACACATTCTATGCTCATACTGTCACATTAATATAATAAATAAAACTCATTCCAGTTTAGATTTTAACCATAAGGGTCTCAAGCTCAAAACTCTTTTCAGTAGAGCTGATTTTGAGTCACAATAATCATGCAGACAGAGATGAACTGGCCCATTGGATTTCTGTGACTGTAAATCTTAAAGAGAATAGCTGCCTTAGTTTTCTCCTTCAGAGTGGATGTTGTAATTGGATGGCTAACATTTTGTTTAGGAGTTCATCATTTAACATACTGAGCTGCAACACATAGTTCACAGTGGGAGTGAGGGAAAAAATTCAATTCTAACAGCCATTTACAAGCTAAAATCAAAGAGTAAGTGGTAAGTCAGAGTCCATACATAAACTCAAAGTTTCACTCATTTAATGCAATACTATCATCATGTTGGGCAATTCCCTCTTTATTTTTTTTTTTCTTTTACCACCTCTCTATTGTTGTTGTTGTTGTTGATTGCCTTCGAGTTGATTTCTATGAATATAACTCATAGTAACACTATGAACAAAAGGCCTGAAGCCCCTCTACAACTATCAACATTTACCAAAGTTCATAGAGTTTCTGGAGGAATGTTATTTAAAAGCTGGATACTATTCCTGCTTCCAAACCTGTTTTAGTATGTTATGTGCCATTTAGTCACATGCAATGCATTGTGACCCTATGTACAGTAGCTCTGAACCTTCCCTGTTTTGTGCCATTTTCACTAATTCCCACACACCAACCCCCATTGTCCCAGTTACTGTATCTTTTCATCTCATGCAGGGTCTCCCTCTGCTTATCTGTTCACCCATCCTTCTGAGCATAATGTCCTTCTCCAAGGACCAATATCTCCTGACCACGTGCTCAAAGTATGTGAGATGGAGCTTCAAAATCCTGGCCTCCAAGGAGAGACTTTGTTTCATCCTCTCTGAGGCAGACCTATTTGGTTTTTTGGCAGTCCATGGTATGTTCAAGATATTTCTCCAGCACCACAAATTGAAGGCATCTGTTCTTCTGTCATCCTTAGTCATTGTCCAACTCTGAAGCATAAAAAGTAATTGAAAAGACTATGGCCTGGATTAGGCACACCTTTGTATCTAGACTGACATCATTGCTCTTCAGCACTCTGGAGAGGCCCATAAAAGCAGATTTTCCCAATGCAATTCATCTTTTGATTTCCTGACTGCTATGTTAAGACTGTTGATTGTGGATCCAAGCAAGCTGTAATTACTAACAAGGTCAATCTCTTCTCCATCTAATATGGTGCTGCCAGTTGGCCCAGTGGTGAGAATATTTATCTTCTTGATGCTGAGCTTCAGTCCATATTGAAGACTACAATCCTTGATCTTTTGTAGCAAATGCTTTAGTTCTTCTCTAGTTTCAGCAAGCAAGATTGTTTCATTTTTCCATTTGTGACTTTTCCTCCAATCTTGATGCCTTACTCCATCTCATAAGACCCTGCTTCCTGCATGATCTGTTTTGCATACAGACTGAAAAGATATGGTGACAGGATGCATCCCTGATGCACTCCTTTCCTGATTTTGAACCATGCAGTGTTTCCTTGCTCTGTTCTAGGTCTGCTTCGTGGTTCAAGTATAGGTTTCATAGAAGCATGATCAAGTGTTCTGACTCCAATTTTCCTCATGGTTAGCCACAATTTATTGTGATCCACAAAGTAAAATGCCTTTCTCTGTTGTCATATTTATGTCTTATATTTTTCAACACTTTAAATGTGATGCAACAAGATCTTGTGATTCCCATGTCACCACTTTAAAAAAATACGCTTTTTACTCTTTCATTAACTTAAGCCTACTTCCTCCCCTAAAAACTCTCTCCATTTTCTTATTTTCCAATAATGAGAATTCTACCTGAATTTGCTGTTCAGTATAGATAAGATGCACATTGTACCCCTTGGAATTCTTTACTGTCCACCTGGATACTTCCAAAGTACTGTTTCAGATCTTCTACTTGAAGTCCATTCACTGAGCCAAGTCATAGCCAAATTTCCACTGTTTGGCAGTCTTTAGCTGGTATGCTTCTGCAAGATTAAGGACTGATCTTGTCTTTCTTATTTTGCTTATTCTTCCAACTCTGAAGGGTGATTTTTTTTCCATTTTAAATTTTGAAATGACAAGGCATTTTTGCTTACTTCAAAATTAATTATACTAACTTACAATGACACTTACTTCCTAAAATTGGTCTATCCATCAAAAATATTTTCTCAGTTCAAGGTATATTTTTGGAAAATCTAATCTCCAAGAAAAAGGATCCAAGTTAAACACTTATATAGCCAAAGATATTCAGTTCAAATATACTAGCTCCTCCTCAGAAAAAAAGAAAGAAAAAAAAATCCAGTCAAAAGCCCGCATAGTGATTTTCTCTCTAAAGAATTTGCCCTAGGAAACCCTATGGAGCAATTTTCTTCTATCATAGTAGACAAGTGTGAATTGGAATTGGCTTGATGGCATGCACACATAACAACAATCTGTAGGAATAATGTTAATAGTTTAGACATAATTAAAAATGTCTGGTGATGCAAATTGTTAACTCACTCAACTGGTAACTGAGAGGTAAGAGGTCAGAGCTCATCTAACTAATACTAGAAAATCAACTATTATAAACCCTACAGAAATACCAACTTACTTTGACAAACACGGAGTTACAGTTTGTTTTATAATTACTTGCAACTGAAGACAACAGACTCATAGTTTTGGTGAAAGTCCTGTCTCTTTGAGATCACTGAACAGTGTGGTTTGCCCTGAATCTCATTACAACTATTTTCTAATGTGGTTGTGTTTATTCCACTCATTAATGTACAGAATAGTTATAAGAATTGGCTAAATGTGGCATATCACTTGTGCAGCTGAAGGAATTCCTCCTAGAATGTGGTAAATCACAAATCACTACTCTCCCTTTCTGGAGTTATCCAGACCAATTTCATACATAATTTGAGGAGGAAATCAGTAGAAGCAGATAAGCCAATTACATGGGTTATTAGTCACCAACATTAAAACAAACAAAAATGACACACCAAACCAAAAAACCAACCAAACAACAACCACCAAAAAAATCTGCAACACAAACACACATACAGTTTAAGAATTCTATCTACATACAAACTGAAGATTTGGTGGCTTGTAACATATCACTTTAATTCCTCTTCCTGAGAATCTCCGTCCCTTTAATAAATGAACTCAGATAATACAATGTGAAAAAAAGATTCACTTGTTTCCCCTCCCCTGCTTTGAGATCTCTCTGTATCTAGTCCCTTTTATAGAATCCACCTCATGCAGCATTTCTGAAGCACTTAATGACCGGGTCTGAGTTGACTCTAACTGGTTTTCTTACAATTTTGCTCTTTACTTTCCATCCACTCCTACTTGGTGGCCATGTACTATTTATAACAATCAAGATAAAAACTACATGCCTCTGGGAAATGTCTAAATACTTTTCCATTCCCTCTTTCCTTATCTTTAAGAGACATAGCTAATTCTATCCTGTTACTGTTCTCTTGCATCAATAGCTTCAAGAGAGTATCTCTTACTTAACTTCTTTCTCTCTCTCATATTTTGTTGTCATTACCCAAGACAATTTCTTCAAGTTTTCAGGGGAAATTGTTAAGTGTAGTTTCCATGACTTGCTCTTAGGTATACCTTTGATTGCTTAATAGCAGAACAAAGAACAGATGTAAAAATGCTAATGTAATGGCTTTATATGTCTATATCTTGTTAATATACTTACTGCTGGAACAGACCCTTAGCTGACTCGGGTGGGTTTTCAGAGACAGTTAATCACACTGAAGAAGGTTGTCCATCCTTCTGCAGAGCTGCTGATGGCCTCAATCTGCATGCCTTCAGAATTACCGTGCAGCTTCTTACCACGAGGTCACCAGAGCTCTCTATTGTTATACATAGTAATTTCAAATCATTATAACATATCTTTTTTTAAGAACTATGACATTGTGTGAAACTTTCATTAAGTTAGTAAAATATTTTTAATTGTTGCTGTTGTCGTTAAATGCCATCAAGTCAAGTATGACTCATAGTGACCTTATGAACAAAAGACCTGAACCCTGCTCTATAACTATTGTTGTTTCTCTACATTCATAGAGTTTCTAGAGGCATGCTGTGTAGGAAGTTGATGCCACTCCTGCTTCCAAGCCTGTTTCAATCTGGGAGATTCACCAAACACTGTCCATGGTGGGTAACCATTATGGCATTTAAGACACCAGTGGCAAAGAGTTCAGCATCACAGCAACCCCAAGTTACTTTAGTACATAAAATTGGCAGGCCAGGAGCTGATTGTGGAACAGACCACCAACTACTCATATGCAAGTTCAAGCTGAAGCTGAGGAAAATTAAACCAAATCCACAGGAACCAAAATATGACTTTGAGTCTATCCCACCTAAATTTCAGAACCATGTCAGGAACAGGTTTGAGGCCCTGAACACTAATGAGTGAAGACCAGATGAGTTGTGGGAGGATGTCAAATGTATCATCCAGGAAGAGTGCAAACTGTCATTACAAAGAAAGAAGAGGAAAAAAAAAGACCAAAATGAATGTGAGAAGAAACTCTGAAGATTGCACTGGAGCACAGAGAAGCTAAAGCACAAGAAGAATTCAAGATACTAAAGAGCTAAACAGAAGATTCCAAAGGGCAGCACAGGATGACAAAGCAAAATATTACAATGAAATGTGCAAGGAGCTGGAGTTGGAAAATCAAAAGGGACAAATTTTTTCATCATTTCTTAAGCTCAAGGAACTGAAGGACAAATTTAAACCTCGAGTTGCTATAATCAAGGATGCTTTAGGCAGAATATTAAATGATCCAGGAAGTATTAAAAGAAGATGGAAAGAATACACTGAGTCACTGTATCAAAAGGAACTGACAGACACAGAAGAATTTAATGAAACTACATATGAGCAAGAGCCTACGGTGATGAAGGAAAAAGTTCAAGCTGCTTTGAAGGGAACAGCAAAAAAATAAGGCCCCAGGAATAGATGGTAAACCAATTGACGTATTTCAGCTAACAGATGCTGCCCTGGATATGTTAAGTTGTGCCAAGAAATCTGGAGAACAACCACTTGGCAGACTAACTGGAAAAAAAAATCTATATTTGTTCCCATTCCAAAGAAGGGTGACCCAACTGAGTGTGGAAACTATAGAATAATATCATTGATTTCACACACAAGCAAGATTCTACCGCAGATTTTCCAAAAAACGACTGGAACAGCACATCAGCAGAGAACTGCCAGAAGTCCAGGCTGGGTTTAGAAGGGATAGTGGTACTAGGGATATTGTAGCTGATGTTAGATGGATCTTAGCTGAAAGCAGGGAATACCAGAAGAATGTCTATCTGTGTATTATTGATTATGCAAAGGCATTTGACTGCGTGGATCATAACAAACTGTGGCGGACTCTGAGAAGAATGGGAATCCCAGAACATTAGATCGTTCTAATGTGAAACCAATACTTGGACCAAGAGGCAGTCATCAGAACAGAACAAGGAAACACTGCATGGTTCAAAATTAGGAAGGGTGTACTCCAGGGATGTGTCCTATCTCCATACCTTTGCAACCAGTATGCATAACAGATTATCAGAGAGGCTGGGCTCTATGAGGAAAAGTGTGGCATCAGGATTGGTGGAAGATCTATTGACAATCTGCGTTATGCAGATGACACAACCCTGCTTGCTGAAACTGAGGAGGACCTGAAATGCTTGCGGTAGAGGGTCAAGGACTGCAGCCTTCAGTATGGATTGAAGCTCAATGTCAAGAAGACAAAGATTCTCACCACTGGAACAATTGGTAGCATCAGGATGGATGGTGAAGAGATTGAGATTGTTAAAAACTTTAGTCTGCTTGGCTCCATGGTCAACACCCTTGGCACCAGTAGCCAGGAAATTAAAAAAATAAAACATATTGCAATGGAAAAGTCTGCTGTTAGGGACCTCTCCAGGGTACTGAAGAGCAATGGTGTCACTCTGGAGACTAACGTGCGTCTGATACAGGCTATGGTCTTTGCAATCACTTGTTATGTACCAGAGAGTTGGGCAATGACTAGGGAAGATAAAAGGAGAAGTGATACCTTTGGGCTGTAGTTCTGGAGAAGAGTATTGACTATACCATAGACTGCCAAGAAAATAAACAGATTCATCTTGGGGAGGATTAAACTAGGCTTCTCCTTGGAAGCAAGGCTGGGGCTTTGTCTGACATACTTTGGACATGTTGTAAGGAGGGACAGGTCCTTGGAGAGGGACATCATGCTTGTGAGGGTGGAGGTTCGGCACAAGAGGGGAAGACCCTCTATGAGGTGGATTGATTCAGTGACTGGGGTAATCGGGATGGGTGTGTCAGAGGCAGTGTGATTGGCACAGGATAGAGCAGGGTTTAGGGCTGTTGTAGACAGGGTCGCTATTTGTTAACAACTCCAATCTCTTCTCCATTTATCATATTGCTGCCAATTGGTCTAGTGGTGACAATTTTTTCTGTCACTTAGTCCATAATTTCTGACAAGCCATCATTTATCTTTGTTTCTGATTTTTGTATTCCAGTTGTCAATTATTATTAGTGCATCTTGACTGCATGTTTGACAATTTTCGACTGCCAAAATTTGTATAAATCTTCAATTTCCTTCTCTTTGTCTTTAGTACTAACAGGTATTCCTTGTATGTGTATAGAAAGTACCCTATCACTCACAGAATGAGTGTTTTTGGATGAATCTTGAAGTGGTCTTCTTGACTGTGAATGCAACATTATTCTTTCTCAGTGTTTTATTCTCAGTGCAAGAGATCATATGATTGTCTGACTCAAAATGGCCAGTACAGGCCTTCTTAACTTATTAAGCCTAGAACATCAATCTTTATGTGTTCCATTTCATTTTTTTAATTAAATTTTTATTTTATCCTGATTTACTCACAAAGTTCATATAAGTTGTTTTGCATACTGGATCTTTCCCATTTCCTTTACCCACACCTGCCTCCACTCATCAAATTGTGCTACTGCTATTAACTAACCCTGCCCTTTCTCACCCCTCTGCTCCCACCCTCCCCTCCTTGGATCCTCATACACTTTCTGCAACAATGGTCCTATATACTATTTGTCCTTATGGGACTGAGTTTGTTCACTTAGTATAATGCTCTTTAATCTCTCCCCAGCTAGGCAGTGAATTACAAAATCATTGCTTCTGCATGCTGTGTAGTATTCCAGCATGTGAATGTACCATAATTTCTCAATCCATTCGAATATGGTTGGGAATTTTGGCTGTTTCCATGTTTTTGTGATGGTTAAAAATGCTGCTATGAACATTGGGGTAAAAGTTTCCATTTGTGTCTCAGTTTTCATTCTCTTGGGATATATTCCAAGCAGTAGAATAACTGGGTCATATGGAATGGCTATGTTCAGCTTTCTGAGAAAGTGCTAAACTGCCTTCCAGAGTGGTTGTATCATTTTACAATCCCCTCAACAATGTATAAAAATTCCTATCTCGCAACATCCTTTCCATCATTTATTATTTGCTGTCCTGTTAAACTTTGTCACTGCTACTGGAGTGAGATGCTATCTCATTGTGGTTTTGATTTGCATAATTCTTACTTCCAGTGATTTTCTGTTGGCCATCTGAATATCTTTCTCTGTTTAATTTCATTTTTTTACAACTTCCTATTTTCTTAGATTCATACTTTAAACTTTCTATGTTCCAATTATTTAATTTATGTTCACCACTATTTCTCTTCATATATTGTGACTTTTAATCTGGGCTATCCCCTCAGTATTATATCTCACAATGTTGCTCTATTATTCATAGGGTTTTCAAGAGCATATAGCTCCACTTTCTAGTCTATCATAGAAATTAAATCACCCAAGTATAGCAAACTGACATGTAAGTGCTGTACTCATTAGAACAAGCTAGCAATCATATGCAAACCTAAGTGATAAAATAATTTGCACCACGTCAATTATTTCCCTGATATTACAAGCTGTTAGGTAAATGATGTACCCCTAAAAGCAAATCCTAAACAAGGAAACATGCATTTATCATAGTGTTGTGAGGCCCTCTGTGGTTCTAGTTCCAACAAAGCTCAAGTGCCAGATGAGTTCCTTTCTCTGCAGTTCTGCTAAAGACCTCAGCAGTGAGAGGTAAAGGGTGTCAGCACTCTGCTCTGTGGCTCCAACTCAGCTGCCTCTCAGATGGAGATATCATTGCACAAGAGGTGTTGCTGATTTCTCAGTACCTGTGCCCAATGCTGACCCACTGGCCCAAGACCAAAGACAAGCGGCGTGGCTGACTTCCATGGTGTTGAAGCTTGGCATATGCCCAAGGACCCAAGGCCGGTAGAGGCATCTTGGTTGGCTCCCTCCACCGGGTTGTTGCTAAGTGCTGCTGAGCTGAGAGCATGACTCATAGTAGTCCTATAAACAATGGATCTGACCCCTGTCCTATCATGTACCCTCCTCATCATCTCAGAAATACCTGAATCCACTGCTGCAGTCACTGTGTCAATCCACCTCATCAAGAAATGTCTTCTCTTTTGCTCACCCTCCACCTTTCTAAGCATGTTGTCTCTCTCCAAGCAACATGCCCTAAGGTGTGCAATGAGGCGTCACCATCTTTGCCTCCAAGGAGCATTCTGACTGCACTTTCACAGGGACAGACTTGTTTATTCTTTCATCAGTCTGTGGTATATTTAGCACTCTTTTCCAACATCACAACTCAAAGTTATTGATTTTTCTGTTACCATTTCTCCATTGTCCAGCTTTCAGATGCACAGTAGGTAATTGGAAACACAATGACTTAAATTAGGCACACCTTAGTAGTTTTTAGGAGTTTTGATTAATTTCAGTAGAACTTTGTAAATATTATAAAGTATAAAAGTTAAATAGATTAATCATCTGTCTTATAAATATTCAATGATTTTTTAAACAAAATATTGCCAAATAATTTCTTTCAATCAATGAAAATGTTAATTTTGTGATGCTATTAGCAGCCTAGCATGGAATTGATCACCAAGGTAATCTCTGTTACATACTTTGTATCCCGTATTTTGGGCCTATTGTCAGTAGAGCTCAGCACTTGAAAAAAAAAAAGAAACTCTACTGGGAATGGTAGAGAATCAGAAAAAGGGAGGACAACTCTTAGTAAGATAATGGAAATGACACTTGATTGGTCAAGATTCCAGTACATTTTCATAAAGACTCCCTGAGTCCTAGTAGACTGATAAGCAACTAGCAACTACTATATCCATAAAACCAAAAGAAGGGGGAAATCCCACTGCCATCCAGTCAAGTTCAACTCATAATGACTGTCCACGGTGCTTCTAAAAGTGTAAAACTTTGCAGCAGAGAATTTGTATCTTTCTCTAATAAAGCAGGTGCTGGGATCAAACAGTTGACCTTTTGATCACTAGCACAACAAATAAGGTGCTACACCAAAAGATATTCTTATGTGTTCATAGGTTAAGTCTATCACAGTGATTGAGATTTTAAATACACATCTCTTCAGCTTTCTAAATCTTTATGAGTTCTTTCCCCTCTTTTATGTTTGTTCGTTTGTTTGGTTGATTGGTGTGTGTGTTTTGTTTTTTTTTTAATATAGAAGGGCAGGAGTAACTAGTTCTCTCAGTTGTCCAAAGTTAGCCTTTGCTCCTTCTGAAGGGTGGTTGCCACAGTGCTTCCTGTTTCTCCTCTGGTGTCTGTGAATGACCTGGAAACAAGAAGAAATTGAACATATGTGCATTACTTACCATTAGTCGGGTCCTTCTGCCTACTCATTATCCTCGTCTGCCCCAATATAAAACAAGCCCAATGTCAAGAAAAGTTCTGTATCTGAATATGTAGTGAGAGAAATCAGAGCAGCATAGCATGTAGGATGTGACATATCCCTTCAGGGGAAGAAGAGCCCCAGTTTTCTTTGTGAGGAAAAAGCTGAACTAGCCAAGAACACACACCATTCTGCATTATTTGCTTGCTTACATTGGGGAATGCAGATGGTGACGTTTGATTACATTTGGAATAAGGTTAATCTCTTTAAGGTATTGCAACTCGCCTAAAGAAAGAAAAGGATATTTTCAGTTCTCTGTGCTTTCATTCTTTTGTCTTCATTTTGTGTCTTACTCTATAAAGAGACAATTTCTCCATTATCTGAGACATTTCACTTAGGTATGATCTGATAGTAACTTGAGTAAAAGATTAGATCAGTGGTTTGTGTGTATATGATGAGTGTAAATAAAGCAAGCATTTAAAACTACAGGGCAACATTTTATTTTGTAAAAAGTGTGTTTTCTTTTGCCATTCTGCAAATATTTCTCTCTTATAAGTACAAAATACACATATATAATGGATTATTGTTGTCTTTAGATGATGGCAAGTGGAGTATGACCCATAATGATCTATGAACAACAGATCTGAACCCTGACCTATCCGCTGACATTATCATACTTCTTGATACACCAGGGCTCATTGTGGCAGTCACTGTGTCAATCCACCTTGTTGAAGGCCTTCCACTCCTTCGCTGATCTTCCACATTTCCAGGAATCATGTTTCTCTCTAAGGAATAACCCCTCCTAGCAACATGCCCAAAGTATTGGAGGAGAAGCTTCAATATCTTTGCCTCCAAAGAGCACTCTAGCTGTACCCTTTCCAAGACATGTTGTTCCTTTGGCCAACCATCAGATGTTCAGTGCTCTTTTCCAACACCACAGCTCAAAATCACGAACTTTTCTGTCATCCTTATTCATTGTCCAGCTCTCAGATGCATAGGCAGTGATCAGAAAGACCATGGTTTGAATCTGATGCACGTTAGTCTTCAAATGGACATTATTGCTCCTTAATAATTTGAAGAGGTCCCTGATTGCAAACTTTCCCAGCACAATACATCTCTTTATTTCTAGCTGCAGCTACCAAGCAAAATTAAATAGCTGAGAACTTTATTTTTTTTCCATCTATCATCATGTTGTCTATTGGTCCAGAGGTAAGAAATTTTATTTTCTTGGCATTGATATACAATCCTTATTGAAGCATGTATTCTTTGATCTTCTGCAGAAAGTGCTTCAAAGTCCTCCTCACTAAGCAAGGTTGAGTCATCTGCATAATTCAGGTTATGGATGAGTCTTCCTCCAATCTTGATGACACATATTTCTTCATAGATTTTAGTCTTTCAACAAATTTTCTCAGCACACAGTTTAAATAGGTACAGAGGGAAGATATAAACCTGATACACCCCTTTCTTAATTTTAAACCATGTTTAAAATTAATTTTAAATTAACTTTCTTAATTTTAAACCATGTTCTCTTGCTGTTTACACAACAGACTCTTGGTCTAGGTTTTGCATGAGCACAATTAAGTGTTCTAGGATTCACATTCTTCTCAATGTTAGCCATAATCTGTTATAATCCACACAGTCAAATGCCTTTGCGTAGGTAACAATGAGTAGAAATTATAAATTTATATTAAAATTAAAGTTATGTTTTGTCTGCATCTATACATGATGGACATATTCCCTGATAGTCTCAGAAGTGAATTTTAGATTCATTTATTCTCATTCATAATCTGAAAGTGCTACTTTTAATCTTATATGTATAAGAATACAACTAGTAGTCAAGAAGCCATAGATCAAAGTTGGTAATACTTCAATAATGAGAAAACAAAAAATTGAAAACTTAATGGGATTTGAGCAGTGCTCTCAGAAAGGCTGTTCTATTCTCTAAACCAGGTACCAATTTATGAGATTGTTTCTCTCACAGCTAGCATGTACAGTCCAGGACTCTGGGAATACAAAAAGGAGTACTGCTATTCACTAGCATCCCAAATTACCCACTTGAAAAATTTTTGCTTTGTATCTTTACTACTCTATGCTTTGCATGACTCTAATGCTTTGCAGGTCTTAAGCTCTCAATTTCAAGAGGTGGTATACTCTCGCTTGTACACACAGCATTGATTCCATTGGACTGGAAGTTAATTCTACTTGGCCACATTGTACTCTTTGTGTCTCTTTATCATTAGGCAAAGAAAAGAGTTATTGTATTATATTATTAACCCCAACTATCAAGGGCAAATTGGATTGATATTACATAATGGGGGTGAAGAAGAATATGCTTGGAACAAAGGAAACCCTTTGAGAAATTTCTTAATACTGTAATGCCCCATAATTAAAGTCAATGGAAAACTCTAGCATCCAATTCCTACATGACTGCTAATGTCCCATACCGATCAGAAATGAAGATCTGGTTCACTTTATCAGGAAAAGAACCACAATCAGCTGAGATATTTCCTGAAGGCAAAGGACGGCAGAAAGTAGTTCTAAATGTCAGTTAAGATTTTGTGCTTTAGATTGAATTTTGTCTGCCCAAAATATGTGTGGACTTGGCTGGGCCCTAAGTCTTAATATTATGTGATTATTTTGCATGCTGTAAACCCTGACCCCTACGATGTTGGTGAGGGAGAATGAGAGATAGTTACATAATGATATAAACATTCTTCCTGGTGATTTGATCTGAGCTGTGATCAGCCAATCAATTGTAATGGGGTTAGGTTAGGATACAATGTATTTAATAAAGTCACAGGTCCAATTTGATATAAGAGGAATTTCTCTGGGTTATGACTTACATTACCTCTTATTTTAGAAGGGATAAAATGATAAAGAATTGAGAAGAAAAGGGGATAGCTCAGTATTACAAAGAATGAAAAACTGCAAGTAGAGTGCAACTCTTAGACCTACGTGCTTGCACAGTGAAACTCTTAGATCCAGAAAAAAATGTATGATAAAATATGTGGGTAGGGGTTTCCGCGTGTAGGGATGCTAAGTTTACACATGCTGAAAAGAGACAAAGACACTTCTCCAGAATTGGCATGGATAAAATAATCTACTAGAACCAGAACCCTAAATTCATGTTCTTAGTCTCCAGAACTGTGAGAGAGTAAGTTTATAATGGTTAAAGCCATCCACTTACAGTGGCTGCCACCAGCAATACTAGATATCCACGATATAAGAACAGTAAATTGTTTCTTGATTATTTCATTATACATATATTTGTGTATATTGCTGCAGAAGGTCACAACTGCAGCCTTCAATACAAACTGAAGCTCAACATCAAAAAACAAAGGTTCTTACACTGGGCCAACTGGCAGCATCCTGATGGATGGTGAAGGGATTGAAATTGTTAACAGCTTCAGCTTGGTTGACTCCACAATGAACACTCTTGGTACTAGCAATTAGGAAATCAAAAGATGACTTGCACTGGGAAAATTTGCAGTCAAGGACCTCTCCAGAGTATTAAGAAGCAATAAGGTCAGACTATGGTCTTCACAATTATTTATTAGGCATCATAAAGCTGGGCAATGACTAAAGATGATAGTAGGAGAGTTGATGCCTTTGACTTGTGATTCTGCAGAAGACTATTAAATATACCATGGACTGCTAAGAGAACAAAATGGTCTGTCCTGGAGAGGATGAAGCCAGGCTCCTCCTTGGAGGAAAGGATTCTGAAGCTTCATCTGATTTGGGCATGTTGCAAGGAGAGACCAGTTTTGGAGAGGGACATCATACTAGGAAGGCTAGAGGCACAGCCCAAGAGAGAAAGACCTGGATGAGATGGGTTGACTCAGTGAGTGGGACAATAGGGGTATATGTGTCAGAGACAATGAGGTTGGCCGTTATAGAGCAAGGTTCCAAGCTGTTGTACATATGGTTGCTATGATTCATAAGTGTGTAAGTGACTTGATGGCACACAACAACAGCATATATATACATACATACATACATACGTACGTATGTATGTATGTATGTGTGTATATGTGTATATATACATACTTGTTGATGTGACTGAATGTGTGTGTTTATGCATATGTATATATATTTACACACATGCATTCAGCCACTACCAACAAGTCAGTTCTGACATATAATAACCTTAGGAAACTCCCATTGGAGTT
The DNA here is from genome assembly GCF_000299155.1 of Elephantulus edwardii. Taxonomy (NCBI): domain Eukaryota; kingdom Metazoa; phylum Chordata; class Mammalia; order Macroscelidea; family Macroscelididae; genus Elephantulus; species Elephantulus edwardii. Next base: position 11,119,603 of record NW_006399771.1, read on the forward strand.
TCTGAGGCTGTAAATTGTAATAGAAAGAGATTGCCTGCTTTTATGCCTCAGAGCCACAAGTGGATTCAAACTGTCAGTGAAGGACAACATTAACTCTAGCAGCACAACTTGCCATGGACTACAACACAACTGATTCATGTATGAGCAAGAGTGTGTGTGTGTGTGTGTGTGTGTGTGTTTTCGTTCTCCTCTGTTAGTCTATTATTCTAAAATATAAAATGTAAACAAGTCTGCTCTGGTTTTTATTTTATTTTTACACATGTTTGTTGTATCATGGCGGATGCAGGTATAATTTTACAAAAGTCTTTTTTTAGAGTTTGTCTGTGGTTAAGGACATGAATACTTTCATCAGGTTGCCAAAGGATTATTGCTCTTTGCAATATTGTAAAGCACACGGAGGAGACTGTTCATCTTTCTCCATTGGAGCTGCTGGCACATACGAACCACCAGAGCAGTGAGATCTTGGAGTCAGCTGTTACGGATTGCACCTACTAGCTGTTAAAATGAGAAATTGTTGTTGTTGTTATGTGCCGTCAAGTCTCTTGTGACTCACAGCGACCCTATTTACAGCAGCCCTAAACTCTGCTATGTCCTGTGCCAATTGCTCTGTCTCTAATACACCAATCCTGATTACCCCAGTCACTGAATCAATGCACCTCATAGAGGGCCTTTCCTCTTGTGCTGTCCCTCCACCCTCCCAAACATGATGTCCCTCTCCCCAGTCACTGAATCAATCCAACTCATAGAGGGCCTTTCCTCTTGTGCTGTCCCTCCACCCTCCCAAACATGATGTCCCTCTCCAAGGACCAGTCCCTCCTTACAACATGTCCAAAGTATGTCAGATGAAGCCTCAGGATCCTTGTCTCCAAGGAGCAGCCTGGTTTAACCCTCTCTAGGATGAATCTGTTTGTTTTCCTAGCAGTCCATGGTACACTCAATACTCTTCTCCAGCACCACAGCTCAAAGGCATCAATTCTCCTTCTATCCTCCCTAGTCATTGTCCTACTCTCTGATGCATAACAAGTGATTGCAAAGACTATGGCTTGTATCAGACACACCTTAGTCTCCAGAGAGACACCATTGCTCTTCAGAACTTTGGAAAGGTCCCTAATGAGAAATTAGGATTTGAAATTCCAAACAATGAGGTAATACATGGATAGCCTCATCTAATTCTGTCCCATGTTGATTTTTTGAGAATCAGAAGGTCCATTAACAAGTGAATTAGTTTGAAAATGTCATGCCCTGTTTCTCTACAGTAAGATACTTGGGCTAACAAATAGTACTACTTTGTTGTCTGATTATTTAATCCTCAAGCCTTTAACCAATTACATCTTTAAAGAACTTATTTTAAAACAATGTCTCATTCTGAGGTTTAACATGGATATGCATTTGCAGGGATAAGCATTGCAATCTACTTTGGAAAGGAAAAGTATTCCTAGTATACAGGAACTTTTTCAAAATTGTGAATGAAAATTTTAGATTTGTTGTTGTCGTTATGTGCTGTCGAGTCACTTGCAACTCATTGTGACCCTATGTACAACAGACCTAAACTCTGCTCTGTCCTGTGCCAATCATACTGTCTCCAACATACCCATCCCAATTACCCCAGTCACTGAATCAATCTGCCTCATAGAGGGCCTTCCCCTCCTGTGCTGTCCTTCCATCCTGCCAAGCATGATGTTCCTCTCCAACGACCTGTTCCTCCTTACAACATTCCAAAGTATGTTAGAGGAAGCCTCAGAATCCTTACCTCCAAGGAATCGCCTGGTTTAACCCTTTCCAGGATGAGTCTGTTTGTTTTCCTAGCAGTCCATGATACCCTCAATACTCTTCTCCAGCACCACAGCTCAAAGGCTTCAATTCTCCTTTTATCCTCCTTACTCACTGTCCAACTCTTTGATGCATAACAAGTGATAGCAAAGACCATGGCATGTTTCAGACACACCTTAGTCTCCA
>NW_006399771.1:11122178-11123400 GCF_000299155.1 Elephantulus edwardii
AGCCTCAATCCATATTGAAGGCTGCAGTCCTTGACCCTCTGCAGCAAGCGCTTCAGATCCTTCTCAGTTTCAGCAAGCAGGGTTGTGTCATCTGCATAACGGAGATTGTTGATGAATCTTCCACCAATTTTGACCTTACATTTCTCCTCATGGAGCCCAGCCCCTTGGATAATCTGTTCTGCATACAGGTTGCAAAGGTATGGAGATAGGACACATCCCTGATGTACGCCCTTCCCAATTTTGAACCATGCTGTGTTTCCTTGCTCTGTTCTGACAACTGCCTCTTGGTCCAAGTATAGGTTTCGCATTAGAACGATCAAGTGTTCTGGGATTCCTATTCTTCTCAAAGTCAGCCACAGTTGGTTATGATCCACACAGTATAAGTACTACAAATATTAACAGTCTGAAAGTTACCTTTTCACTTTTATAATGGTGTCATTTGATTAATACATTTTAAATTTAAAATGAGGGCACATTTCACCATACAATGGCACTTAATAAAAATTACCTAATAATTATTTATTGTCTGTTGAAAAATAATCCAGAATAAAATATATCCTGAGTAGCATAGAAATGTATTTATTAAGATAAAGAGAAGAAAGACAAAACCAAATCATTCTGGAATGATGGAAAAATAAAAGCAGCCTACCACTGTAAAAGCCCATTGAATCATGGCTAAAATTGTAATTGATAAAATTTGGAGAAAAAAAAATCTCGCTAGAGGCCTCCATCTGCTCCATGGGAGAAGGATGGACAATCTCCTCCTGTGTGATTAACTGTTTCTGAAAACCACTGGAGGGCCAGCTATGAGTCAGTTCTAATTCTACAGTACATAGCAACAACACAATAGATCATAAGTAACAGCAGTTACAATCCATCACTATAGTAGGTCAAACTGCTGAAATGGGGAAATGGTGATAAATAGGACATATATTGTTTTTGTCATTGTTGTTAGGGTCCATCAAGTTCAGTACCACTCACAGTGACCCCATGAACAACAAACCTAGTCTGTCTTACTCTTGGTTCTCCATATCATCCCTAATAGACTTGAACTCCTTACACTATGGCCAACGCATGTGAAATGAAGTTTCACAGTCCTTGCCTTCAAGGAACACTAGTTGTATTTTCTTCACAGCATATCTAATTGCTCTTTTGGCAGTCCAGTGTATATTAAAAACTCTTCTCCAACAACACAACTCAAAGTCATCAATTCTCTTGTCAT
>NW_006399771.1:11123830-11135639 GCF_000299155.1 Elephantulus edwardii
TCTTCTTGATGCACATGTGAATTTCATATAAGCATAATTAAGTGTTCTGGAATTCCTGTTTTTGTCAATTTTAGTTAGTGTGCTATCATCCACACAGCCAAACATCTTTGCATAATCAATAAACACAAAGAGACTAGCATCAAAGTATGACATTGGGTCTAATCCACCTATATTCATAAAATATCTGAAGAATATCTTTCAGATATTGAACACTAATAATCAAAAACCACGTGAGTTTTTAGATGACATAAAAAAATATTATCCATTAAGAAACCAAAAGGTAATTATAAAGACAGAAGAGAAAGTAAAGATCAAAGTGGATTTCAGAAAGAGATTCTGCAAGTTGTACTACAGCATCTAGAGGCCAAAATAATGGGAAGAGATGATGAGATGATGAAGGCAATTAGATTAATAGATTTCAAAGGCAATTCACAAAGTCTGAGTAAAGTATTATAATGGAATATACAAACAGCTAGAGTTGGAGAATAAAAAAGGAAGAATTCACTCAGCATTCCTCAAGATGAAAAAGTTGAAAGCAAGCATCAAGTTTTAATACTGAGAGACTCTAGGAAAAACAAACAAACAAAAAATAAAACTTGAATTGTCCAAGAAGCATCAATTTGGAGACGCAAGGAATACATGAAAAGATTGTACAAAAAAGAATTTGTTGACACTGAAAAATTTTAGGAAGAAGCATATGATAAAGAGCCAATGGTATTGAGAGAAAAAGTTGAAGGTGAATTGAAAGCATTGGCAAACGTCTCCAGGAATATATTGAATACTAATTGACATGTTCCAACCAACAGATGCTTCCCTGGATAGAATTACTAATCTATGCCAGAAAATTTAAAAGACAGCTACCTAACAAACTGAGATTAATATTTATTCCCATTCCCTAGAAAGGTGATCCAACAGAATATAGAAATTATAAGATAATACTGTTATTATCGTATGCAAGGTAAATATTGCTGAAGATCATCCAAAAATTACTAGAACAGTCCATCTACAAAAAGCTGCCAAAAGTTCAAGTAGGGTTGGAATAGGCCATAGCACCAGTGGTATTAGGTGGATATTGGTTGAGCGCAAAGAATAATGAAAGAGAATGCATATACAATTGCAGATTTTAAAAGGTTTTCAGAATTGGTTCTAGTGTTCCTGCTACAGATCTGGGAAATGATTGGATCCATGAGTTTTAATTAAGCCATCCTTGCAAGTTTCTCACTTCACTGTGTCAAGTCATGAGGGAATTTGCTCTGATGGTCTCTAGTCCATGTTGTTGAAGTGTCACATAGTTGGAACAGGCTCAGTTTTTACCCTTTAGAGTTTGAAGAGGCTACAATTTGCATGGGATGATATTGCCCATCTTTCTTCTACAGACCAACTGGTAGATTTGTACTGAATGCCTTTGGGTTGAAAGTACAACTCCTTACAATTAAGCCACCAGAGCAACCGTAGGGCTGTTCTAGTCCACAATGCTGTTCCAATCTGTCAATAGCTCATTGAGAAAAATGTTAGAATAACCTTCAATACCATTTGTATTGTTGTTTTCAGCTGCCATTGAGTAAACTAATCTTGCCCTATCCCGCTCTGTCTTTATGATATCTGATAAGTTAACCCCATTGCTACAATCACTGTGTCAATCCATCTTATTGAGGATGTCCTCTCTTTTTCTGACCCTTCACCTTTCCTAGCATATCTTTTTCAAAGGATTGACATTTCCTGACAAAATGCTGAAAATATGTGAGATGAAGTTTCATATCTCTCGCTTCTAAGGAGCACTCTGGTTGCATTTTCTCCAAGACAGAAATGTATGTTCTTTTAGCTGCCCATCCTATGAGATGTTCAGTACTCTTCTCCAACAATACAATTCAAAGACATCGATTCTTCCTTTGTCATCCTTATTCATTTTCCAACTTTAAGATGCACAAGAAATAATGGAAAATAGCATGGCTTGGCTCAGCTTCCCCTTAGTCTTTAAACTGACACTGTTGTTCCTTAGTATTTTAGAGAAGTCTTGACAAGAGATTTTCCCAGTGTGATTTTCTTTATTGCTGTTATACTGGGTGGTGACTATGGATCCAAGAAAAATGAAATTGTGTCATTTATAGTCTTTGAAAACTTGCTGGATTGTCACCTATGAGTTAGATGAAACTTGACAGCAATAAGTTTGAGTTATTCTGAGACTTGCTATAGGAACCCTGGTGTTAAAGTACCATGTTGCTCTGCTCACCTACATGTTAGAAGTTTAAATACATCAGCACTCCAAGGGGAAAAAATAAGCAATCTCTTCCTATTAAGAATTACAGCCAGAGAAATCTGATGGAGGATTGCTATGAATCGGAATCAACTGAATGGCAGTAGGTCAGATGCTTTTTTTAAGTTTGATATGGATTTACTGAGCATAGCCACGAGGCAGGCCTAATGGTCAAAAAGAAACTCAATGTCTGAAATTATGTCAAGAACGAAAATAGAGCTACAGCTCTACAGTAGTCCTCAGACTTCCAGAAACCCAGTACTGTAGAAGTTAAGTTCCAATACATCATTACTTTTTTCTAGATTTTTTAGTGGTTTATCCAATTTTGGTCCATAATTCATCACAATGCTTTCCTGTAAATTCTTTCTAATTGACAATCTCAATGCATAAATACGTTCATATAGTATGTTTTAAAAATGTAGACTAAGATATTTATAGTGGAAAGTTATGTAGTATTTATATTCACAGAGCATTTTAAAGATCATGTTTGGCTTATTGACCTGAGTGACAGGAAGAGGTGTTTTAAAGACCCTAGAACTAAACACAAGAAGAACCTTTTTTTTTAAATTATATTTTATTAATTTTCATAAAGATTTACAGAGATTTTGGGCTTCCACTCATTCATTGTTGCACTATTCTCTCTACCCTCCTCCCAGTTTGTTCTTGTCCAAATGCCACAGTGCTTATCAAAGCCAGTTCTGATTAATCTTCTTTGTCAGTGTATCATTTGCCATTCCCTATCACTCCTCCCTGAGAGAGACTTTCTCTGGTGGTCTAGTGGCGAGAAGCTGTGCTGCGATACCAAAGATGTGCGGTTTGAATCCACCGGATGTTCTGCTGGAGAATAGGGGCATTCTCCTCCTGTGCCAGGTTCAATGGTATACAACAAGGGGAGAAAGAATTTTTATGAGAATTTTAATGAGATTAACTGACCCAGTGATGGTTTAAGCCCAGAAGAGTCTGTTAGAATGACACAAGAGTAGGTGAGATTTTGTTCTGTTGTAAATAGTGTTGGTGTAGAGGGACCTTTTCCATCTCTTTCTATGCTTCTGAGAGCTGGACAGCGAATAACAATGAAGGTGAAGAATTGATGCCTATGAACTGTGATGTTGGAGAAGAGTACTGAATACCTTGTGGATACCAAAAGAACAAACAGGTATTTCCTGGAGAAGATGCAGCCAGAGTGCTCCATGGAGGCAGAGACAAGAAAACTTTGTTTTGAAACATACTTTGGGCAAGTTTCTAGGAAAGGGTACTTGGGAAGGTGGAAGGACATCATGTTTGCAAAAGCTGAAAGGAAGATCCTGAAGCAGGTGGATTGATGAAGGAACTGCAGCTATAGGGATGTGTGAGTCAGAGATAGCGAGGATGGCACAAGATAGGATAGGGTTCAGATCTGTTGTTCGTAGGGTCACCATGAGCCATACTCAACGGTACCTAACAACAACAATAGATTGGTCAGTGAGTCCTAGTGGTCCAGTGATAAGGAACTATGCTGCTAAACCAGAAATATGCAGTTCAAATCTACCAAATACAGAGAAAAAGGTGGAAAATCTCTTCCTGTGATTTTATGCCTTTGTAAACCTGCTGGAGAGTCAGCTATGAGTCAAGTCTGACTTGGAGGTACATAACAACAACATAGAGAGGCCAGTCCTTGGAAAGGACTTAATTCTGGGAAGGGTAGAGAGCCACAGAAAGAGAAGGCCTTCAGTGAGAGGGACTGACATAGTGACAGTAACAATGTGATTAAGCATGTCCGAGATCATGTGGATGGCACTGAATATGGCAAGATTCTGATCTGTTCTTGTTTGGGTAGCAAAGAGGAATAGTGAGCTAGATGGTACATAACAACATGAGTCTGAGACTTGATGACACCTAACAACAAAATATAGGCTTAAGGTTAATTGAATGAATATAATTGTAGAAGGAAAACAGAAGATAAGGAAACCCTAAGGATAGATTCCAGACACTGAAATGATAGAACCTTGGAAGCTAAAACAGTCTATGAGGAAAGAGAACATTAGAAAAGGAAAATAAAAGGAAAGGATGATTAAGAAGATTCCTAAATTCTGTTATGAGGTTACAGTGAACACATATTTTCAGTAAAACCTATATTTGCAAGGCATTACTTTCTGGAATTCCATTTACTTAAGGGTAAATTACAGAGTTAAAAAAAAGGTCTTGAGTATGATACTGGTGGGCATAAGTGAGTACTTAAAACATACATCCCTTTACACATCTGATTTTCCACTGTTCAAGCTTCTATATCCATTCTAATTAACGCTTTGTTTTAACTGTATCTCCAGTTAAAGAGAAAACAGCATCAATTTGTGGTATTATACTTTAGACTTAAAAAGGATTCTAGTTTCTGTAATTATTACTTTAACATTTACTAGCATTTTATCTCATTCAGAACTGAGTACAATTCACTAGGAAATGATTTTTAGAACAAAGTTGTATAATTTTTCCAAGCTATTCTTCTGGATTAAATCAAGCTTGGAAGCAGGAGTGGCATCCACTTCCAAAATGGCTTGCCTCCAGAAACTACGAACAGTGCTCAGGTTTTCCATTCATAGGATCTAGGATCTAGGATCGCTCTGAGTCATCTACAACTCAATGGCACCTAATAACAATAACAATGACAACATAGAGAGAGCTGTGTTGGCCTAGTGGATAGAAAGTTATGCCACCAAGCCCAAGGTGGGTGATTTTAATCTGCAGCCCTCAGACCTGGTTCAAATTGGGTTTTTGTGAAACATTCTTCTAGGTGGTATAGTACTGCTCTGTGCATTGCTGTACAGAGGTAACTCGTGGTTGCTGTGATGTTAAGCACTGTGACACTGATGTGCCAAGTGTGATAATGGTTACCCATGGTGGACAGTGTTTGGTGGAGCTTACCAATTAAAACAAGCTTAGAAGCAGGAGAGGCATCCACTTCTGAAATGGCTTGCCTCCAGGAACTATGAATAGTGCTCAGGTCTTCTCTTCACAGGGTCTCAATGAATCGTCTACAACTCAATGGCACCTATCAACAAGAACAACATTCTATTTCTATTAATTCTGAAACTATAAATAAATATTAAAATTGAATTTACTTGGGTTAGAGAATTACACTGCTAATTTGAAGGCCACCCCACTCTGGCAGTTCAAATGTAACATCTAGTCGAGGAGAAAGATGAACTATCTCCTGTCACGCAGTTATAGCCTCAGAAAGCCAATGGAAGGTCATCTATGAGTCAGTTCAATGTCATGGCAAGGAGTGTGAGGAGTACAGTATACTTGTTTTGTGTCTTTCTTTTGGGAAAAATGAAACCTAAATAATATTTTTGTTTTGTCATGTGTGTATTATTATGAGAACTTGATATTGATGATATAGATGATGATTTACGATCTAATACTTTCAGGTGAATTTTTACATATTTTAGTCATATCTTTAAGTTTTTATTTTTAATGATTTTTATAAAATTGTAGTATTATTGTTTCCAACCAAAAGAATATTAGCAAGAAATAATAATAGTTGAAATAACCACCTATCTTTCATATTATTTTTTTCTTTATAAGGAAAATGAGAGTGATGTCATTTCTTTATAAAGAAATGAACACTACCTAGGAGTAATATTAACACTTTCAAAACTGTTGTTATTAGGTTTCATCAAGTGTGTATGTCCATAAAGACCCTGTGAACGTAAAATCTGAAACATGCCCTATCTTGAAGCTCATTTGTACAGTCACTGTTTCAATTCATCTTGTTCACTGATCCTCCACTCTTTTGAGCATCCTATCTCTTTCAAAGGACTCGTCCCTCCTAACAACATGACCAAAGTTGAGTCAAAGTTTCACCTCCTTTTCTCTAAGGAACATCCTGACTGCATGATGGTTAAGATATATTCCTACTTTTGGCGGTCCACAGGATGTTTAGTGCTCTACTCTAGCACTGCAACTCAAGGACATTGGTTCTTCTGTCATCTTTATTCACTTTCCAACTCTCAGCTACATACCAAGTAATCCAAAAGACCATGGCTTGAATCAGACATACCTTAGTCTTTAATTCAACATCCTTGCTCTTTAGCACTTTGGAGAGGTCCCTCATTGCAGACTTTCCCAATGTACATGTCTTTTGATTTATTGACTGCTGGTACCAACGTTATTAATTGTGGATCTGAGTAAGATGAAATCATTGACAATTTAAATCTTTTCTCCATCTGTCATGATGTTGTCTATTGGTTCACTGGTGAAACTTTTGCTATTGGTGAACAATTAATGTTACTACTCATCTTTAAAATCCATGTTTTAGTAAGAAGAATCACCAAGTACTCCTGTTTAACTCTTTGTTTTCTCTGGGATAATTTTATCCACTCACTTGTATTGAATACATTTAGACTTACAATGGCCCTAAAGAATAGAGTAATACTACTATTAACAGGAGCATATTGCCACTTCTTTTGAACCACCAACTTTTCAGTTATCAATCCAACATACAACCCATATAAACAATGAAATCCACTCAACTGTAATTCCCAGGAAACTACTTTTACTGTTTCTTACCAAAAATATATTCTTTGCAATTTTATTTTTAAGAACATCTTACACATTCAATGTTACACTGAATTAATAAAAATTTTCCATAACACTAACATTGGTATCATTGGGAACTGATCTAGTGAGTAGAAATGCAGTAACAATAATGATTTCTACTGTGCACTCCAGTTCCAGTGTTACAACTAAAATCCTGATAGAAAAAGAATCCTTGGCTCAGCCTTTTAATGGAGAATTTCTAAGTCATGAACTTTGGATGTCATTGATTCAGACATTTTATAAAATGACATAATCTGCTACCAAAAAAACCCTTATTTTGTCTGGCTGCCTGTCCAGGGCTGATTAGGTAGTGCAGACAAACTAGCTGTGTTTTCTCATAAAAAAGAATTTGCCTATCATCTCCCAGAATGAAAAAAAAAGTCTCTAATGCCATTAGTGAGTTGAAATTCTTTTTTTCTAATGTTTTACACATGAAATTAAGGAATATCACTAACAGACATGTAGAGAATATATGAGTAACTCCTTTGTATAAAATGGACCTGACATATCAGGAGAATATTTCATTCACTCTGTATCTATTGAATTCTATGTATCTAGAAATGAAGATTATTTAAAATTCCCAGAAGTCAGTGGTACCCTTTATTGGAAAATTATTCTGCCTAACTTGCAACACTCAAGGAAAACGACCTATAGGTTTCCTTCATCTTTTTATTAGCTCAAAATAATATTAATGATCAGGTGTCATTTTTCTTTGTGCTTTTGACCTTTGAAATGCCTTATAAATTGTTGCCTAAGTAACACAAGATTACTATTACTATTTTTGTATGTTTTACTTTATCATGGAGAATGTGTCCTGTAGTGCAATTTACAATGTCTCCAATTCTGTCGAATGTTTCTGCTGAATCTGCTCCAGTGGTTCTTCTGCTTATTTCTTCTACTTGGTTCAAGTAAGCAAATCTAGCTAAGAGTGAATATTATGGCATTCTCAATAAGCCTTTTTTAATATCATTTTTGTATTTTCTTTATAAAATTTTATTTTTTAAAAACCTAAATATCATTACAAATTAACTATGAGGCAATGTATTGTACTGTTCACAGTATTTAGAAGCAGACATCTTTAGGTTTGATCCTGACTTAGACACTTATTCAAGATGTTGTAGTTGTTGTTATGTGCCAACTAGTTGACTATGACTCATAGAGTCACTATGAAAAACAGTTCAGTATATTGTCATACCCTGTGACACTTCACAATATCTTCCATGGTCAAGTCCATTGTCATTGTCACTATACCATTCTACCTTCTTGAGGGTCTTTCTCTCTTACTCAGGTACTCCACATTTCCCAGTTTTATTTAGTGAAGTACACATTTCTAGTCTTGGATAAATGTTGAATGAGCATCTGCCACCATTTTTTTTTTACCAAAAGTGTCTACTTTCTGAGCAGCTTGTTTCTAGCCTTAGCTAACATTAAATTTCAAGATGTATTTTCTGCTTCTAAATAGAAGTCTCTTGATTTTTTAAAAATGATATTACAATTATTTTATATTAGTTTGTGTACAAACTTCATACATTATGTTTAGTTTGCATACCTTATGTTTAATTTATATATATTGCTTTTTACGTATTTGTCTATTCACATTGTCATTTCATATATTCATTCTCAAACATTGTGTTTTATAAAATTAAACACCATTTATCCATGTCCATCAGTCTTTGACAGCATATTTTCCCAATGTAACTTGTCTTTTATTTCTTACTGCTACCAAGGATATTGACTGTGGATCCAAGTAAAATTAAATTGTTGACAACTTCAATGTTTTCTCTATAATGATGTTGCCTATTGGCCCAGTGGTGAGTATGTTTCTTTCCTTGATGTTGAGACGTAATCTATATTAGAGGCTCTAGTATTTCATCTTCTGCAGTAAGTGTTCCAAGTCTTCACCCCTTTCAGCAAGCAAGGTTGTATCATCTGCATAACACTGGTGGTTGCTAATCTTCTTTTAGCCCTGATGCTGCAATCTTCTTCATATAGTCCAACTTTTCAAATTATTTGTTCAGTACTCAATTTGAATAAATATGGAGAAAGGATAAAACTCTGATGTACATGATTACTTAATCTTAAACAATGCGGTGTTCCCTTGTTCTCTTCAGATAACTGCTTCTTGCTCTATATATAGGTTTCACAAGAACACCATTTAGCTCTGGATGTGCTCACCAGTCTATGGCAAGAAAATTTGAAGACAGCTATGTGCCCAACAGAATGGAAAACATCCATATTTTTCCCATTGTCAAAAGAAGGTGACACAACAGAGTGTGGAAATTATTGAACAATATAATTAATATCACATGGGAGCAAAATCTTGCTGGAGAAAATTTTTTAAATGACTGGAACAGTACATCAACAGGGAACTTCCAGAAATTCAAGCTAAGTTTGGAGGTTTCCATGTTCCAGGGATATCACTGGTGATCTCAGTGGATCCTGGCTGAAAGTAGAGAATATCAGAAAAAAGATTATTTATGATTTATTTAATACACAAAGGTATTTTACTGTGTGGCTCATAACAAACTGTGGATAATATTGAGAAGAATGGGAATGCAAGACAATTAATTGTACTCATGCAAAACTCAAAAGTGTAGACTTCTGTAAACCCTGCATTTCCCTAATTTTCCCCCCATGAGATAATAATAAGAATGACTGTTACAGCATGAGATTCAGAGTAATTAAAAATATCAGGTATATCTTCTTAGAATATGTTGTTAGTTGCCATGGAGTTAATTACAGTTCATAGTGATCCTATGTGCGCAAAGTAGAATATATTCAAAGGATTTTCAAGGCTGCAAACTTTTAGAAGCTGATCACCAAGCCTGGTATCCAAAGTGCCTCTGGGCCAGTTCAAGCAACCAATATTTTGTCTTGTAATTTAGTATTTAATAATTTATACACCACTCCCACCAGGAACTCCCTCTTAGAACATAACTTTGTGTATAATCAAATAGATTCTGATGCTAAACCACCCAATGAGACAGTGTAGAATTGTATGGTTTTCTTAACTAGAATCTCTGAGGGTGGTCTAATAATATAGGCCAACCCAACGGCAGGCAGTTCTAGTTCACCACTTGTGCAGAGGAACAAAAATTGGCAATCTCTTCTCCTGTGATTTACAGCCTCTAAAAACTTTTCTGGACCATCAGCTATGAGTCGGTTCCAACATGAGTGCAATGTTAAAAAAATCTTTGTGGACATCGCCAGGTCGTTCTCCTTTAGATTCACTCCCCAATACATATATGCTGTTCATAGGGTCACTATGAGTCATACTCAACTCAACAGCATGTAACAACACAAAAATGATGTTACTACATACCAGGAAGTTTTGATGGTCTGTTGTTGTTACATGCTTTCAAGTCATAAATGATTCGTAGTGACCCTATGAACAAAAGACTTGAACACTTGTATAACTTTCATCATTTCTCCAAGTTCATAGAGTTTCTTGAGGCAAACTATTCAGAAGTAGATGCCACTCCTGCTTTAATGATCTAATGGTAAGGAATTGTGCTGCCAATGTAAAGCAAAGTTATTTGTATCCACCAGATTCTCTTCAGGAGAAATATGGGCAATCTCTTCCTTTGCTATTTATTTCCTCTGAACACTTGCTAGAAGGTCTGCTAAGGGTCAGTTCTGACTCAGCGGTACACAACAATAAGTGAGTTTGAATTGCCAACCTTTTGATTAACAGACCACTGGTTAACTGGTAGGCACCACCAGAATATTGTTCTTAAAACATAGACTGTACAAGTTGTGCCATTGTTCAAGTACTGCCAAAACTGACCCACAGAGGACCTCACAGCAGGTTTTCAGGCCAGTTAACTGTGTGGGAGGAGAGTGCCCATCCATCTCCTGTGGAGCAGCTGGTGGATTCGAACTGCTTGCCTTTGAGATTGCAGTGCAACTTTTTACCACTAAGCCACCAGAGAACACACAAGAACACTACTTAAATCATGACTGGAAATTGCAGGTAAAAACCAAATTCTCTGTCCTGAGGAACATCAGAATATAACTGAGCATACATCACACACACACACACACACACACACACACACACACACACACACACACACAATTTCATATTATAATTCAGTGTATTAATACAATAGCAGTAATAATTTAATACAGTTTACTAATACTATAGATTATGTAAATCCATCACTTTTCCAAATGATGGATTGATATAATCAGTGCTAGAGAATTTTAGAAACTCAACTGATTGAGTCTCTGACATTCATAAGCTAGTGACCTTTACTGAGGTAAAAATCATTGTTTCAGGCTGATTTTTAAAAGGAGTTGTTCTAAGACCTCTAGAGTGGCTATTGGAGGTTAGAAGCTACTGTAAAAAACTAAGCATTGTGCTAAAGGCTGCAGTTGCACAAGCAGATAATGCTGTTTATATTGGAATTAAAGCACTTAAGGACTAGGGCAAGTATACAGCATAAATACGTAATTCAGTCACCAAATGTTGAACAGAGATAAGCATAGTTTTCTTCCACAGATATACTGGTAACATCTTTGATTTGAAATAAATTAAATTGTACTGAACTACTTATTAATCCAGAGAAAATCAACTGGGGCCATGAGTAAGTATCTTTCCAAATTATTTCCCTAGCAACTTCACACCCTGATGCGAGTGTTGAATTTAATAAAACCAGACCAAAGAAGCTGTGGCAATTGAAGCGTGCAGATTAGCTGCAGAGCTGAGGGAGGTCACTTCATCTGGACCACTTCACAAGGACATATAATCTCCGCAGGAAGCTCCTCCAATTTGCTAACTTCTAAATTCCTAGTATTCCTATTCTTGGCCCCCTACATCCACAGATATAGAAAAGATCATATTCTAGAGTCCTGTGGAGTCAAAATAGTGTAACTATATTATTCTATATTTGTTCAGTGCTTTATAATTGTCAAAGGGCAAACATTTTCAGTATTGTTTTTATCGGCTATATTCTCTGGGGTTTTCAATGTACTTAT